>NC_087217.1:35444736-35454448 GCF_015104395.2 Macrobrachium nipponense | reverse complement strand
GGGTTTATATGAATACTTAAATTTTTTTTTTAATATAAGTTTTTTATAGCTGTGGGAAGAAAACCCTTGTACATATATGCATGCATCATACATTCATTACTTTTACCTTGCTGACCAGATTACTATCTTATTGCTTTCACATTAAATATATATACTTTTCTGCAAAAAAGCACTAGGATATTAATAACTAATGTGTTTTTGATGATCTAGAAAAAAACGGTAAAGTTCTTACTTCCATGAAATTTCTGGACTAAATATTGTTGGATAACTCGACAGGTCTTCATCATGCAGTTGGGCTTCAGGTGAAGACTTTGAAATAGCTGTCCATGCTTTCTCCTGATCCAGATCTTCATGACCACAGTAGCCATAAACAATATAGAATAGTAATTTGTGTAATTCACACATTCTAACAAATTTGGGCCCTAAACTAGCCCTTGATGGTAAGACCTGCAAGAGAGTAAAATGCCATAAATACCCCAGTCCTCAAACCAGCATCATTAATTCTTTTCACAGAATGTAACACCCTTAAAAACCTTGTATTGTAAATAGTGACTCCAGTGGCACCTCAATTCAATGGACAATTGCAAGGTCTGCTCATTCTGATAAGTTAAAAAGAGACAACAGTGGCACATCAACTAAATTGTATAGGAAGTTGAAGGGTCTACCCATCTTGATAAGTAACAAAACCAGCTGAGTAATGAAAATTTACATATAGGCTTAAAGATTTACATAGACATTACCCTACAATCAAACAGGTTATATTCTGAATGGGGATTTGTATCATGAATTGTTTGTATACCTTGGTCTTTATGCCTTATGTACAGCACGATATAAAGTCAGTACAATATTGTACATTTTTTCATCCTAAAACACAATACAGTACAGTGGTACCTCGAGATAGGAAAGGCTCAACTTACGAAAAACTCGAGATACGAAAGCTAATACGAAAATTTGATGGCTATACATACAAAAATTGCTCAAGATACGAAAGGTTGTTGCTGTAAAGTCAGAGAATCGCCCGGACCACCGATAACAATTCTGAAACTCGCACGCCGCCAACTGAGTAGACTCGCCACCATCCTCCTGCTCCCCCATTGGTTCCTGATGCTAGTCACCGCCATGAGATCCTTCTCTCCTGTTGGTCAGCATCCTTCCCATCATGCATCTACTACTTAGCAGCGTGCCTCAGCCACTCAGCACCAGCATCGTTATCGTACGCACGCGGTATTCGTTCGTTCTAACGATTTCGTTTATTAACGTAAATTCGTTAGTGATTTCGTTGCAGTATACGTACTTTATCGTGTTGTGTGAGAACTTTACTCTACTTATACGTAAATTATGTACAGTATATACGTAGTCATGGGTCCCAAGAAAGTTGAAAGTCACAGAAAGAAGAGGATGCTCTCTTTGGAAACGGGGATGGAGATTATCAAGAAGTATGAAGCTGGTATGCGATTGAGTGTGATCGCCAAGGAATATGACCGAAATCTGTCGACAATAGGCACCATCCTTAAGCAGAAGGATGCCATCAAAGCAGCTACACCTTCCAAGGGCGTCATTATTTTGTCCAGCAAGAGGACCCACGTGCCCAACGAGATGGAAAGGCTTCATCTTGTCTGGATAAAAGACAAAGAAATCGCTAGCGATACGATAACGGAGACGGCAATCAGCCAACAAGGCCAGCGCTATTTTCGGCGATTTGATTGCCCAGGCCGAAGACGACGGAGGAAAAGGGACATCAACGCCAACCCCAGAGTTCAAGGCTTTGCATGGGTGGTTGAAGAAATTCCGTAAACAGACTGGCATCCATTCGGTGGTGAGGCATGGGGAGGCTGCCAGCTCGGACACGAAAGAGACCGAAGCCTTTAACCCTCTAAAGCCGAAGCGGTAAAAAAAAAAATTGTCTCCCGTGTGCCGGAGGTGTTTCAGAGTGAGCGCGGAAGCGGAAAAAATATTTTTTTCAAAAAATCACAGCGCACTTAGTTTTCAAGATTAAGAGTTCATTTTTGGCTCCTTGTTTTGTCATCGGCTGAAGTTTAGTATGCAACCATCAGAAATGAAAAAAATTATCATTATCATATATAAATAATGCGATAAATGATAGCGCAAAAACGAAATTTCATATATAATTGTATTCAAATCGCGCTGTGCGCAAATCGGTTAAAGGTAACAAGTTACTTTTTTTTCGTTGTAATGTACACTAAATTGTGATCATTTTGGTATATAACACATTGTAAAACGATAAAAGCAACACAGAAAATATTATCACAAAATAATGCATGAATTCGTAACGCGCGGACGTAAACAAATATTTTTTTCAAAAATTCACCATAAATCTTAACCCTCTTACGCCGATTGGACGTATTAAACGTCGAGTCAAAATGTCTCCCGTATGCCGATTGGACGTATCATACGTCGGCTCAAAAAAAGTTTTTTTAAAATTTCGCAGGAAAAAAAAAAAAAAAAAATACTTATAGGCCCTACCAGCCGAAAACTTTTGTATCACGCGCCTTGGGGGATGCTGGGAGTTCAACGGATCAAGGCGTTGTTTTTGTTTACAATCGCTACGCAGGCGCGCAAGCGCGAATTTCTTTCTTATCGCACTAAAAAGTATCAGTGACACATCTCGGAAATTATTTCGTCACTTTGACATAATTATTGCACCATTTTAAATTATCCTTTACATGAAGTATTATATATGAAAATGTGCGCAATTTCATGCACAATACAACTAAAAAATACACATGATTGTAGCTTTTATCAATTTTGAAATATTTTCATATAAATAACGATAAGTGCAAAAATTTCAACCTTCGGTCAACTTTGACTCTACAGAAATGGTCGAGAAACGCAATTGTAAGCTAAAATTCTTATATTATATAATAATATTCAATCATTTGCCTTCATTTTGCAACAAATTGGACGTCTCTAGCACAATATTTCGATTTATGGTGAATTTATGAAAAAACTTTTTCCTTACGTTCGTGCGATAACTCTTCCGATAAATTTTTTCGTGCGATTGTCCTAATGTTTGCACCCTTTTAAATTTGCCGTTACATAAAGTTTTACATAAAGTTTTATATATGGAAATGTGCGCAATTTTATGCACAATACAACAAAAGACAACCCATGGTTGTAGCTTTTATCAGTTCTGAAATATTTTCATATAAATAACGTTAAGTGCAAAAATTTCAACTTTCGGTCAAGCTTTGACCTCTACCGAAAATGGTCCCCCCGAAAAACGCAATTGTAAGCTAAACTCTTATATTCAGTAATATTCATTCATTTACCTTCATTTTGCAACGACTTGGAAGTCTCTAGCACAATATTTTGATTTATGGTGAATTTATGAAAAAAAAAAAAAAATTACGTTCGCGCGGTAACTCTTCCGAAAAATCAGAATTTTTTGTGCGATTGTCGAAATGTTTGCACCATTTAAAATTAGCTGTTTCATAAAGTTTTATATATGAAAATGTGCGCAATTTCATGTAGAATACAACTAAAAATGATTGAAGGTTGTAGCTTTTCTCTTTTTCGAAATATTTGCATATAAATCACGATAAATAGAAAAAAAAACCACGTTCGGTCAAATTTGACTCTACCGAAATAGTTGAAAAACGCAATTGTAAGCTAAAAACTCTTACGGCCTAGTAATATTCCGTCATGTTTCTTCATTTTGAAACAAATTTGAAGTCTCTAAAACAATATTGTGATTTATGGTGAATTTTGAAAAATATATTTACCTTCACTCCGCGCGCCGATTCGCGGCCGACAAGTCTCCGAAATACGTACATGGCATTATCCTAATATTTGCTCCTTTTCATATTAGCCTTTTTATAGAGTTTCATATATCAAAATGTGCGCAAATTCATGAAGAATACAATAAAAAATAATTGAAGGTTGTAGCTTTTTCCATCTTCGAAATATGAGCATCATATGAAAAAAATATATATATTAAAATTTCGACATTCGGTCAAATTTAACTCGTCCGAAATGGTCGAAATCTGCAATTCTAATCTAAAACTCTTACAGTATCGTAATATTCAATCATTTGTCTTAATTTTGAAACAAATTGGAAGTCTCTAGAACATTATTTAGAATTACGGTGGAATTTTGAAAAAAAATATTTTTTTGCGTCCGCGCGTTACGAATTCGTACATCATTTTGTGATAATATTTTTCCGGTGTTACTTTTATTGTTTTACAATGTATTATATATCAAAATGATCGCAATTTAGTGTACAATACAACGCAAAAAAAAAGTAACTGGTTAGCTTTGACCGTTTTCTGCACAGCGTGATTTGAATACAATTATGTATGAATTTTTTTTTTTTCGCTACCATCATATCGCATTATTTACATATGATAATGATATTATTTTTCATTTCTGATGGTTGCATTCTAAACGTCAGGCAATGACAAAAAAAAGGAGCCAAAAATGAACTCTTAATCTTCAAAAGTACGCGCGCTGTAATTTTTTGAAAAAATTATTTTTCCACTTCCGCGCTCACTCCAAACCAGGCCCGGCATACGGGAGACGTTTTGATTTTTAGGGCTCCGGCTTAAGAGGGTTAATATTGTCCTAGAGACTTCCAATTTCTTTCAAAATGAAGACAAATGATTGAATATTACTATACTGTAAGAGTATTAGCTTACAATTGCAGTAAATGATTGAATATTACTAGAATATAAGAGTTTTAGCTTACAATTGCGTTTTTCGACCATTTCGGTAGAGTCAAAGTTGACCAAAGGTTGAAAATGTGTCACTTATCATTTTTTATATGAAAATATTTCAAAACTGATAAAAGCTACAACCATGGGTTGTTTTTAATTGTATTGCGCATGAAATTGTGCACATTTCCATATATAAATCTTTATGCAACGGCTAATTTAAAATGGTGGTGCAAACATTACCACAATCGTACGTATGATTTTTTTTCGGAAGAGTTACCGCGCGGACGTAAGGAAAACGTTTTTTCATAAATTCACCATAAATCGAAATATTGTGGTAGAGACTTCTAATTTGTTGCAAAATGAAGGTAAATGATTGAATATTACTTAAATATAAGAGTGTTAGCTTACAATTGCGTTTTTCGACCATTTCGGTAGAGTCAAAGTTGACCGAAGGTTGAAATTTTGGCACTTATCGTTATTTATATGAAAATATCTCAAAACTGATAAAAGCTACAATCAGGAGTATTTTTTGTTGTATTCTACATAAAAATGTGCACATTTTCATATATAATACTCCATGTAGCGGCTAATTCAAAATGGTACAAAAATTATATCAAAGTGACGAAATCATTTCTGAGATGTGTCACCGATACTTTTTAGTACGGCAAGAAAGAAATGCGCTTGTGATTGTAAACAAAACAACACCTTGATCCGTGAACTCCCAGCATCCCCCAAGGCGCGTGATTCAAAAGTTTTCGGCTGGTAAGCCTATAAGTATTTTTCCACGAATTTAAAAAAAAACTTTTGTATGTCGACATAAAATACGTCCAGTCAGCGTTAAAGGGTTAATGACAATGCCGTGTTCCATTTGGGGAAAATTTTCAAGAGACACCAGAAACAAATGTCTCTAGAAAAATTTTTTATGGTACAGGGGTCCAATGACTCAAGCTTGTATTAGTGCCAGTAAAAAATGAAGAGGGGAAGTAACCAAAGATAGTGCTAGTAAAATGGAAGAAAACTAGAATACCCAGATAGGTCCTTGATACCTGAATTCTTCTAGAGGGGGATTCCCCTCCCAAACAATAACCTACCCTCCTCCCTCTCCCACCCTCTCCATCAACCATACACTAACAAGTGTTCCATAAAGGTAAGAGTGATGTTTTAATTTTTATTCATCCATTCCATTAGTCATTTACCTTTTATTTCTCACTGTTTTCTGTATGTATAAGTGTTGTTTCTCTATAAAATGTATTTTTTTTTAATATTTTTGGGTGTCTGGAGCGCATCAATTGGATTTACATTATTCCTTAAGGGAATTACTGTTTTGGATTTCGTAATTTGGGACTTCGTGGGATGTTCTGGAACGGATTACATACGTAAACAAAGGTTCCATAGTGTGTGTGTGTGTGTATATATGTATTTATACAGTGGTCCCCCTGTATTCGCGGGGGATGCATACCAGACCCAACCATGAATAGTTAGAACCCGCAAATGTTTGGAACCCCTATAAAAATGCTAAAAACAGCCTATTTTGTTAGTTAAAACTCAAGAAAAACCCACTTAAATTGTTCATATTTGGTTTTTTAATAGTTTTATCACAAAAAGTAAATTTTATGATGAAAATGTTAAAAAAAAAAAAAAACAGGAATTTAGGGATATTTCTCATAGAAAAATAACGTGAATGTGCGAATTTTCCACGAATATTGCGGGGAAACGTTCCTGAGAGAAATCCGCAAATGTGCGAGTCCGCGAATCCGGAGAACGCGAATACGGGAGGTCCACTGTATATATACAGTAGTACCTCGAGATACGAAAGGCTCTACTTACGAAAAACTCGAGATACGAAAGCCAATACGAAAAATTTTACTGCTCTACATACGAAAAGTTTTCAAGATACAAAAGGTTATTGCTGTAAAGTCCCGAGATTCGCCCGGACCACCGAGAACAATTTTAAAACTCCTGCGCCGCCAACTGAGTAAAATCCCCACCATACCCTCGCTCTCCCCATTGGTTCCTGATGCTAGTCACCCATAAGGTCCTGCTCTCCTATTGGTCAGCATCTACCCCTTGTGCTTTAGGTATTCTATTGGTAAAAGGATGCTGTAAATTGAAAAACTTAGTCATGCAATACATTTAATAAAAAAAAACATTAGGTAAAGAAAGAATAAAGAATAGAAATGAATGGTTATTATACTGTTTGGTAGTTTCAGTAGTTGAAGAGAGATAATGAAAATTTATGGCTTACTGTGTAAAGTGATTGCTTGTTGATCGTTCGATACTCGTAAGTGCTGGATGTAAACAGACGTTTGGAAGCTTTTTTTTTTTTTTTTTTATTATAGTTAATGGTTACTTAATAATTATTTGAAATGAGTACATGCAATACATTTAATAAAAAAATTGTGAATTAGATATCATAAAATATAAAATAAATCAGACTGCCAACAAATACGTATTTTTTAGAATTCTTCTTTTGTTTTATTATTACGCTACGTATACATATGTTTCATTATAACTGTCAGTAACTCGGTGTCTCCATTAGGTAAAGATAGAATAAAGAATAGAAATGAATGGTTATTATACTGTTTGGTAGTTTCATTAGTTGAAGAGAGATACTAATGACAATTTATGGCTTACTATGTGCTAAGAAAAATGATTGCTTGGCGCTCGTTCGATACTCGTAAGACGGGTAAGAGCTGAATGTAAACAATCGATTGGAAGGTTTGTTTTTTGTTTGTTTGTGTATTATTAATTAATGATTAATTAATAATTGTTTGAAATGAGTACATACTGATTATTTATACATTTTATTGGCATATTCTAAGCTTTTAGCTCTTAGGTTTACGATGTCAGAATCATAGACTAGGCTTCAGTAGCAACCGCTAACATAGGCTAGGCATATTGCTAAGGGACATATGCTAAAGTCCTAATAAAATGGGGTTGAACATTACATGCAGTTGAATAATACTCAAGTATGTACAGTATTTTGCCTTTTTGGAGTCACATTTCTTCCGTCGGATCGGCGTTGTAACCCTAGAACATGTGTTTTAGGCCTGGAAATATAATTTACTGGGGTGTTTTTGAAGGGCTTGGAACGGATTAGCCATTTTACATGTAAAATGTGTTCCAAGATACGAAAAACTCATAATACGAAGGCCACCTCGGAACGGATTAATTTCGTATCTCGAGGTACCACTGTATATAGATATATATATACAGGCAGTCCCTGGGTTATGACGGGGGTTCTGTTCTTGAGACGCGTCGTATGCCAAAAATAGTCGTAAGCCAGAACATCGTAAAAAATTCTAAGAAAACCTTACTTTTATTGCTTTGGGTGCATTGAAAACTATGTAAATGCCTTCTTATTACATTTTTCATCAAAAAACCTTCAAATATTGATAATTTTGCATTTTTGGTGTCATATTTCATCTGCCAGATGAGCGTTGTAGGCGTCGAAACCCTGGAAATAATGTCTGATGAATATAACTGAGAAGCACCTTAACCTTGGAACGTCGTAACCCGAACCGTCGTAAACCCGGGGACTGCCTGTATATATTATATACTATATAATATATACACATAGCTATATATATATATATATATAATATATATATAGATATATATAAATATATAGATATATATATATATATATATACTATATATATATATATATATATATATATATATGCAGTGGTACCTCAACATACGAAAGGCTCAACTTACGAAAAACTCGAGATACAAAAGCAATACGAAAAATTTTACAACTCTACATACGAAAAAAAGTTTTCAAGATATGAAAGGTTGTTGCTATAAAGTCCCGAGATTCGCCCGGACCACCGAGAACTATTTTAAAATTCCCGCGCCACCAGTTGAGTAAACTCGCAACCATCCTCCCGCTCTCCCATTGGTTCCTGATGCTCTCCTATTGGTTGGTCAGCATCTACCCCTTGTGCTTTAAGTATTCTATTGGTAAAAGGATGCTGTAAATTGAAAAACTTATTCATGCAACACGTTTAATAAAAAAAAAAACATTAAGTAAAGATAGAATAAAGAATAGAAATGAATGGTTATGATACTGTTTGGTAGTTTCAGTAGTTGAAGAGAGATAATGAAAATTTATGGCTTACTGTGTTAAGTGATTGCTTGGCGATCGTTCGATACTCGTAAGTGCTGGATGTAAACAGAAGTTTGGAAGCTTTTTTGTTTGTTTGTTTGTTTATTATAGTTAATGGTTACTTAATAATTATTTGAAATGAGTACATGCAATACATTTAATAAAAAAAAAATTGTGAATTAGATATCATAAAATATAAAATAAATCAGACTGCCAACAAATACGTATTTTTTAGAATTCTTCTTGTTTTAATATTACGTTGCGTATATGTTTCATTATAGCTGTCAGTAACTCGGTGTCTCCATTAGGTAAAGATAGAATAAAGAATAGAAATGAATGGTTTTATACTGTTTGGTAGTTTCATTAGTTGAAGAGAGATACTAATGAAAATTTATGGCTTACTGTGTCCTAGGAAAAATGATTGCTTGGTGTTCGTTCAGTACTCATAAGACGGTAAGAGCTGAATGTAAACAATCGATTGGAAGGTTTTCTTTTGTTTGTTTGTGTATTATAGTTAATGATTAATTATTAATTATTTTGAAATGAGTACATACTGATTATTTATACATTTTACTGGCATATTCTAAGCTTTTAGCTTCTTGGGTTTAGATGTCAGAATCATAGACTAGGCTACAGTAGCAACCGCTAACATAGGCTAGGCTTATTGCTAAGGGACATATACTAAAGTCCTAATATATGCAGTAAAAATGGGGTTGAACTTTACATGCAGTTGAATATTACTCAAGTATGTAGAGTATTTTGCCTTTTTGGAGTTATATTTCTCCCGTCGGATCGGCGTCGTAACCCTAGAACATGTGTTTAAGGCCTGGAAATATAATTTACTAGGGTGTTTTTGGAGGGCTTGGAACGGATTAGCCATTTTACATGTAAAATGTGGTCCAAGATACGAAAAAACCTCATGATACGA
>NC_087217.1:35417236-35442236 GCF_015104395.2 Macrobrachium nipponense | reverse complement strand
GATCAGTTTGTGCCTAAGTAAAGGGTCATACTAGACCGAAAGTGCTTGGCTTTCTTGTCTTTCAATTTTCCTCTGTGGCATCACCTTTACTTATACATAGCATCACGTATTATATACTTTGTGATCAAGTTATTCATATATATATATATAAAGTGGGCACTGAAATTCTTTGCACCCCTGAAGGCTGCGTAAAGACTTTCAGCGTTTTAAAGAATCCTCCATATCAGTCACAGAAAATGCCCTGAGAGAAAAAAAATTAACTAAGTTTTTGGCACCTTTTTTTATTGTTTCCACTGTGTCCTTGATTAAGGAAACAATAACTCATCAGTAGCTCATTAGCCGTGGTGTAAGTACGTTTGTTTTGCTGGCACTCCCTGTCAGGATTTGTTCGTCTCGTGGTGTTGCCCTTGTTTTGCCATTCCCTGTGCCTTTATGCGTAATGGTGGGTGGGCCTTATAATTCTAGGGATGATCGTGTAAGGGTCATTCAGTGTTTTGAATTAGGTTTAAATACCGCTGAAATTGTGCGGCAGACAGATTTGAAGCGTCGAACAGTTCAGAACATTGTTGCGAGGTACAAGGCGTCAGGAAAGAAAGAGGTACCTCTTCCCGCCAAGAAGTCTGGGAGGCCCCCGTTGCTGTCTGAACGATCTATTTCGCTACTGAGAAGGGAAGCAAAGCTTAATCCTTCACACACCGCTTGTCAATTCAGGGAAGAAAACCCTGAAATTTTAGGAAAGTGTAAAGTACGTACTTTACAGACGTACTTGTCACGCAAGTTGGGATTCAAAAGTGTTGTGGCTCCTAAGAAGAGCAAGCTAAACTGACGCCCATATTAAGAAACGAAAGTTTTTTTTCATAGGTTTGGTAAATGGGACGTTAATAACTGGAAAAAAAGTGTGTTACTGACGAATCCACATTCCATTGCTCGGCAAAACACCTCAACGAAAATTTGGCGAAGTCCCCGCCTTAACAAGTGCAGTGACAAACTTATTCGTCCTCGTGAAAAGTTTCCCAAAACTTTGATGGTATGGGGTTCTATGGGTTATGAGGGAGTTGGGGAATTGTGTATATTTGAAAATAATGAATGAGTGAACCAGTACATTTATTACGTTGTGCTAAATGAATATTTAGAGGGGAGCTTTGAGAAGACAGGTGCTTCAATTCTTCAGCAAGATGGCGCACGGTGCCACACAACGCCATTGATTAGGAACTGGTTGCAGGATTGTGGTGTG
This sequence comes from Macrobrachium nipponense, assembly GCF_015104395.2. Classification (NCBI taxonomy): domain Eukaryota; kingdom Metazoa; phylum Arthropoda; class Malacostraca; order Decapoda; family Palaemonidae; genus Macrobrachium; species Macrobrachium nipponense. The sequence goes on along the minus strand of NC_087217.1, from coordinate 35,441,002 downwards.
GAGCTTTTAAGTGACTGGCCCCCTAATTCCCCTGATTTTAGTCCCATTGAAAATCTGTGGTCGATAATTAAACAACGTTTGCAGAAGGTTGACTGCTCCAATATCGAGAAACTTAAAGCCGCCATCATCACTGCTTGGAACAGTATCGAACCAGAGATCTGTCAGCACCTAATTGAAAGTGTTCCCCGACGGCTGAAGGCAGCTAAAGAGAACAAATTTGGTGTTACCAAATACTAGAAAGTCTAAGGTAAACTGACACACCATTTCAATATCTTAACTAAATTTCTGGGCTCAGCTCGTGTCGGCCTATGAAAGGATCCTTAATATCATTCTTTCTAGGTAAAATTAATCTAAAATTACCAGAGAAAAACAAAATTAAGAAAATGTCAGTAAAACTGACTCGCTCACTCTTAAAAGAAGTGTCGGTATGAAATAGGGGCGAGTGTGGAACACTACCACGAGCCAATCACCAATTAGAACTTCCAATCGAATCCCCCTAAGAGAGAGCTGATACCAACGGGCGATGCAGCCTCTACTACTACTACTAGAGGACGCCACGGATAGCAGCGCCCCTAGCGGACATCCTTAATTTTTAGCGCTAGCGTCAAGACGCAATTTTCCCTTGTGCTGTGCTATTTTTGGATTTATCTCTATTTTCAACCATGGAACGCTCTGCTATTGCCACGGCTAAGTTAAGTAACTCATAAGTAATATTTTACCTCGTTTTTATCTTCCGGGTACCAGTATTTTCCTCTTAATAGGTCATATACGGTTCCCCGGTTGTCTCGTGGCGGCGCCATGCTGCCTCGTAAGAATTCCCAGTCCTCCATACTGGGACTTCTTATACTTATGGGCTTACTATATTACGTTCATTGTTTTTACATCGAGATTTAGCTAGTTCAGCCCTCCTACCATTTCTCTTAGTTTGGTATTTAGGGCTACTATTATTATTCCGGCCCAGCATCCCGGCTCTTGCTCTTCATCGGCTATCGCTGGCTCCGAGTAGGCTTCTGTTTCTTGGAACAGTTTGCCTCCTCCTGGGCTTCTTTCTCTTTTACTAAAAGTGTCTTTTCCATCTTTTCGATGTATATTTTGATTATATTTAGGGTGTTAGGCTAGCCTAGGTGCTTGTTCCTTGTTTTGGTACAGCCTGGTTCACGTGGCCCTCTCACGGTTGTGTTGCTCGCGGCCTAGGCCACTTGCGGTCACGTGTTCCATTGCACCTTACCCTTCCCCTGCCCTCCCCACCTGGTATAGGGAGGGGCTGGGGGACCCCTTGGTTGTCATGACAACCTCAGTTGCCTTCTCTACTCTTACTCTGAGGCGGCCAGGGTTCCTCCCAGCGGGGGGTATAGGGCGACCACATCATGAGGTACCTGGGTCTCTGTGCGGGTAGTCGGTGAGGCGGGGAGGAGTAGGCCATCCCTCCCCCCTCTCTCACTCCCGCCGTGTTACACCGAGTCCTTCCTCCCCCCCTCCCCAGTTGCTCAGCCACCTCTCTCGCTATACGAAAGGAGCCTTCCGTCGCAGCCGGGGCACCTTTGGTTATAGATTACTGGCTCCGCTAGCGGGCGGGGTGGGCACCACTAGTGGTCGGTTGCTTGCCTACTATATCCTTACATCTCTCCCCCGCTACCGGAAGGAAGCTTGCTTCTTACCCGCGCACTCTTCTAGTAGACGGGCGGAAGAGGTTTGTACTATTATTATTATTTTAAGGATACCCTAATTTTACAATGAATTGTGTAATAAGTTTATTTTTATCTACCATCCCCGCCATTTTCCGTCGTGGTTTCCTTTACCACCACTCCTGGTTGGTTCCCGTTTTGTGTCTCCGCCATCAGCGGAGCTATAGCCTAGGGGGCACACCAACCTAGTTACCACACGTATTTTGGCGGGGCTCTGGTTTAATCTAACTTTATCGCTCCGGCACCAGCGGAGCATTTGTTAGACTGTAAGTGTTTACCTGGTACTCATGTATCTTTCCACTTACAGGCTACCAACTGTCAGGTCCCAGCGTGCAACGCGACGTTGTACGACCCCTGCGGCCATGATGAGTGCAGGTCTCAGCCCCGCCCCGTGCCACGTCATACAATGAGATGATCGTCTGGCACCCCGAAGCCTGCGCCATCTGCTACGACCTGGTCGGTCAGCTGGGAGATGGGGTAAGTCCGTGATAGGCTTCCTTATCATTTACTAACAACTCTTAGTCATAAGTTTGTTAACCCCGTTCCGCCACTGGAAGCTAATCTCGCTTTTCTTTCAGGCTACTGGTGTGAGGGAGGTCGCCCTCGCCACCCTGAAAGCGTGGGTGGGCGGCTTCGGCAAGAACGCGCCAAAGGCCAGCCCTACATTCTGGATAAGAAGCTCCGGCCACCCAGATCTCTTCCGGCGGGCAATTAAGTCGACCGGTTACGTTGACCCCTTGTCCGCTGCCCCTCTGATAGCCTCCATCCAGCAAGACCTTCCAGCAATCCTTTGGGGTCGTAGCCTCCCAGGAGGTCGGTCCCGGACGTCGCTGCCCTGGACCTTAACATCGAGCCCATGGCGGTAGGGTGGAGGATTTGTTGGTTGAGGTAGGTGCGTCGGGCGCCCAAGGTCTTTCCTTGGGTGCTCCTGGATCTTCTCCTGTCCCTTCTTCCAGTGCTTCATTCCAAGGCTTTGTGGGATCTGAGGTCCCTACCCGCTCTCCCGCTCTCTCTGTACCCCCAAAGGTGAAGGGACAGAGAGAACCGAAGACTCTGGCCAAGACAACTTCGAAGAAGTCGTCTTCGTCTTCTTCGGCTAGGAAGCTGTCGTCTTCCTACGCCGATGCGGTGAAAGCAAAGCCGAGCTCTTCTCACTCGAAGAGCTCCAGAAGCAAGGCTTCTAAGGAGAAGGCTCGCGCTCCCGCCGAGCCAGTGCCTTCTCCCGCCTCCACCGCTTCCACTCCGGTTACGCCGGTAGGAGGTGCAGGGCCTAGCACCTTTGATCCCTCTGCTTTCTCAGCAGTGGTGATGCAACAGGTTGGGCGAGTCGGGTGGTTGGCTCGCAAGTCTCCCGCCCGGCGGGTTACACAGAGTTTCGAGGCAGATGTTCGCAACACAGTTGTCGAGCACTCTGTCTCAATCAGGCCAATCCATTCAAGACCTCTCTAACAGGGTTAGAGAGAATGAGGACCGAGTAGCTGGGCTATCTCAGGTCCCTCTTCCAGTCTCCCCAGCGCCAAGCACGGGATTCTCCAACTCCCGCCAATACGACTCTCTGCCAGCTTTCTCCATGGAGAACCCATGGAGAGTAGCTGCCTACGCCCCTTTCAAGGATGGGATGATCTCCATCCCGGAGTGTGGAACTCGAAGGATTGAGGACTTCGAGTTTTACCCTCCAGGTCTGACGCAGCCTTTCATGGGTTATGCTAGGCTGACCATGGCGGCTCTGACTAGGGAAGACAAGATCTCTAGAGAGTCGGTCCTATACAGTAGGGATCTGCTCAGCGGAATGGGTTCACTGCCTTGAGGACTGGGAGTGTACGAACACCAAACTCCAGGCCTACAAGAGTCCCTTCACTATTTTCGCGACGGAAGAGGAGGTTTCTCTTCCGTTTGCCACAAAATTGGTGGAGAAGTCCCTTCAGGCAGTCCCCTAAGGATGAGGCCCATCCCACAGTTGAGGGAGGCGGAGTCTACTTCTCCGCTCTTCCCGGCTTTCGGAGAATTGTGGGAGAACTTGCCAGCTACGTTCACGCTTGGCAAGCTCAAACGGACTGCGCCATGGACCAGTTCGGCGAGAAGCTACCAAGGCTGCCGGATTCCCTAATCCAGGCAGAGTTTGATGCGCGAACCAGGTTTGGCAGGTCCCTCAATTCCCTCATAATTACGGAAATGGCTGCCCTCTCTTATGCTACGGAACCGCTGTTCAAGATTTTGGCGAAATCTCAGTTCCAGACGGTTCTATCGGACGCTTTTGACTTCTTCCAGGCTAGGAGGAACTGCCGAAAGCATGTTCTACAAGAATGTACTATTAGGCATGAGCCGAATAGACTCTTGGCCTCTAGCATGTGGGGAGCGGATCTCTTCCCAGAGTCCGCTGTCAACGAGGTTCACCACGAAAGCTGCTAGGCTCAACCAGAGCCTTAGAGCTAGGTGGGGTGGTATTTCCTCAAAAAAGAGGAAAACAACGAATTCCGTTCCCACTGCTGGTAAGAAACCGAAGAAGGCTGGTAAGAGATTCCAGCCGTATCAGAAACACCAGCAACAGCAGCAATTTGTGCAGGCGGTCCCGGTTACCCAACAAGGACAACCTGCTAGTTCGAAGCAGAACCAGCCTATCCTCCTGTTGTCCCCTCAATCTCAGCCATCCACCTCCTACGCTATCTCGCCGGCCTTCAATCCTACATATGAGGCTCAAGGCTTCAAGCAGCCGAGAGGTAGGGCGAGAGGTTACTTTCGTCAGCGTGGCGCAGGAAGGGCCACAAGGAGCAGGCAGTTTAGAGGGAGGGTGTGGTGGCCAACCCGACCATCAACAATGAGGCTCCCCAGGTAGGAGGGAGGCTGTTCCTCTTCCGCCACAGGTGGGGGTTCAGCAATTGGGCACAGAGCATAGTGTCCAAAGGATTGGGCTGGAGTTGGATCAAAGATCCTCCCCCAATCAAATCATTCCACAGATACCGTCAGAGAATTGACAGATTACGCGGAAGAACTCCTTCAGAAAGGAGCTATTGCGAGAGTCAAGCATCTAAAATTTCAAGGTCGCTTATTCAGCGTGCCAAAGAAAGGCTCAACAAAAAGAAGGGTAATCTTAGACTTGTCAAAGCTAAACTCTTTCATTCGTTGCGACAAGTTCAAGATGCTTACCCTCTTGCAAGTAAGGACCTTACTTCCGCGTGGAGCCGTCACATGCTCCATCGATCTTACAGACGCATACTATCATATCCCTATAGCCAGGCACTTCCGCCCATTCCTAGGATTCAGGCTAGGAAATCAAACATTCTCATTCAAAGTGATGCCCTTCGGTCTGAATGTAGCTCCCAGGGTATTCACAAAAATAGCAGAAGTGGTTGTACAACAATTGAGAGCTCAGGGAATCATGGTAGCAGCATACCTCGACGATTGTGATCTGGGCACCAACGTCGAGGAATGTCTCAGAGCCACCAAAAAGGTAGTTCACTTTCTGGAACATCTAGGGTTCCAGATAAACAAAACGAAATCCAGACTTACTCCGGAATCTCGTTTCAGTGGCTAGGAATCCAATGGGATTTGGCTTCCCACAATCTGTCAATTCCAGTGGCCAAACGGAAGGAAATAGCAAAATCTGTCAGGCAATTTCTCAAGTGCAAACAAACGTCAAGGAGAAACCAGGAGAGAATCCTGGGATCCCTTCAGTTTGCTTCGGTAACAGATATCCTTCTGAAGGCAAGGCTGAAAGATATAAATCGATTTGGCGGTCAAGAGCAAACTCCAAATATCGAGACAAAGTTGTCAGTAGTCCCACAGATCCTCCGCAATCAACTACGGCCTTGGTCAAAAGTAAGAACTTAGCCAAGAAAGTACCCCTTCAAATATCCCCGTCCAATGTTAACCATTCACACGGATGCATCCCTGTCCGGGTGGGGGGGATACTCTCAGTTCAAAACAGGTTCAGGGGACTTGGTCAGTTCAATTTCGCCAGCTCCACATAAACGTGTTGGAAGCAATGGCAGTATTTCTTACTCTGAAGAGACTGCTTCCCCGAAGAAGTCTCATCTAAGGCTAGTTTTGGACAGTGCAGTGTAGTTCATTGCATCAACAGAGGAGGTCCCCAAATCCAAACATGTGAAATCATGTCATGATAGCCATCTTTGCATAGCAAACAAACACAAATGGCATCTGTCTGCCACTCATCTGGCAGGAGTAAGAATGTGATAGCAGACGCCCTGTCCCGGTCAGTCCTCTGGAATCAGAGTGGTCTCTAGACGACGGGTCATTCCAGTGGGTAAGCCTGAGAGTCCCAGGTCTCCAAGTGGATCTCTTCGCCTCACAAGCGAACCACAAGCTCCCTTGCTATGTGGCCCCCAACCTGGACCTCTGGCTTATGCCACGGACGCCCTGTCGTTGGATTGGAATCAGTGGAGGAGAATTTATGTTTTTCCTCCGGTGAATCTTCTCTTGAAGGTCCTAAGCAAACTAAGGTCCTTCAAAGGGATAGTAGCTCTGATTGCACCGGACTGGCCTAAGAGCAACTGGTATCCTCTTCTTCTGGAATTGGGTCTCCGGCCTCAACGGATCCCCAATCCCAAGCTATCACAATCAGTACAAATGAGGACTGTGTTCGCTTCCTCAGGAATTCTCCAGACCCTAACTTTATGGACTTCATGAAGTTTGCGGCTAATAAAGATGCTGATATTGATCCACAGAATATTCTCTTCCTGGAATCAGATAAGAGAGAGTCAAACCATAGACAATAGACTCAGCTGTTAAAAAATAGCATCTTTCTTGAGAGAATCGAACACTACAACCATGACAGTTACCTGGCTATATCCTTTTTCAGATCCTTGTTTGAAAAAGGTTTAGCAGCTAGCACTATTACCACTCATAAGTCGGCTTTGAAGAAAATCTTTCAAGTAGGTTTTCAGATAGATCTGACTGCTTTATTCTTATTTCACATCTATCCCCAAAGCCTGTGCTAGACTTAGACCTTCTCAGAGGCCTACTACAGTTTCATGGTTCTTAAATGATGTCCTCAAACTAGCTTCAGATACTGACAACTCAGCTTGTACATTCATAATGCTCCTGAGGAAGACATTATTCTTATTAAGCCTAGCCTCAGGAGCTAGAATTTCAGAACTGTCGGCTCTATCCAGGGGATGCGGGTCATGTGGAATTCCTCCCATCAGGAGAAGTTCTACTTGCTCGGATCGTAGCTTTTTAGCCAAAAATGAGGATCCTCTTGCAAGGTGGGCTCCTTGGAAGGTTATCCCACTTCCACAGGATCCTTCTCTCTGCCCAGTATCAACTCTTAGAGCCTTTCTATCTCGTACTTCTTCAAGATCCTCAGGTGCTCTCTTCATGAGAGAGAATGGTGGTACTTTGTCAGTAAAAGGTATTAGACAACAAATCCTTTACTTCATTAAACAAGCCAACCCTGAGTCATTCCCAAAAGCACATGATATCAGGGGAGTAGCCACCTCAATTAATTATTTCCAACATATGAACTTTGAGGATCTTAAAAAGTATACTGGATGGAAATCCCCGACAGTCTTTAAACGGCATTATCTAAAGTCCTTGGAATCTTTAAATTTTTCAGCAGTAGCAGCGGGAAACATTGCTTTCCCCTGATACTGTATAGTAGTTGTAGTATAGATCCAGGTCTCCTTTCTACCTACATCATCCAACATGCCTCACCTTATCGCCAGGCTACTCGAATATCATAGCCTTAGCCGTTGAATCATATAGTGGATTGTCCCTTATTTTTTTGCTAGGGACATCCACTCTTGTACTGATAATGTACTTCAGTGTTCCTACCCTTATTTTTATGCTAGGGTAGGACACAATGTGTTTGTATATATTTTGTCATACTTGTATTAATGATGGACTTCAGTGTACCTACCCTTATTTTTATGCTAGGGTAGGACACAATGAGTTTGTATATTTTGTAAATATGTTAAGTAAATCCCCTTTTGTTTATATTACATGCATCACTGTATTTTACTGTAATTACCATTTAAGTACTTTAGGTTACTAACATTCCATTGTTTTACTGTTTAGTAATAAGTAGTTTAAGTGCTTAGTTTGTATGCTGTAATTGATTTACTTATATTATATCCATCATTTTACGCTACTTTTCATTGTTCCTTTTTTCCCATCTTGTCTGTTTCTCTGGTACTCTTTCATAGGCCGACACGAGCTGAGCCCAGAAAAGGGATTTTGACGAAGGAAAATCTATTTCTGGTGATTGGCTCGTGTCGCCCTATGAAACCCCCCCTTCATGGTTGTTTCCCCCCCTTGCAGGACAAGATGTTTTTTAGTGTTTTTAGATTAAGGATGTCCGCTAGGGGCGCTGCTGTCCGTGGCGTCCTCTAGTAGTAGTAGTAGAGGCTGCATCGCCCGTTGTATCAAGCTCTCTTTGCTTAGGGGGATTCTGATTGGAAGTTCTAATTGGTGATTGGCTCGTGGTAGTGTTCCACACTCGCCCCTATTTTCATACCGACACTTCTTTTAAGAGTGAGCGAGTCAGTTTTACTGACATTTTCTTAATTTTGTTTTTCTCTGGTAATTTTAGATTAATTTTACCTAGAAAGAATGATATTAAGGATCCTTTCATAGGGCGACACGAGCCAATCACCCAGAAATAGATTTTTCCTTCGTCAAAATCCCTTTTTTGCATTCCTTTACAGGTCGAAAAAGGTGCGTGTGTATGCGTTTGCGTAAATTGCACGGGGTGGGGTAAAAGACTTTCAGCGCCTACTTTATATATATATATATATATATATATAAATATATATATATATATATATATATATATATATATGTATATATATATATTATATATATATATATATTATATGTATATATATATAGTATATATATATATATATATATATATAAAATAATATAATAATAATTGTACCTCAGGATACGAAATTAATCCGTTCTGAAGCAGCCTTCGTAACCTGAGTTTTTTGCATCTTGAAGCACATTTTACATGTAAATTGCCTAATTGTCGTTTCCAAGTCCTACATGTGATTACCTGTAAATAAAGTTTATTAGTGTACAGGGTACAAGCAAATACTGTACGTACATATGTAGTAAAATGTGGAACCTTGCCTTTCGAGTGAGGCGATCTCCAAAAGTGGCAACAGAGGAGGAGGACAAATGGCAGAAAACATGAACACTTAACTTTATGAAACACATTAAAAATGGCAGAAAACCATTAACACTAAACTTTACGAAACACATTAACGAATGGCAGAAAACATTAACACTTAACTTTACAAAAAACTTGAAATTAAATTTTCTTTTTTTGTCTTTTTTTGATTTAAAATTTTTTTTTTTTTACTTTTCTATATTTTTTTTTTTTTTTTTTTTCTTTTTTTTTTTTTTTTTTTTTACAAAATTTCAATTTCTTCACCACTTTCAACTTTCCGTTTTTCATATCACTTGGATCTTCCTGTTTGCTTACTCCTACTAAAGGCTTCTTTAAAAATAACTATTCCAAGGAAGATTGCTTCTGCCTGCTTTTTGACAATGTTTCCTGTAACGACTCAGGCAAACATCATCGAACTGCGCAAGCATACGACCTGTGTAAGCCTTTTTGGGGTGTGTGTAAGCCTTTTCGGGTTGTCTCTTTTCTACAAATGATTGCACCTTATGAAAAGCAGCTAGAACATCTTAATTTCTGCCGTTATCACAGGGTCCTCCTCCTCCTCCTCGCCGCTGCTAGAGAACTTTCTTGAACGACGTTATGCTGCATGGCTCCAACTCCTTCAGGTCATCCATCGTAAGCTCCTCTTGGTGCTCCTCGAGAAGGTCATTGATGTCGTCTTCGTTGACGACCAGTCCCATGGACTTGCTGAGTGCAACGATCTCGTCAAGATCTGGTTGCAAAACAGTTTCAGGATCGTCAACTGTTTCTGAATCTGCATCAGCTTCGCCCACGTTGAATCCCTCGAAGTCTCGAGCGGATACGGCATCAGGTCAGAGTTTCTCCACAATGAATTCAAGGTTTGCCTCGAAACCTCTTGCCAAGCTTGATCGATGAGTTAGATGCATATGACAACATCAAAATGCTCCTTCCAAAATTCACGCAAGGTGAGGTTTTGTGGTATGGGTGATGTCGAAACATCTCTTGAAAACATGTTTCGTATACAGCTTCTTGAGTTCGATATCACTTGCTGGTCTGTGGGCTGGAGGAGAGGGGTGGGTGGTTTAGGCAGAAGATAAAGAACCTTGATAAAAGAATACTCCACAAGGATATCTTCCTCAAGGCCAGGAGGGTGAACAGGGGCATTGTCCAACAACAGCAGACATTTCAGAGGGAGGCGCTTCTCTTCCAAGAATTTCTTCAGTCGGGTCGAAACACAGATTTACCACTCAGTGAACATAAGTCTCGTTACCCAGGCTTTCACATTAGCCCTCCACATCACTGGAAGCTTCTCCTTCAACACTTTGTGGGCCTTGAAGGCTCAAGGAGTCTCCGAATGATACACAGTAGGGGCTTCACCTTACAATCCCCACTGGCGTTTGAACAAAGTGCGAGCGTAAGCCTGTCTTTCATAGGCTTATGCCCGGGTAGCTTATTCTCTTCCTCTGTGATGTATGTCCAATGATTATAAAATCCCTCTGAATTCTTGTCTTTGACTAACTCTATTGCTCTCTTCTTGGGGAGTGAATGAACTTCTTTTGCAAGAGCTGAAAACTTTTTTGAGCCTACCAAGTACGTGGTCAAGACAATAGGCTTCATGGTTAATGGGTGCTTTTCTAGAAATGGAATTGAATACCTGAATCATAGGACCTTTCTTGCTCTAAACTTCCCAAAATTGTTGAAGCCTTGCTCCTACTGGTGAACGGAGGAGATTGTTTTCACCTTTGGGGAGCCAATCTCAGAGTTTCTCCTACAGGTTTGAGAGCCAAACCGGACATTTGATCTCGTTCTGGGGTTCTATCTCGGTCTGCTGCAACGAAAAGGTAAGGACTGCATAGGGGAAGCTACCTTCACGCTCAATGGAGAATGAGCTAACAAATCTTGAGTTGACTTCTTCTCAAGGCCCAACGCTATATCACTAATCAAAGACGGAGGAAAGAGAATGTCCTTTACTAAAGGTGAGTATGGAAGAGCGGGCTTCTGACCCGTGGTGACTCCTTTAGAGGTAAAGGAACACCAACGTTCCCTCTTTTACAACACTCCCGTCACATAAAGGGAGGGTATTTCTCTTGAAGCATCCCTTACTCCCTTGTCTGCACAAACAGGACATCAAGCAGATCCGATCCTATGTCTGAAGGGAAGTCAGGGTAACCTTGAATCTTCTTTGCCAGGGCTCCTACAGACCAATCCAAAAAGCTGATAACTTCTAAAATCTTGAAGGTATTCTTCAAAAAATGATCTAGTTCTACTGAGGAGAACATTATCTTGGTAACGGAACAAGCTGGCCTTCGAGCCACATCTATAAGGCTAGAGAAGTCCCTTAGAGAGGAGGTAGAGACTCAGGGTAGGAGCTTCTCCAGTCACATAGTATGCATACCTTCTAACTAGAAGGTGCGAAGGCGGAGAGCTAAGCAAGCATTCCCTCTCTCTCTTGTCTGCTAGACACAAGTCCACTTCCTTGAGGGCTTTCTTCACAGAGGTTGACAAAACCATCTTTGGTAGCTTTAAGGTTTCCTGTACCACACTTAAATGAAGTGTTGTAGTCGGAGAAGCAGGAGCTGCTGGAGAGAAGAATGAAAGATAAGTATGCAACAAAAAGTTCAGAAGTGCTGCATAAGCTGAAGACAACAAAGACTTCTGGTGCATTGACTTCCTCCTCCTCTACTGACAATCCTGGAGAAAGGAGATCATCGCAAGTGGTTTTCTGCACACTAGGCTTCTTTAAGTAGCCTAAAATGTCATCCAACTTCTGTTGGACAGTATCTCTAGACTGTCCTGGACTCATGGGAACTTGCTGAGATGCCAAAATTGCTAAATCTCCTCTTCTCGCGCTGAACTCGCTGACAAAACAAAAGAGGGATTGGGATCCTTCCCTGTCTGTCACTCGGGAATTGGCTGTTCCACTAATACCAAGCAAACAATGTTCACAGGGTGTTCCAGATGCTAAAAAATAAGCAGGCAAGACACCCCCACATAAATCTAATCAATCCGGCTGCCAAACTCACCCTCAGCCACACTTTCCTCTTCATGCTATGGAATACACGCAGGACAATTGACTTACCTCCACACAGAACACAAAGCACAAACACATGTACTCACCCCAACTCCAGATACTCAGGGCTAAGCTGTCCTGTCTGCTGGACGAGGTTGCTGAGACACAAGAAACCCTTGCCGAACGAGCAATTCGCTTGCTAACTATCCATTCACACAAACAACCTAACACCACTTACATTCACCTCTCTCTCTCTCTCTCTCTCAAGGACGTTGTCAAATGGAACTCCCATACATCTCCTTACACTCGCTCATCCACACTAAATCACCTTTCGCAACACCCAAGGATGCTCGGAGGCAGGCCCTTTGGATCTTGTTTGAGGGCCCTCATGCACACACTCAGTTACACTGCCATCCACTCATCCCCATTAAAGCAAGCATTCCCTTTCTCTCTCTTGTCTGCTAGACACAAGTCCACTTCCTTGAGGGCTTTCTTCACAGAGGTTGACAAAACCATCTTTGGCAGCTTTAAGGTTTCCTGTACCACACTTAAATGAAGTGTTGTAGTCGGAGAAGCAGGAGCTGCTGGAGAGAAGAATGAAAGATAAGTATGCAACAAAAAGTTCAGAAGTGCTGCATAAGCTGAAGACAATAAAGCCTCTTCTGGTGCATTGACTTCCTCCTCCTCTACTGACAATACTGGAGAAAGGAGACGATTGTCAGTGGTTTTCTGCGCACCAGGCTTCTTTAGGTAGCCTAAAATATCATCCCACTTCTGTTGGACAGGATCTCTAGACTGTCCTGGACTCGTGGGAACTTGCTGAGATGCCAAAATCACTAAAATCTCCTCTACTCGCGCCGAACTCACTGACAAAACAAAAAAGCGGTTGGGATCCTTCCCTGTCTGTCGCTTGGGAACTGGCTGTTCCACTGATACCAAGCGAACAACGCTCACTGGGTGTTCCACTGGGAGATCGACTACCTCCAGGAGTCTGGAAGACGCTGGGTGCTTTGGCGCTTGTTAGCAACTGAACGTTTGGGCGTCAACTTGCGCACAGGAGACAACTGGCGCGCTTCTGGGCCAGCTGCGCTTCTAAGGGCAGGTGCACTCTCTCAGCTCTCAATTTACGACAAGCTCTCCGGAGAAAAACTCTCTGGGCTATCGCAAAAGCTGCACGAAGGACCCACTTCTCCAGCCTTCTTACATGAAACCACTTCCCTAGCCTTCTTACACGGAACCGCTGGCGCCACGAAAGTATCACCGCAGACATTTTCTGTGGCCTGGACAAATTACTATACCACCATCGACGCCTCTTTTCCAGACTGGAAGCCTCAGAACTCAAGGAAAGACAGTGCACTTACACAAAGACGCCTTTCCAGTGGCTCTCTGCTTCTTCACCTGGGATTTAGCGAAAGGTGAGACTGAGGGGTAGACTGCCTGTGGGCAGACCCTACTGATCTCCCTTGGGCTTCCGGTATGACTTTTCCCTGGCTCTGACTATGCCCATCTTGTCCATGGATTAAGGTAACTGAAATTGGAATTTTGGTTCCGTAGGCCCTTCACCTCCTATTCCTAGCACTTATTCCCTGTTTCAACTGTTTTCTCCTATTCCCATTTCTTAAACATTCCCATTTCCATCAGAGACCTGGTGAGCATAAAACTAATTGTGAAATTCTTGTAAGACAAGTGATACTGGCCATTAACGCTACCAATCGCGCAATAAGCACTGCAGCATTGTATGGGAAAAATCTGAGTTATAAGTAACGATACAGGCAAGTCTGCGTAATGGTAATGTAAAATCTGGAAGGAATTGAATATTATTTCATGTTGAATTTTAATGCCTGAATTGCTAGAATCAACTTTGATGCAGACCGTGTTATATTTTGTTATATACTGGGCTACCATGGAGAGAGAGATGTGTATAATTTGTTTTTAGAAGAGAAATGTCAGATGTTGGACAGTCTTCAGACGGTCTAACATCTTCATGGTGTGGGGAGGTGCTACGAGTGTCCATTTTGGACTGTCATTTTATTTTCTTGTCCTTAACAAATTCCAAAAACTCGCAAGAATATTTTTAAGGGAATAAAGTAAGGGAAATGGTAATGTTAAATCCAGTGCAAGCGACACCATCTTGTTTTGACCATTGGACCACCGTGAAAATGACTGAGTCAAGCCCCTACCCCTTTGTGAATTAACAACAAAGCAAAGATGAAAACATCTTCATATGATTTTAACAACACTATACACCTGAGTGGTAGCTTTTCATCTTCTCGTTGGATGTTACTGCCGGCCATATGCCAAACCCCCATAGTGCATTAACTTTTCTAAGATCACTGTGGTGTGGCTTGTACAGATATACATTGGCAATTTTCATGTTATGGTAATCATATTAGCTTCATGAAGTCTACTGAAATGGTTTCCATTTCTTAAAATGTAGTGCTTTGTTTCCATCAGACATTTTGAATATATCTTATTTCATCTATTCTTGGTTAAAACCTCAGTTTCATTAATAAATATTTTTTGCCGGGTGTTATGTGGAGCAAATAACAATATTAAGGTTATTGAAGTATAATTTTAATTGTAAGTATTTATTAGTATTGCACGGTCAGTGTTAGTGTATGCTTATTAAATAAGTAAATGTTAAGTGTATAGTAAAGCAAAGCACTGAGAACACTGCAGAAGCTAAAAGGTTGGCAACTGTAGTCTTGATGGTGGAAAGAATAAAGTGGATTGGTTGTTGGGCTGGGCTTGAGTCCTCGCTGGTGCAGGTTCCACTTGGTGAGTGCCGCCAAGCTGATTCTCCGTTGTTATCGAGCACCACAGTTGAGTGTGGAGGTGTAGTTTGGTCTTGGTGGTGAAGGCTGAATTTGTAGGTAAGGTTAGTGTGTGTGTGTCTTGCTGTGGTGTTTGTGCAGTATTTGTTTATATTAATCCTGTGTTGTAATTTAGCTATGATTATCTGCTGCTGTGGCATTTTGTCCATTGTATGTGTGTGGTAGCTATTGTTCTCATCAAGTGTAAGCTGCAGATGTGGAGACTGAACCTACTGGCTGTAATAATCTTTGGAATATACGTAACAGTAATTCACCGCTGCGGTCCCAAGGCCAGCATACATTGGGACAAGGAGCTGTGTAACCTTGTAGAGGTGCAGTGGCTTAAACCTACCATAAGCCTGCTTGGGGGTTATGTTGGAACCTCTGTGACCTTTTAGGAAGCAATAGGCTTATGGATGGTACAAATTAACAGCTCTGAGGGCTCACAACAGGCCTAGCAAGCCGGTGAGCTGCTATAAATTGCTCATGAACCGCACATCTTACTTCAGGACAGACCCATTGATCAAAGGATGCCCAGGCACATCCTGACTCGGAATGTTATTGGACATGGACTGGGAAATAAATCTTTGAGATTAGGAACAATTAATCTAAGTACTTTGAGAGGTAAGGAGGAGGTAATCATGATGATGGAAGAAAGAAAAATAGACATTTTGGGGTTGTGTGAACCCCGTTTACCAGGAGAAGGAACAAAATTATTGCATAACAATTACCAATTATTTTACAAAGGTGGAAGAACCGCATGACACGGAGTAGGTTTTATTGTGAGTGAAAAGCTAGCTAAATTAGTCATCTAGAATTCAAGTGTGATAGGATTATTAGCATTTCCTTAAAGTTAGGAACGTTTCAAGCCAGCGTAATTCAGGTGTATGCACCACAGCAGGGCCGCCCTCAAGAAGAAAAGGAAGAATTCTACAGACATCTACAAGAAGTAAAAGATTCTGTCTCATATGTAGAGAATAAATTAATAATTGGAAATATGAATGGACATATTGGGCAAGACAGGACAGGCATAGAGAGCATATTGGGAGCATTTAGCATTGGAGAGAGAAATAGAGGAGAAAACATAATTGATT
Source organism: Macrobrachium nipponense (assembly GCF_015104395.2). Lineage (NCBI taxonomy): Eukaryota > Metazoa > Arthropoda > Malacostraca > Decapoda > Palaemonidae > Macrobrachium > Macrobrachium nipponense. The sequence goes on along the minus strand of NC_087217.1, from coordinate 35,425,289 downwards.
TTTACATACTAAACCAGATGTCCATTGTGAACTCTTTCTATAATCATAGAGATAGCCACAAGTGGACATGGTACTGATGGAACTCAGCTTTAGGAGCATATACTGAAAAATCAATGATTGATATGGCAATAACAAATAACAAAAATATGGTCAGAGATGTAAAAAGCATCCCCTATGTATCATTCGATTCAGATCACAGGTTTCTCTTAATTAAATTAAAGATGACAAAACCCAAACCAATTAAAAGCCAAGTGAGAGAAAGATTTATTTTAGAGAATATGAGAGAAGAGGAGTGCTTAGTTAGATATCAAAACGAAATAAGTAGAGCTAAACAAATGCAACAGGAGAGCAATGACCCAAATGAAAAATAGACACTTTAAAATGGCTGTAGTGGGTGTTGCTAATAATACAGTGCAAAAGAAGAGAGTTTGAGGTAGGAGGAAAAAACAAACTGCTTGGTGGACCACCCCACACTAAAGGGCGCTGTTGCAAACAAAATGAAACTCTTCAGAAAATGGATGAAAACTTTGAACTTGGAAGATCACAATAACTATAAAGAAGCCTCGGGAGAAACGGAAAGAATAAATGCTCAAACAAAAAGAGAAACATGGGAAAGAATAGGAGAAGATCTGGGAAATGATCTCCAAGGTACCAGAAAACTCATATATAGCACTGCCAAAAACTATAGAAAGGGAAGCCAACCACCCACTTATGTAATCAAAGACCCTATGGATGGGACAATTTTAACCAAACCCCGAGAAATTGAATTAGGATGGAAACATCACTTTGAAGCAATACTAAACAATAAAAACAATGACCTTGAAGAGCATTTAGAATTTGATGTGGTTGGGGATGCAGAACCTGACATAACAACACTGGAGGTAAAAAATGCTCTCAAGAGGATGAGAAATGGTAAGGCCCCTGGAGTGGATACAATACCTGCAGAGCTCCTTAAAAACATGGGGGAGGATGGAGTCATCTGGCTACTAGAGCTAATTGACACACTCTGGAATAGGCAAATGCCACCTGAAGACTGGAGAAGAGATCTAATATGCCCAATCTATAAGAAAGGTGACAAGACAAATTGCGGCAATTATAGAGGAATATCCCTAATGTCACATGCTTTTAAAGTATATGAAAGAATACTTGAAACTAGATTGAGAGCATATGTTGAACCAAAGCTGGGTGAATGGCAAAACAGTTTTCGACCAGGAAGAGGGACAACTGATATGATTTTCTCCCTCAAGATGATATTTGAGAAGAGCTGGGAATGGGACAGGGACAGCTTTATAGCTTTTATAGAGCTAGAAAAGGCTTTTGATAGAGTACCAAGAATGAAAATAAGGGGTGCCCTAAAAGACCCTTACTATGGAATCCCTGAGAAACTTATAAGAGCAATTTATAACACCTATCAAAACATCAAATCCAGAGTAAAAACAAATCAAGAGAATGAAGACTGGTTTGAAATTAAATCAGGAGTAAGACAGGGCAGTGTCCTTTCTCCACTTCTTTTTATATTGTTCCTAGATAAATGTATGAGGGAACTAGGTGAGGATGAAGCTGCAGATATGACCATCAACCTTATGTAAGTAGATGACCATGCAATGATAGCCCCCAGCGCAGAATCTCTCCAAGAAAACGTCAACAACTGGAACGCGATCTTAACAGCTAATGGAATGCGGATCAACAAGAATAAGACAGAGATCATGCACCTACCATGAACACCAAGTAACGTAGATGTAGAATTAGGTCAGACATTGAAACAGTGTAGAAATTTCAAATACTTAGGAGTAGAGTTTAGTGACCAAAATGATTCAAAACTGGAAATAACTACCCGAATACAGAAATTCAGTAACAATCTGTATCTGCTCTACCGACTAATGAAAGACAGAAATATACCTCGCAAAGTGAAAACCATAATACTATACCTCTCTATTTTAAGACCAATATTGACTTATGGCCATGAATCATGGACATTAACATCAAGAACTTGAAGCCAACTTCAAGCAGCTGAAATGAAAGCCCTAAGACTCGTAAAAGGTGTAACAAGACTGGATAGGCTACAAAATGAAGACATTAGAAGAGAACTGGGAGTGGAGGGGATACTAGATTTTGTGGAGAGAGGACAGCTTAGATGGTTTGGACACACCAATAGAATGGAGGAGGAGCGATATCCTATAAGGTTTTTGGAATGGACACCGGAAGGAAGGAGACCGGTAGGAAGACCAAAAATGAGATGGCTACAAAACATAGAGAGAGGAGTAGAGAGGAGAGGCTCTAGTTTGCGGGAAGTTGATGAGATGAGGCTCTATGATGATCGCCAAGAATGGAGACAGTTCCTGAAGCAGGACGACTGATAGGCCTGGAGGCCTACCTGGCGTCTGGTGAGAAAGGTGAGAAAGTAATTCTCAATACAAAATATCATTGTTATTCTGGTAGCAAATAACAGTTTAGAATGATCATATGTAGTCTGCTTTGTTGGGGGTTTGTGGCAGTGATGAAACAAACAAAACGTTTTCCTTTGTCAATCTAGCATCCGGCAGGAAAACTGGCATGTTTTCAAATACATCTAGCATATGTATTTTGACATCAAATCTTTGTAATGTTAAGTTGAATATTTCTTTTATTCTACTATGTTTTATATATCATGTAAGAAAAAAAGAATAAAATCTTGCAAAACCATTTTCAGGAATTGAACAGAATAGGTTTCAAAATTATTAGGAATCATGTAACGTAATGTACAAGTACACTGTGTATGTTAGAAACATGTTTGAATCGAAAAGCAGAGCAATCTGTTGAAATTGGTGCTGTGTATGATGTGAATTTTTTAGCACTTTATGGAGCAAAATCTAGCAAGAAATTGCCATTCCCATTTGGCAACACTGGCCTACCCACATTTTATTTATGTTGGTATTGAAGTCGTGTAGTATGTGTACGCCGCGTTCTTTAAATTGTACCCATATAAAAAAGATAATTATATGCCATCCAAAAGCCCTGATTCCTTTACTCTTATGGGAAAAAAAGCCTAAACGTCAAATGAAGGTTTTACGTGTAATATATTAACGTGTTGTGAAGAAGGGAAGAGATGTTTTGCTGCATGCTCCTGGAAGCATTATCTTTATTATTCATCCGATTGCACTGCAAAATTGTCGCCATCTTTATCAACATAAATCGTTGGTGATTACCCATATGATTTACATAATTTTGATATGTATTTCTCTTACCTCTCTCCCTCTCTTTCCTTATAAAAGGAAAGTGGCCCACGTGAGTACATAACAGCACATGCGTATGTAGGCTTCTAGCCGTAATCGATAGGTTAGTATGCTACATATGTACAGTAGTACATATACTACATATTTTTTTAAGGCTAATGTAAAATAACTTTGAAACTGTCTTGAATTTAGTTTAAGGTGATAGTTGAAGACAAATTTGGTGTTTGAACTAAAGTAGCCTGTTACAGACACCGGAATAGTGGTCTTGGTTGGGTTAACTATTAAAGTAGGCAGTTTTAAGCAATTTTTGAGGCGGGGTACCAGGATAACACGGGTATTTACTTATGACGGGGGGTTCTGGGCCCTATCCCCCGCGATTATCGAGGCCCTACTGTAGTATTAATTTAGAGAACTATGTTTATACATTATCATATACGTACCTTACATTTATACTTTTACCATTTATGCTGTATTTACTGTAAGACAACTTCTATAATTACACATCGTGGCAACATTTCTATTATACATGACAACACCGCTATTGTTTCCCGCCTGGAACTTCCTTGCGACTTCACATCACTGTAGCTGTCAATATATGGAATTTAAAGAACCTCCAGTTTCATTTCTTCACCCTTCCTTCCATTCATTACATGGATGTATGTGGCAAGATTACAAGCCACAATAAGACTTTGTACCTTGGTCCCAAGTCTAATTTGACAAGAAGCCATTAGCAGCCAGTCACCCTCCAACCCAGAAGGTTCATACATCTCGCTGACTTGTCCCTTCCTGCCCTTCTACCTGACCTCTTTCCCTCACTATTGTTATCGAAACCCTTGCACCTCTGCGACTCCACCCACACACCTTTATGACTAGCAGCCGTCGTAATCCTCTTGACCAACAGCAGCCTCCATTATACCCCATTTTCCACACATCTCTGCTAGCGTTTAATGACCTCTTTCAGGTAATTAACAAGGGTTGCGGTGGAGATGAAAGCACACAAGGAGAATCAAGCCAGCCTGAACCAGCTGTGACTGGCTCTCCTTCAAATGAGTATAAATATGCCCTACCCTGGCCTATCAATTTGCACTTTGCCCAAGCCAGCATCTGGGGAGTATGCCCAAAAATTTTGGTGGAGAAAGGAGCATCATCATAAGTACAGTGGTCAATGTAATGCACAGAGAGAGAGAGAGAGAGAGAGAGAGAGAGAGAGAGAGAGAGAGAGAGAGAGAGAGAGAGAGAGAGAGACTATTGCCCTGTTTAGGTTGTTACACCAATACATATATCGACATGCAAAAGTCAAACAGTAGTATTAATAATAATGAAAATTTTTAATAACAATAATTTTGCATGTACATATTATTGTCATGTCGCACTACATTATATGAACGGAGCAATCATGCACCATTAGCATTCTGGTTTTATATGAACGGAGCAATCATGCACCATTAGCATTCTGGTTTTGTTTTACATTCTTAAAATCATCAGTTTTCACCATTTTACTGACATCATCACAGTCTTTAGTTGCCGAATGGAACTTAATTCAGGAAGACGTTTCTTTCACAAATTATCAAACCTGGGTTTTAAAATTGTAACTACATTATTTTTAAATGTGGTATATTAAATGAGGTACTACATGTGTGATTTTGTCAGTTCCAGGGATCGCTTTTCCCTCCAAATTACTTTGTATAATGATCTGTAAAAGACAATTAATAGTTACATTGAGAATAATGAAAGTTTTAACAAAACTGTTGTTTTACTGTATAAAATCATATGGCATGTATTACTGTCATACTATCATATTACAAAATATAAAGAGTGATCATGTGCCATTTGCATTCAGCTGATTGCGTTTTACCAACATCATCACTGTCTTTAGTTGCTGAGTGGAACTTAATTCAGAGAGATGCTTCTTGTGTGAAAGGCTAACATAAATGTACTCAATTTTTTTTTCTATGGAATTACATAGAAAATAAGCAAGTTTTTAATAAGACAGCTGTAATGCAACTCTAAGTTACAGTAACTAAAGGCAAACAACTGTTTATTAATATAAACTCAAGGTTAGTAAAAGCTTTAGCATTATTTAGAAGAGATAAAAGCAATGTAAATTAATAAAGAAACAATAACAATAAAGCAAGGGATGATGGTAAGCGAGTGGTGTACCCAGTGAAAGATACTGATTTGAAAAAACAAGTCTATTTTCATACCAATATATCCATACGTATGATACAGTGAACCCCCTGTAATCGCAGAACATATACCCCTATTATTAGCGGTATTTTTGTATGAGAAATATCCACAAATTCCTGTTTTTTTACCATTTTATCATAAAATGCACTTTTTTTTTGTTGGTGGGATTTTCTAGAGTTTTAACAAACAAATTAGGTCATTTTTCAAGCCCAGCCCATGTAAGCAGTTTCAGCATATCTCAGAGAGAGAGAGGATAGAGGAGAGAGAGAGAGAGAGAGAGAGAGAGAGAGAGAGAGAGAGAGAGAAGCGAGAGAGAGAGAGAGAGAGAGAGAGAGAGAGAGAGAGAGAGAGAGAGAGAGAGAGAGCTAATTTTTGTTCATAATTTCAAATATGGTATACTGCAATGTTCGGTAGTTTTGATTTTTGTGTATAAGTATACTGAAGTACTGTTTGTTGTTTATGAGCATATTTGATTTAAAAGGTTATTCAGTTACTGACAAGAAAGGGAGAGGAAGAATACAGTGTATCCATTTTACAACCACAGTGTTTTTTATCATATCTGGAAATTTTCATTATCTGGCAGGGCCTTGAATGTATCCATTTGGATACAGGAGAGATTACAACATGGAACTATATATATTTCTCATGTAAGTCAATCCTTGCGCAAATATCACAATACACAATACATACAAATCCAGACTCTGAAGCAGCTAGAAAAACTAAAAGCCCAGGGATGTTCATGCTTCTGTGACAACAACCAGTCTACAAATTGTGTAAAGAAAGCATTGGTGAAGCTTGGCATAATGCACATAAATTTTGGACAATTTTTCTTCCAGCTTGGGTGCAAACACTGTCCCACATCAACGAAAGTTTTAACATTAAGTTTTTTCATGACGTAGATAATTTAGTGAATCTCAATTCTATGTGGGGAGTTAGTTAACACCTCTAACGATTTAGCACATCACAATTATGTGCACTAAATTGAATATATATTTTTTACTATCCTTATCTGAGAGAATTACTCATTCTCACTCTATTATCAAACTTTGTTCGTATGTTTCCAGAATGGTTGGATGGCCCTGTGATGTCTATGGGTAAATTACAGTACATATTTACATAAGGAAGGCTATTATTTCTGTAGGAAAACATAGAGAACAAATTTTGAGTGTTTACTATCCCTTAAAAATCTTCATGCACAAAGAACAAGATTCTTGTCCTTTGAAAAATAAAAGAAAAAAACTCACTTTCTTAGGGCCTTCACTAGTACTAGCTTCTGGAGATTTTTCTCTTGAAATAGGAAGTTCTTGCTTTGCTGTGACTTGGTGCATTTGTTTAAGCTCTTGCATGCTTGCTCCAACTGAGGTTTGATCCATGGGGTTAACATTCATTTTCTTATCACCTCTGCTATGCCCAGGTACATCAGGGTCTGAATTTGTCTTTTTCTGTTCTCTCGAACTTGTAACTAATCCTCCTTCTGACTCTTTCTTTGGTTCTGCTTTATGAGCAAGAAACTTGAGTTTTTGCTGTTCTATAGCAGATTTCAAGTGAGGGCTCTCTGTAACAGAAGGAGTTCTGTAATGCTCTACAAAAGACAGAACTCAAAACATTCATTTTCATAATTGTCATACTGATTAAATAAATTAGGGAATTTTTAGAGAGATGGTTGAAAAATGTCTGATGGGAATTTTAAACAGCAACTGACGAATGGAACGTAAGCAGAGACTTAAACTCCAGATAGTTTTTTATTCATATAATTACACTGATAAAGATATCAACCAATTAAAAAAGCAAGTTGCTTCAGCATGCATAAAAAGGTACAAGGCAATTGAAGTCTAGCCTATCTAATTGGCAGTTCAAACACAATTTAGCTTATTTAATGTAACTGATTTCACACACTAATATGCTAGGGTCATATTAATATACTATAAACCTTTATTTTGAAGCACTATCAATAATGACTAAATTATCTTCCTTGAGAACAAAAGATTATAAACAAAAAATTAACATTAACACAACTAATATGCAATGACATGTGCATTTAGTATCAGATGATGTACGAGTAGAAGATGTCTTTCCAGGGCAAAAAATTCAACTCCTTGCCTCGAACTCCAGGATCTTACCATTATTAGGTTTACTACTACATATATGTTAGTATCTTCTCATCTGACTTAACAGGACTAACAATTATGGAAAGACACTGGATACATAATAAAAAATTAAATGTTTTTAATAAAATATTTTATATATACTTACCAAATAATTACATAGTTTAAGTTTCTACTTTATGCCGCAGCTCAAAATTTGAAAATTGTAGAAGTGCTCTTTTCTTTTGGGCGTAGACAGTTTTCCTCACCCACTACTGGGGACAAATAGGCACAACACAGCTAAAGCCAACGATTCGTTTAAGCTTTACGTCCATGTGTGGGATGGAGGGAGGGCTTTGATTATGTAATTATTTAGTAAGCATATGTAAATTCTTATTTTACATATAAAATCTTTTATATATAAAATCTTATCTTATATATAAAATCTTATTATACATATAAAATCTTATTTTATTATAAAAATGTCATTTTTATATAAGTAGCTTATTCAATAATTACATAGCTGAATCCCACACTGATAGGAAGTGTTAAGTAACGTGTAGCTTATAC
>NC_087217.1:35369820-35416736 GCF_015104395.2 Macrobrachium nipponense | reverse complement strand
AAGAATCCTCTGCATTGGTGTCATCTTAGATTTCTTGTAATATACTAAAATGCCTAACTGTTAAACAGGCTTGGACCTTGAAAGCCAGTCATCCAAATAGAGTGACACACTATTCCCATGAGATAAAGCCATTTTCCCAGAGGAGCAAGGATCCGAGTGAATACCTGAGGGGCGGTGGACAGACTGAAAGAGAAGGGCTCAAAATTGGAACACTTTCCTATTGAAGATGAATCTTGAAAATTTCCTGGATGCTAGGTGAATTGATACATGAAAGTAAGCATCTTCCATGTTGAGAGTAACCATCCAGTCCCCTTCTGGAGAGTGGTCATTACCGAATGACTTGTCTCCATACGACATTTCGTCTTCGAAGCAAAAAGGTTCAAGGCGCTGACATCTAGAATGCCACCCCCCCCCCCCCCCCCCCCTAATGTCGGGGACTACAGACAGCCTGTTGTAGAACCCTTCTGCATTTCTGTCCATCACTTCTATTGCTTGTTTACGAATCAGAGAATCCACTTCCTTGACTAATTCTAAAAACCTTTCTGATCCTCCAAGTACATTGTCTAGGCAATGGGCTAACTTGACAGTGGTGGTCTTTTGTTGAAAGGAATTGAGTAACCTTTCTGAAGCACTTGTATCACTCATGGGTCTGCTCCTCTCTGACTCCACTCTTCTCGGAGGATTTAAAGTCTCGCTCCTCTGGGGGCATGAAAGACTGTTGGTTCATTTATTTGCAGGTTTGAAGGTAAACTTCTGGTTGGTTTTACTGGGGGGACATAAATTAGACCTTGGTCTTGTTTGCGTCTTTCCTTAACCTCCCCAAAAGTGCTGTTTTTGCAGTGGAGAGAATGATTTCACCATTTGATCAGGAACCTTTTCAAGATCCTAGAAATCTTCAGCTTCTTGGATTGGAAAATTGGTGCACTCACTAGGAAGACTGAAGAGTGCCTGACAACAGCGGAAGAATTTTTCATTGGCCCAAACCATCTCTCACGCCTTATCCGATGAAAATTCTGCTATTGTTGGGCAGTCTTCAGTCTTCCTAATGAGTGCACCTATTGTCCAATCCAAGAAACTGAAGGCTTTTACGATCTTGAAAAGGTTCTTGATCAAAGGGTCAAAGTCTGGAGAAGAAAACAAACCTGAGAAGTCCCCTTGAGAGGAGGCAGAAACTCCCAAGGAAGGAGCTTCCCTGGTGGCGTAAAATCAGTCCTACTTTTTCAGAAGCTTCAAGGGAGGATAAGTGAAAGTCCACCTTGCCCAATTCCCTCTTGGCAGCCAATCACTCATCAACTTCCTTCAGGACCTTCTTCAGTGAAGAAGACAGAACTGACTTTGTAAACTGCTTTCACTAGTCCCCTCTTAGCTATCAATAAAGTCTTTGCAAAGTGAAGATGGGGTGCGGGCTCGAAAAAATCGGAATAGTTTGCTAATAAGTAATTGAGAAGGCTTGAATATGCTGAAGTGGGTCCTGAATCCTGATCTAGTTCCTCTTCTGACAAAACTGGTGCTAAGATGGTATCTTCCCCTGTTGAGGCGGTAGCTTTCTTCAGAAAACTCAAGTCCATACATAGTTGCTGACAAAAAGGTACTAATGAAGCATCTTGCAGGGAAGACATCTCAGGAGCAGGTGTAGATGACGGTGAAGGCTCTGTTACTGGTGCCAAGTAACTCAGCTTAGGTGCTGAGTGATTGACAGGAGAGGTTGTGTGTGTAGATGGAGGAGAATGAGTCACCACACATGGCACCAAACACCTGTAGACTGTCCCAAGAGACATGACCTGGGTAACTGCGGAAGGTTTGGGTGCATAACTGCAGGACGGTTTGTGGACTCCAAACAGGCTCCTTGTACTTCTTCATGGGCGGAGAACAGTCTGCAACACGAAGCATGTCTCTTCAGAGGACACTAGACGTCGATGATGTTGTTTCCTGTCTGGAGCAACACCTCCAAGTCCGAAGATAGTTGAACATCTCTCACTGCTATGCCTTTCCAGTGGAGTTCAGTCAAAAAACTGTGGGTGCGCATGGACAAACCCAGCCTCCCTTGGACCTCCGATATGAATTCTCCCCAGAGCATGGGGAGCGGGACAGTGACCTTCGTTCTAAGAGCACTGTAACGAACTGGCACTGGCACTTGATTGCTCAATGAACACTGTAAAGGATGACCCTAAGCCCATCACCGACTGCTAAAAAATAAAATTATCCATTTTAGACTTGAGGCTAGCTATAGTGTCAAGATTGGAAACATGGGAAACTTGTACTGGAGTGTGTGGCAATGAAGTAGGAGGACTGATAATAAGAAAGATAGCAGATAAAAAGTGGAGAGGGGACAGTGGACTCCTTTGTTTCTACAGGCAAAGGAGTCTACTCTACACCTGATCTACTTTTGGCTTTAAGAGCCACCTTCCTCTTCCTATCCTTTTTCATTTTCTCAGGATGAAATTTAAAAATCTTCCACGTCTGCTCGTCCCAACCTGGCATTCAATGCAACTTGCCTCCCTATTACGTTCCTTTCCTCTACACTTCATGTGATAAGAGTCCGAATCATAACTAATCTTAGCCATTCTAGTCTTGCATCCTTTGCTGCAAACCTATCACCTGATGAACAGGAGTCTGACATAATTTTCAGGTAAATCTAAATTTGTTCATGAAACTTACCAGCAGATATATATATAGCTGTATTTCTCCGAAGTCCGACAGAAATTTCAAAACTCCCGGCACACGCAGTGGTCGGCCAGGTAGTTAGTACCCATTCCCGCCGCTGGGAGGCGGGAGTCAGGAACCATTCCCATTTTCTATCCAGATTTTTTCTGTCGCTCGTAATGAAAACACCTGTTTTCATTACCTCCGACCAGGATTTTGATTCTCCATTGCCGCTTAAGTATCCTAATTATCTTTTGAATGATTGACTCGGATGTGTGGCTAGGCATACGCTATCGTAATTTAATTAACCTTTGTTTAACTTGTCTGAATCTAGTTCGGCTAGTTTCAGACTGTGTTGTCTGCACAAGTAAGGTGAGGCTACCGAAAGTGTCGGTAAATCCTCATTTTGGTATGCACGGGGGTTGAGAACGTTTTTTCTTTATTGAAAAATCGATGTAAGACGTGTGAGAGTTTGACTGATTCCGAAGGGAAGACAGATGATTCGTATGTACGCAAATTAGAGCGGGATTGAATCACGGGTCTTCCTCAAGAAACTGCATTAGTAAACAGAAGTAAGGGTAATGAACCTACTAACCTTTCTGTAGACTTTGTTTTGCCTAACGCCTGTAGTTTGGTCCTACGAGCCATTAGGCTATGTCTACGAAAGAATGCCCTTCTTTTATTGTGGATTCCATTCGTAATTTGGAATCTAAAGTGCTCGCTCTCCAATCAGTGTTGTGAAGTGTAGTGCCCCCAGTGTGTGGAGGGGGCGTCAGATCGGCCCTATAATGCCTCTAGGCCTGGACCTCTGTCGAACTTCCAAGCCCAAGAAGACGGACATGTCGAAAGCCACAGGAGGGTTACGGGGAACCCCCACCGATCTGGCGTCCCTTCGGCAGAACCTGTAGACGATCCCCAGGCAGGTGCCAAATAAAAAAAAGAAAAAAAAAAAATAGTGCACGAGAACGGATCATGAAAGATTGCTTCTCGTCCTCCGAGGCGTCCTCCCCGCACAGGGGTTGGAGCTCTGGGAAGGACTCGCGCCCTCTAAAAGAAGCTTTAGAGAAGAGGACGCTTCACGTCCTCTCTCTCGTCGAGAGGGAGCGTCAGATCGGCCCTATACCTCTAGGCCTGGACCTCTGTCGGACTCCCAGGACCAGGGAGAGGGCATGTCGAAAGCCGAAGGAGGTTTACGGGGTCTCCACATTGATCTGGCGTCCCTTTAGCAGAACCTGTACGAGCCACAGGCTGCAAAAGAGTTGTGTTCGTGCGCGTTCCCTCCGTGAGGGATTTTCGTCTTAGAGGCGTCCTCCCCGAACAGTAGTTGGAGCATAGAGAAGCGCTCGCGTCCTCTGAAGAGAACAAAGACGTTAGATGTCGCACAGGCGGCCATCGTCAGTAGTTTCTTAGACGAGCACGCAGAGCCTCTTTGCGCTCCTTCTGCTTTACGGGCTTCGCCTTTATTAGCGTCCTCCCAACCCGAACAGTAGTTGGAGCATGAGAATACGCTCACGTCCTCTGAAAAGAACAAAGACGTTAGATGTCGCACAGACGGCCATCGTCAGTAGTTTCTTAGAGGAGTACGCAGAGCCTCTTTGCGCTCTTCTGCTTTACGGGCTTCGCCTTATACGTGACTACTCTCCGCCGCAAAAAAGATCAAAGACGCAAGATGTCGCACGGGAGCCCTGTGTCTTTGATCTCAGGGAAGAGACGCTTCACGTCCTTTCTCTTTTGCTGCTTTGCGGTCTTCACCTGAGAGTTTTTGCTGCATGACGCCTCAAAAGAGAACCAGGACGTCATAAGACGACGTCTTTGAACCTCCCTGTCGCTCCAAGAATAGAGCTGTGAAGGGACAGGTGAGAAGGAATAGGGCTTTCTCTCGCTCCTCTCCTTCTCATAGTATCAGCTTTTCACCTGAAAAGGAACATTCTAGAAAAGAGGGTCAATCCGTTTGATGCAACATCCGACTTGCTTCGTTGCCGACTGGGAGACAGGCAGAACCGCGTCCTAGAAGAAAAGATGATATATTGCCATTAAAAGATCTAAGCGGTCTCCCGCAACTGCGGATCGCTCTTCTCTTTCACCAGTTGCTACGCCTTCTAGATTAGTGCGTCTCACCTGCCGTTATGTAAAAAACATGAGAAACTTCCTCCTTAAGATTCTTATATCGAGAGGAAGAAAGCTCTCCCTACTATTCAAGGGGTTCCCCTCTCTTATTATAGGGTCTCTCTTTATCCGTAAACTGACGTTATTTTTGTTGCAAACCAAGGTGTGTTGCAAGCTGAGATACTCGACGCTCCTAGTTCGACCCTGAGGGAGCGGGTGGTGGTTTACAAGCGTGACGTTTCTATAGATGATAAGCTGGACGCTTATTTAGACACCAAGCGTGACGCTCGGCTGGACGCCGAGCATGGCGCTCAGCTGGATGTCAAGCGTGACGCTCGGCTGGACGCTGAGCGTGACGCTCGGATGGACGTTGAGCGTGGACGCTCGAATGGACGTTTTGTGGACATTCATCAGGATTACAACGTGATATTTGTCTGCAAGCTCGTCGACAATCTGACTTCGTAGACTCCCATCGAGAGAGTGCAAGAAATTATTACCTCTATATCGGAATTTTTTAGTGACTAATATTCAGAAAGCACCTATTACGTCACAACAGCAATCTTCATTAAGGATTGAATCGAAAGGACTTATATCACCGTCTTCAGGAGTCCCCTCTGCCGCTCATATAGAAGAAGGACGACTTAGTAGGATGTCAGAAGAAACTGACGAGGACCACCTTCTACGTCAGCTTCGTCTGATTATCAGGTATTGGTTCTTTTGCTTCGAGCTTCAGTTGGAGACGAATTCCAACCTGTGGCTCCTCGCTATCCTCCTTCTCAGTTTTCGTTATCGAAAACCGACAAGATTCCTGGTTTGTTCATAAAACTTGCCAGGCGGATGTTTGTATAGCTGTGTTTCTCTGAAATACAGCTATATATATATTTATCTGCCGGTAAGTATGAACAAACTTTATTGTATCTTAACAATATCATAGTTGTTAAAAGGAAGAAGTCTCTTTCAACGAAAATAGCTTTTAAAAAAGGTTCAAGATTGGATGGAGTCGAAAAAAGCGCAAAGAAAGACTTCTTTGTCCAGCCTCTGTCAAGACTATGCGGCAAGGCAGGCATTGGGTGGGATACAAGTAAACATATCGGTGTAAGAATTCTCGCATCGGAATAAGGTGACTTTTCCAGTCTGGTCGACGCTCCAAGGAGGTCTCTCCTTTCGTCAACAAAAGTTGCGCGAACTCCTGATGATGAAATGGACTACCATCGGAAGAGCTCTCATTCATTAGTTAGAGTCTCTTACACGAAATAGAATGAAGTTTAGGTACAATAACATAAGAAGTTTGAACTGTCATTTTCGGTCCTCGGTTTTCACTTGAGAAGATTCCTCGAATAATTTTAATTCGTTCATTTGAAGAACGAATACAGTATATTTTCACTCTCTCTCTTCCTTGCAGAAGAAAGAATGTAGTATAGAATTAGCTGTCCAAGTGATTACAATACTTATGTATTTTAATTACTGATACGGATAGTAACCGAAAGGACTCGTATTCTAAGTGTACTTAATCGGTCCTTCCTGCAAACTTCCAGGAGTTTCCGGTGTAAGGACAACGCTAAAATGTATTGTTACAACAACACCAACTCAGCTTCTGCATCTAGCGTATTCGGTTTCACTTAAATATGCCTGCTTGAGAATTCTCTTCTAATCGATAATAGTAACAGACCTATTCCTTCGTAGAATAGAGTAGCTGGTAACTCAGGCAGAGTAGTGCGAGACGACCATTGATAGCTGCTGTCGTTGTAGATGACGCAGTATATTTAATTGGTACTCCCTGCAACCTTCCAGGAGTTTCCGATTTAGTTTTTGGTTATTTAAGCGTAGTGTTATGACAACACAAATCAGCTTCTGTATTTAGTGGATTCTGTCTCGCTTAAATATGCCAACTTGAGAGTTTCGTGCTGTTCAAATAATGAAAAATCTATTCCTTCGTAATATGGAGTAGCTGGCAACTCAGGCATAATACTGCGAGAAGGTGAACGTAAGCTGCTGTAACTGTACACCAACTCAGTATCAGCTAGCTTGCTGTTATGCGCGGTCGTTTAAGTCTCTCTCTCCCGCGGGATTGATTGACGAACCGTATCTCTGCCTACAATCACAGACTTTGCCTAGGATTGAGGTGGGAGATTCTAACATGCATTGAATAAACATTGCCTTCGTTTGCGAAACAATTTTTAACAGAGATATCTATTAGGCTTTTGTACTGTATACTGCACTGTAACAGAATTCTGTACGAGTTTACCGCAGCATAGCATTATAATAATGCTCTCCTAATTATGAAGAGCGCAGCCTTCTTAGGGAAGGAAGCATGCTTAAGAGAGGTAATGGATGAATCTGCTGGGGACCATTTCCTCGCTGAAGAAGCTTCTTTTCCCTGAAAGGACTGCAATTCAGACCTCTACAAGTTTTGTACTTCCGGAAAACTGAAGTAACATCAAAGATCGAGTAATGATTCTGGAACATCTCTCAGTAGTTCAGTGATCACCTCAGGTGATAGCGAGATGGTGCCAGGCATCCTGACAGAGGTTCAGAGGTCCTGCCACATAATCTAAAAGAATTGGAAGCAATTTGGTTGACTCTCCAGTTCCTCGAAAATGAGTTTTGGCCGAGTGGTTCAGATCAACTCTGACAATTCCACAGCTCTCTCACATCTCAAGAAGAGAGAGCCATTGATGGCCACAGGCACGGAGCGTATCGATCCTCCAGAGGTTAGCTGCACGATTGAAGGAAGTCCGTGCAAAGCTTCTCTATCGACTGCAGCAACTACTGACGTCTGAGTATTCTTTCCTTAGAAGTATGTCAAAGTCGTGGGCTACTCTAATAGCCTCACTTAGAGAGGTATCTCTAAACCGTTCGGCTCTGAGTCTGACTGCGTTCAACTGTCAGAAAGTGACCAGAATAAGAGGTTTTTTCAAGACTAATGGCTAGTGTCATTACCAGATAAAGGCAGTTCTGCCTATCTTGCAGTGTAAACCAATCGGAATGGGCCGTTTCTGGAGATAGGGCAGGAAGAATGGTTTTTCCTCCACCTCGACCTTTGTGAATTACATTACCATCTTCCCTTTCCGTCGGAAGAATGGGGGATGAACTAGCAGTCTCAACTATTGTAGATACGGAAGTAGGTTGTTGGCGGCCTTTACGCTCAGATATTTGGATATGCCAAACAACAAAGCCCTTTACGATCTATGAGGTCTGTGGAAATCTCGAAATTGTAGAATATTTCCTGTGTAACTTGCATGTGACCAAAATTCTAACCACTCTAGATAAGACCAAAGAGGGTTAGTGAGGTTTAATTCCATCATCAGAAGGTTTTGGCTTAGAGGACATAATGCGTGTGTTCTCTAAGCCTTTTGTTTTACAAAGAATGAAAACCTGTTTAATCCTTGGCCCAGAAGCTTGGAAATCAAGGGGTGCTATGGATTATTAGGCAAGAAACAGAGAGAGTCATGTGACCTGTCAGGGCCCTCAAGTTTTATCTAGTTAAAACTAAAGAAAGTGGAGGTCCTTCGGACAATCTGCGGTGTTTTCGTAAAAAGACCAGACTTGCCCAGGTCGAAGAACACCCTGGCGTTATTGTTGATGAGTTCTTTTAAAAGAAGCTTCATTCGTCATGTTTGGACAAAGATTTGAAATCTTTTAACTGAATGTTCACGAGGTGAGGGCGCGGCCTCGGAAGCATTTCAACAGAGCATGGCACTCGGTATCATCCTGAGTGCCACGTTTTAGCGAAGCACTTTGTGTTCATTTCACAATACCTGCGGGATGTGAAGACGACATATAAGATTTGCTGCTCGCTGGGGCCATACGTGTCTACAGACACAATCTTGGGGGCAAGAAGTATCACTCATCCTATCCTATAGAAAATGGTTAGGAAGAGTTGTTAATTATGTTTATTGGGTCGGCCGCCAGTGGCGGTCTTCTCAATCCTTAAGCCTTAGTTAGATATCCTTAACTTTTGGCTAGGTTGGTCAGGTGGTGATATATATTACTTCTTAGCCCTCATGGTATGAGGTCAATATGGTCTAGTCACATTGTGGTCACGCTCCCGTTGACAGATCATCTAGAACTCGTCAGCTACATAGGTCACTACCTTGCTGGAGAGACTAGTAAAGCAGTAGCAGACTTGGGTGACAATAATCACGAAGTCAGCTATGCTAACAGGTAAGGAACCAAGATGTCAATCATCTGCACGCAATGTGTTTCCTAAAATCCTTTTCTGTCCCTCCCCACCTCCAAAGGTGGATTCAGCTATATATATATCTGCTGGGTAAGTTTTATGAACAAAATGATATTGTTAAGATACAATAAAGTTTGTTCATACTTACCTGGCAGATATATATAATCAAAGTACCCACCCACCTCCCCTCAGGAGACAGTGGGAATAGAAAATCTGGATAGAAAATGGGAATGGTTTGTGACTCCCGCCTCCCAGCGGCGGGAATGGGTACTAACCACCTGGCCGACCACTGCGTGTGCCGGGAGTTTTGAAATTTCTGTCGGACTTCGGAGAAATACAGCTATATATATATATCTGCCAGGTAAGTATGAACAAACTTTATTGTATCTTAACAATATCATGTTAATCTATAGAAATTGATTAACTAGCAAAGCAAAACAACCACCAAAAGAATACTTCACCAAATAATTGGACAAATACAAAAGTGATGAAGTGAACTGCTGCAAGAACCATTGATGTTATCAGGAGCTGGCAGAAAACAATTGTTGGTCATCTGCTCAGCAGTACCAGCTGTTCCTGAAATTGGGTAGGTCCTGCTCACCTACTCTAACAACGGCAACCCCGCCACCAAAATTTGAATTTTTTTGACTGTCATGGTAGGAAGCTTTCAGCTATGTAATTGCTTGGTAAGTCACTTAAAGGAAAGTATATTTTTCCAATATAATTGTGTACATATGAATATATGTGTACTATATATAAATGTTTTATTTATATACTATATAAATAAATCATATATGTACTGTGGTAGAATTCCCCCTGTAAATTGCAAACCTATACATAACAAAGCCAACTATGATTTCATTTTAAAGCAAACTATGTTAGGACCTGAAAATATTCATGCAAAATGCATGTACTGCACCATTTTATAAAGGGTTATATATGATTACATGTTCAGTGATGTAACCTTTATGGTTTACAGATTGAATTGGGTCTAAGTAAGCATCAAAACATCTTGTAAATATGTATACTGTACTGTACTTTTGTACATTTGTATATAAACTGATTTATTGTACGTGCATGCTTAATATGTTTTTACTACATTGATATTTTATACAAACCAATATTTTGGTACAGTACAGGGCATTTTGTACGGTGCATTCACCAATCATTGAAAAATTTTCTAACGTTATTTTTACGTCTTACTGTGGTTGAAATGATGTAGCATTTATAAAATTCATGATTAACAGATTTCATGCAAAAAGTTGCTGTGAAATATATTTATGATTTTATAATGATTTTTGTGAGGTTTTTGGTAAAATTAAATACACAGAGGAGATAGGATTTTGTTTGTACTCATTTTCCTGTAGCTATGCCAGTGTAAGGAGCACCAAAAGGCTTACAGTAGTGACTCAGGTTACAAAATCAATCCGTTCCAAAGCGGCATTCGTAACCTGATTTTTTCGTATCCAGAACTACGTTTTACATGTAAATTGCCTAATTTGTTCCAAGCCCTACAAAAAACACCACAATAACTTTTATAGTAAAGCTATAATAAAGTATTTGCAAGCAGAAGTGGGGAAGCAGGCAGCAGAGTTTGTGGTTCTTATTTGCTTGTAAATATATTCAAGAAAAATTTGTTTTGTTCAGTTTGACTGCATAGGCAGTGTTTTGGATATTAAAAGGACTTTTTGATGTTTAAAAATAAAATTTGGACGAATTGTCAAATGTAGAATCTTTGAGTAGCAATGCGAAGTGATGTTGGACCATGCAAAAGTCCATTCTGCCTCTCTCTCCAGAGGCACCAACAAAGGTACATTTGTGTAATTCTCAGCCAATAGCTGGTCTTGTTGTAAAGAGTCTGTGAAGTGTTCATTCATCTCTAATCCTTTTGTATTGTTGCCATGTGAGCATTTGGCATAGTTGATTTTCAGTCAAAATGTAGTCTGATGATTCAGAAGTAAGATTCATGTGATGTCTCTATTTTCAAGTTTTCTATTTTTTTTGTAAGATTTTTCTTATTGTGTTTGTGTGCATTGCTGGGTTGCCTTGTAGCCAATTGTTACAGAGTTTATTTCATTTGTAAGTTGTCAGTGGGCACAAGTCCACCTTGCAGTTCATATATTTGTTAAATCTGAATAGTTAAGGTTATAATAAAAATGAAAAAACCCACCCATGGTCTTACTGGACCTTTGCTTAGATGTTTGTTGATTTAGTCCTTAAGGTCAGGCTATAATAGTCAACACCACACCATCTTGGGACAGAACTATCCTAGTTGGAGGAAAATTTTGTGACAGTCACATTTATCTACAAAACCATACAAAGCAAATAAACTTACATATTACATATACATGAAAAATTCTCTCTTATCTCAGTGAGAGAGAGAGAGAGAGAGAGAGAGAGAGAGAGAGAGAGAGAGAGAGAAATACAACTCGCCCTCCTGACTAGTAAACACCAAGCAGTTGAGCTACCAGCCAGTAGCGTGTCCTTATGGAGAGAGAGTGAATGGTTTTTGCTACAAGCTCTGTGATTGGCTACTTCCATCTCTTCCAGCCATAGCATGTGGTCACGGAGCCTATGTCAAAAGCAATAGAAAAATTGTAACGTACATATATGTATGCATGCCTCATTCGACGATGGCTTTGTGAACTTCCCGGAGTTTTTATTTGTTCCTACATGTAATACAAACCTTCGGTCCTTAACATAAGGAATTACTTTCAGCGTAGGCTGGAATTCGGTCGTAACAGAATAACCACAAGGTAGTTATGCTCATCTATGTCATATGGAAAACAGATCTTTCTGTGTTTTTGTGATTATTGTATGGTTGTGTTTTTTGTTTGCTTATTTTTTTATAATGCAAACCCAAAACTCTGATAAGCCTTATTGCCCCCATTTTTGCAACGCTTTTGCCCGGGAATGGGGAGGAAGTGTGGTAGCTTCCGCTCTAAGACAGAAGTGGATCCTCATGTCCTCTGCGTGAAGTGCCAAGGGCGTGAGTCTTCAGGGGGTAATCCTTGTGAAACTTGTATCTCTTGGTTGGTGGAACAGTGGGGGAGATATGAGAGGAGGAAGTGATCTTGGGGGAAGTCTTCCAAGGCTTCGTCGAAGGGTTACTCACCCCCGATGACTCCGTTGGTGACTAATCCTTCGTCTTCCTTCATCCCTCTGCATAAGATTCCCCATCTCGCTGTTTCTTTCTCCGTCAGGGGAAATGGTCTCCTTCCGCTTCTTCGCTTTATTTGTTGAGCGTAGAAGGTGGGGGGGGGGGTGTGGGGGAAGGCACATCAACTCGGAGTTGTACTTGGGAAATCCTGCTTGCTCCAGAGGGGATTCTTCTCTTTCGGGGCGAATATGAGTTCCCCCAGTAACCCAACTTTTGCTCCCTCAGGTATGTCTGTCTCCGTGGTCAGGGATTTGCAGCAGGCTTGAGTGAAGTTGGTCTTGCCTGGCATTCCTTCTCACCAGGGGTTGATGGATCATTTTTCGTCAGCCCTTGTGTCTCATGGAGCAGCTGCGGGGATGACAACGACTCTGTCGATACCTGGGTATGTGGCACCACCTCACCTGGTATACACCCAACATGTTACCACAGTAACACCTTCCTGGTTGTGTTGTTGGTGCCGCATACTTCAAGGGACAGAACCGTTTTTCTGCTCCTCCTCCAGTTATGCATTCCTCTCTCACCCAGCTACTTATGATCAGCCCCAAAGACCATCCCCACTGGATCTTCTGCCTGTCTCCTTGCCCATGCCTATTGCTGCCCCATTCCCTGACCATGTGAGTGCTGCTGTGTGTCTGTGCCCATGGTCCTAGCTGCCCTGGAGCCTGCTGCTTCGGCAGCTGATTCAGTGGCACCCTGGATGGGGGATCTGACTGCTGCTCTGAGGGAAGCTGGTGAAGAAGAAGTCCAAGAAGAAGCGAAAGGTGTCGTCATCTTCCTCCTGATCTTTGTCGTCGTCAGCTGCCGCCTCCTCCACTTCTTCTTCTGAGGCTCCTCCGCCATGGAAGAAGAAGGCTGTTTCCCGCCCCACCCCCCCTAAGAATTCTCAATCTTGGACTTCTAAGGGTCTGTTCTTGCCGCTCTGGTGAGACAGGTGAGCCTTCCGCTGGGCCTCCCATTGCCGGGTACGGAAGGGAACCGCCTGGCTGGCCCCCAGGGGTGACCAGTAGGAGGTCCCCTGTTCAGTCTTCTTGAGAGGTTTCGGCCTCTTTGGGGACTGTGACGCGTTGTGTGGACGGTACCTGCTCTCGTCACCCAGGTGGCTGCTATTCTTTGCCTGATTGTCGGTCATGTGAGCGTGATCAAACAGTCCAGGCATCAAGTAATGCTTCTGATGTGAGAGAGCGTTGTTACCATCCTTGGAGGAGTGTTTCTCCAAAGGGAGAACGCTCCTTGAGAGCTGCGAGCCGATCATTACCTCGGTTGGTGATCGTTCGTAGCCACCCGCTCCCTTTGCTAGTTCTGCTAACAGGCCGAGTGTTTTTTTTCTTTCTTTTTGAGTGTCCTTTCTCACCTTACCCCTTCAACTTCCTCAGGATACCGGGAGTAGCAAGGTGACCAGGGGGAACCATGGATCGTTTCTCCTTATGGTTCGGCCACGAGAGCATACGTTCCCAGCACGGTCTTAGAACCCAAGAGGTCGTGCGCTCTAGGGGTCTGTTTGATGGCTCTTCCTTCTAAGGGAAGAGGATCGAGGGAGGGACTTGCCCTGTAAGGACTTGATGGTCCTTCTCCCAGGAGGCAGTCACTCCCGCGATTCAGAGGTCTATTGCAGAGGTCATTGCACTGATTCATCAGTGGTAAAAAAACT
Organism: Macrobrachium nipponense; assembly: GCF_015104395.2. NCBI lineage: Eukaryota > Metazoa > Arthropoda > Malacostraca > Decapoda > Palaemonidae > Macrobrachium > Macrobrachium nipponense. The sequence goes on along the minus strand of NC_087217.1, from coordinate 35,402,999 downwards.
CCTCTGACCGCCCTTCGCTGTTGGAATCATTCTGGGGTCCTAAGAAGGGATCCAGGACTTCTGTGGGGTTACCTTGGTCTTCCTTGTCCGAGGATGTGTTGGACCAGATGAACAATCTTGTCTCTGGGCAAGAGAGTTCACTTAGGGCCAACAAATCGGGCAAGCTGCTTTCCCCTCCTCTACCTCGACAGAGGCGTTTCTACATGCCCTTGGAAGAACCCTTTGCTGACTAAACAGGTTGACCTGGAGCTAGAGTGTCTAACTCCTGACTTGCCACTGTAGTACCTTATTTTGGAGGACCTTTTGCAGCTTTCAGGCCGTCTCCTGACTGGATCTGTGGTCCCTCACAATATCCAAAGTCGCTGATTCGCTTGCTTTCCTTTGGGATCCAATAGTTTCCCGGAGAAGACTCTGCTTTTGGGAGACTTTGTCAGCCTGGCGGTAGGCTATTTCCTACCTGGCCCATAAGACTGCAGACCTGTGGGCCAACCTGGTTCTTAGCAGGAGGGACGCTGTCCGAACTTGAATAGCCAGGTCGGCTGGCATAGAGTCAGCACTGGGTTTTAGGAATGGACCGTTGCTGGGTTCCACCTCTCTTCTTCCCTAAAGTCATGATGGATAGGCGAGGCGGGGGACAAGTGTAGAGCTGAAGACAGCAATCGTCTTGTCCACCAGGCAGTTGCTGAGACATCTTGTGCAATTGCAGCTAGGCCTCAGAGCCAAGCTAGCTCTTCCTCTGCTCCCAAGAAGACTCCTCCTTTGAAAGGGGCATGAGGAAAAAAGACCCAGCCTTCTTCTTTCACTCTGAAAGGGGATTAACAGCCCCCCCTCTCTTGTCCCCTTCTCTCATGGGAAGGGAGGGAAGCGAAAAAGGAAGAGAGGGAAAAGCTAGGGACAGCGTTCCCCCTCAGCTGCTGCCATTGGTGGGGGGGGCGCCCTGGTGAGCCACTGGGCACATGGCAGAGCTATGAAGCCGAGACCTGGGTAGTGGATGTCCCTTCAGGAAGTTGAGTTGAGGCCACCCCTCACTGTCCATCTGGTCCAACTTCAGACTTAAATCCCTGGTTCTGCCAAGGATCTGGCACTCAAGGAAGAACTGCTATCAATGCTGAACAAGAGAGCTGTGGGAGTCGTACGAGATCCATCACCAGGGTTCTACAGCTGACTTTTCCTGATGGAGACAAGTGATAGATCTCTCCCTTGAACCATTTCGTTCGCCAGACTCAGTTCAGGGAAAACGACTTCATGCTTTTTGGTGGACTGAAGGATGCGTATTTTCAGATACCCATCCATCAGTCCTCCAGGAAGTACCTTCACTTTATTCTTGAGGGGACAGTGTTCCAATTCAGGGCACTTTGTTTCAGACTTTTGACTGCCCCTCAGGTGTTTGCGAGTGTTCACTTTGTTGTCGGCTTGGGCCCACTCGGTCGGGATACGTCTCTTGAGGTATCTTGACGAATGGCTAGTCCTGGAGAGCTCGCTCTTGCAGTTGCTACAAGACAGGGATTGACTTCTCGAGTTTTGTTGCGATCTAGGGATCTTGATGAATTTTGAGAAGTCTGATCTCATTCCCAAGCAGAGGATGTACCTGGGCATGCTGATAGATACTGTAGCAGCACGAGTCTTCCCTGCAGATCATCAAGAATCAGCAAGTTCAGGAAGGCAGCTCAACTGTTTCTGTGTCGACAGAACAGCCAGCTCAGCTTTGGGAGGTCGTGATCGGTCACCTGTGGTCACTAGAGAAGCTTGTCCCTCACAGGCGTCTTTACCTGTGGTCTCTTCAATGGAGACTAAAGGAGTGTTGGTCACAGGGTCGGGATCCTCAACCCTTCCTCATCCCCCAAAAACACTTTACAGTAATATGATTTTAATATTTCAATATCACTAGAATATTTTAATAAGGAGGTTCCTCTTGTAAAGAGGGCAGAAAACTAATTTATTACCAGGGCCAAAGGTTGCAAACCTGTTTCTTGCTCTAGGCTTTCGTAATTGAAAAAAAAAAAACATTTTATTGATATTTGGCGTTTTTTACAATTATATTATTCGAAAATTATTAAGTAATTTTTTTATCATAAAAGATGTATTTAGTTAGAAAAAACAAAACATGAAAAAACAGTACTAAGGTAGTGAATATTGCTCGATGAAAAAATCTGATGAATGACCGAATTTTCTGTGAATAATTTGGATTGACCGATTGATTGATCATGAAATTTAGGTCTTGAGGACCAAGCGCCAGAACCCATCAGGATTATTCAGCGCCCTAATGAAAATGAAATATATAAATTAGTATGATTAATTATGAATAAGTGAATGATAACAGTGTTCAAATATGAAAATAAAAAAATGATGAGAGATAAAACCAATAAAAAATAAATAATTATTGAACTTCTATATTTAGAAATAAATACTTTATATAAAATAAATATGTCTAAAATCTTTACTAAATATACTAAAATCATATCTCATTAAAATAACCAGATTATTTCAGATAACCCATAAGGCTATCTACCTCAACACCATTTCTAAAATAGTCTTCCCAGCTGTTAAGTACTTTACCCTAAGGCGATTAAATCTAGGACAGTGCACCAGCATGTGCTCAACGGATAGCTGACCATCACTGAGCACAAACTGGGGCACTGGCTCCCTCTTAAAGATAACTGTGGGTGAAGCGGGTATGGCCAATCCTAAGCCGTGCTAGGATGATTTCGAATCTTCTGATACTGTAAGGACAAGATACGATTAAAACCCGAACTCGAAAAACCAATACATTTTCTAATATTTGTGTACAGTACTTTCTATCTGTGGATGAATTGGGGAAGTCCATCTCTGCTGCCATTTCTTCAGATGTATCTTGTGATAACTGGATGCATATCCAAAAGTGGCACCTTATTAGTTAAGAAATCACATCTTGCAGCATTCTTTGCTTCACTGTTAGCCAGTTCGTTCCCTTCTATACCAGTGTGCCCAGGAACCCAACAAAACTTCACTGATTTGTGTCGAACAGAAAGGTAAAAAAGCCATTCCTGGGCCTTTTGAATTAAGGGATGGGTGGGGTTAAACTTCTTTATGGCTTCTAAAACACTCCTTGAGTCACTATATATTACCGTGCCGCACCATTATTAAAACAGTGGTTGATACTGGAGTTTCTGTTTTTAATAGAATAACTATTGATGATGTCACTAGAATTCAGAAAGCCAAGAAAACAAATTGTTCATGCCCATCTCTCGGAAATAATTGCAGCTGAGAACTTTGTGACTTTTGAGTACATGATTTTGAAGACTGTAAATTGCTGCATCTCTGAATGTAAATTCACGATATCTTAGAAAATTGCTATTGTTAAAGCAGTTTTAAAGGGTACTCTTGACTATCAAGAGGCGAGTTTCACATAGGCCTGTATAAAATTGATCTTATATATAAAAAATTATGGAATATACGATCCTCGAACAATTAATGGCTTACTTAAATACCACAGGTGTTTTTTCTGGATTCCAGTCTGCATACAATTATATTCCACTGAAACAACTATATGTTCAGTGGTAAATAACTTATTGGAAATGATGGATACAGGTAAGTGTGGTATTTTGGTGGTCTTGGATCTTAGCGTTGCCTTCAACACATGATTTACTCTTACATGATCTCCAATCCATCGGAGTTGTAGATAATGCACTTGAGCTTGTGAAGGACTATCTGAAGGATAGGTCGTATTTCGTGTAGATTGGAAATGCCGTGTCATCGTTATGAACCTTTGACGAGAAGAGTTCCTCAGGGAAGTGTGGTTGGCCGTGTCCTATTCTGTATATCTATACAATTAGTTTGTCTAGTGTACTACAATTTCGGAGTAGAATGTAAGTGATATGCCGATGACACACAACTCTATTTCAGTGTTACAAATATTGACGATACAAATAGAAAATTAAATGAAGCTCTACCGAATATTAAACAATGGATGACTTTGAAACAGTTGAAATTGAACGAAAATAAAACTAAGCTTATGGAAAGTTATAGGTAACTTAAGGAGTCTGGGTGTTAATCAAGTATGTATAAGTGAAAATTAGGTCCAGACAACTGATGGGGTCCGTGATCTCGGGGTGAACTTGGATTGTCCCTTCACCTTCTTTTCCCACTGTTATCCCTACATTAAGGGTTGGTTGCCTGACACCTTCTCCACTGCTTTCATACCAAATGCCATCATCCCCTCCACCAAACTTTCTCTGCATATCTTCCTTCACTTTGTCTCGCCCCATCTAATTCTCTGTCTCCCTCTTGATCTTCTTCCTCTAACAGGTTCTCCCTAGCCCTCGTCACTCCCTCCTCGTCATCCATCCTCAACACATGCTTATATCATCTCAATCGTGACTCTTATAACCTCTGCAATCTTTACTAAGCCTGCCCTTCTTATTTCGTCATTTTCCAATCTTGCAAGCTTTGCTTCCACTTTTCTTCTTAAAACCCACGTTTCCAATCCATACATTAACAAACACTGGTCTGATCACTATGCTACAGTTCTTGACTTTGGCTTGATTGGCATTTCCTTATCACATACTATTCCAGCTAGATCTCTCCACTTACCCTTCGCAGCTTTTATCCAACTGTCAATTTCAGCCTCACATCCTCCCTCTTGGCTTAAAGTAGATCCTAAGTATTTAAACTTTTCCACCTATATTATAATAGAACCACTTCTTTCTTTTATTACTATTCCATCTCTATCTTCTCTACTGCTCACCAAAACCTCTGTTTTATTCGCATTCACCTTTAAGCCACAACTTTCTAAAGACTCCTGCCACTCTCCAACCTTCCTCTGTAGGCCTTTCTCATTTTTGGCAGTAATCACCAGCTCATTTACGTACAACACCTCCCACAGCTCTTCATTCCTGATCTCTTCACTTAACACATCCTTGGCCAGCACAAACAAAAATGGGCTTAATGCTGAACCCTCGAGAAACTACAGAAAATTATGAACAGAGAGCTGCTAGACTAATAAAAGGTGTTGCTCCATGGGACAGGATTACCTGTCTTAAATGATTTGCACTGGTTCCCGGTGAAGCCCAGAATAATATTCAAGTTATGTGTTTTGACCCATCAAGTTGTTAAGACAGACTTTCCTTGGTATTTGAGGGACCTACTACAGTTTATACAACCATTATTATATCGACTTAGTAATGCAGATGGTTTCAAGCTGGGTAGAGCTGCGTTTTCCTGTCTGTGGCTCGAGAGCCTTTAAATATGCAGCTCCTAGATTATTCAACAAGGTTCCTCTTGAGCTGATTGATTGAGGATTTGAAGTCTTTCAAAAAGAAACTAAACTTTTTTTTTTTTAATCGAATGTGGAAGTTGCAGTGTGATCAAATACATCTGATGGATAAACTGTTAATCTGATAATGTTTGCATGGTTTGTATGGTGTTTTTACGTTGCATGGAACCAGTGGTTATTCAGCAACGGGACCAACAGCTTTACGTGACTTCCGAACCACGTCGAGAGTGAACTTCTGTCACCAAAAATACACATCTCTCATTCCTCAATGGAATAGCTGAGAATCGAACTCGCGACCACCGAGGTGGGACGCCAACATCATACCGACCACGCCACTGAGGCACTTTAATTTGATAATGGGGTTCATGCGAGCATTATGGAAGTAGTTCAGGACCTGGATAAGCCGTCAACAAGTAACAAGAATATTCTGACCTTGTGCCATCAAAATGGTATCCCTCAGGTCCAAACATCGGGTAGTTGATAATCCTACCACAGTTCCCACTATAAGTTTTGGGTATAAATTCCAGTCCCAGCAATGACACCTTTTCCTATTTATCAGGCCAAGTAAATTTTACCAAAAGTGGAAAATTCCACATGACTTAACCCAAATAAATAAATAATAATACATAGGACTTTTGGACTATAGAAACTGGTGGCAAATTCCAGGGATTCATGGGATGGTAAAAAACAGCAAATCATAGTGAGGATGTAAATCCAAAGACGCAGATGATGATTGAATTTAGCAAGTTAATATTACAAGCTTTATTGAGTGCTGTTTCTTTGCCCTAAGAAGAAATTACCAATGGTATCATGCGCCACTTCCTCTCCACCGAAATTCATTTCACCATACATAAAGGATCTACAATTAAGAAAATGGCTCTTGAAATAACCAATTTATCGTGGGAAAATAATTTGATATTAAATTTAATGTAAATAGTAAGAAATCCAGCAAGCCTCATCAATGAACCACCTTCATGTAATGACGTCAATGTTGTAAATGGAAATGAGTAATTATTCAAACAATAAATTTCAAGTAGGAAAATTTCTTAAATAAAATGAAGCATTAATGGTTTATAAATAACAGGCACAAGTTAAAAGGTAATTATAATGATCGAGTCCTGTTCTTTAATTTTTATCGACGTGTTGATGACCCTGATTTAAGCCGTAATAGGTACAAATCAATTGAAGGAACAAACCAGTCTTACTGAGCCTAGAAATCCCTTCTCGGTCTTGGTGGAATTTACAGCTCCATGTTTATTTAGGGGCTTTCCAAATGTAGAAATCTCCAAAATATCCAGACGAGCTTGATAAAACACTGCTCTGTACTGGAATCTGGACTCTGGGCTGGAATGCTGAATGGGGCCTGCACCACCTAATTTGTGTCCAGAGTACTTCATGTCACGAGGCTTTCACGCCTGCTAGGAATTCACTTTTGTAAACTATGCTGGTCTCAGTTTCTTTGAACCCCTAAGGGGTCCCAGTGTTTCACATCACATGGCTAGCCATAGGGTGTTTGGGTGGGTGAGGACTCACCAGTAGTCTGGTTCCATTTTTCTATGGTGGAGTAGCTTCTCCATGTCCAACCAAGTTTTCTATAAATTTCGACAATTAATTATACTTTTTGGCATGGCATCTCTTTTACTTTCACCAAATGCTACTATGCATATGGTATCCATAATTCTGGCAACCTCCAATATTTCCAGCACCTGCTCTGTTCTTTAAACGGGTCCTGAAGAACTAGACAAAAACTGCCACTACTAAGCCATATATTTATTCTGAAGCCAACTGCTGTTTTAGCCATTAACTTATGAGTATTTTCATCATTCTATTACACATACAATGGAACTTCGCCTACATATACTAGCAATTTACCAATCCTTACTAAAAGCATATTCATCTGCTGCTTCATATAAGTGACTCACTAGTGTTTTTTTAACTATTATGTCATTGATGTTTACCCTATCTTATTCTTTTCCAAATGATAAGTCACATGTATTCAGAAATTATGTGTGATAAATTCGTAAAGTAACTAAGTCTACGGGCACAACCAGCCCTGTTTCACGGGCAGAACCAGCTCCGTTTCAGGGAATCCCTTCTCACCCCCATCCCTTTCGGAGGGCGGGGGAGAGGTAGGATGAAACCCCATTATAAACCATCTTAGGGGACCCCACTATGACCCTGCCAAGTTTCATGCCCATCGGACCAGCCGTGATTGAATGACAGACAGACGGACGGACAGGCATAACGCCCATTATAGTATAGTAAGATAGGAGAGCTTATTTAAGATAATAAAAAATGGAAATTTACATAGATTTTACAGTTCAGATTAACAAATCTCACGAGACAATTGGTTTTCCATGAATCTTCCAGCTCCTGCAGCCACATTTTGACTATATAATAGGCTCAGGCTAGTCTCTGAACTCATTATACGCTACACGGTCAGGCGAAGAAAGAGTTGTGGACATATGTGGAGGTGTAAAGAGTTCGAGAAGGGGATCAGGGAGATGGTAAAGACACAGATGTTGCACTTTCACGCAAGGTGAAGATAAGGAGGTCAAATATGCTTGAATTGCTATAATAAAGCAGGAGAGCAATAAATGAATAGCTTATTCAGACCCAAAATTCTTTAGATAAGGGATTATTCCTAAAAATCTCGAAGAAAACATACCAGTAAGAACTCAGTTTTCCCAAAAAATCAGAGACCATTAAACTTGCATGGCAAAATGGTATTACCGAGCAACCATAACATCATTGATGCTACTTAAGACACTACCAAAAAGCAGGCCCTCCAAATATCCCTTAACTTCCTCCAAAGCTAAGAGAAGCAAAAAATGTTTTAGAAATACAAGCTATATTATGGAAAATCTATGTTTCTTTGTATCTTATAGGATAGACACAGTTTCATTTAGAAACTGAATAACATAATTGTTAGTGCTATATATAGAAACAATGTTCACTTGTAAAATCGCACTCTTCCGTACGTACAAGAGCGCCCATGGTAATGAATATAGTATATATTTCTATGCACAAAAATAGGAATAACATTATCCTCTTACAAATACGATTGGTTTAATACTTATACATACCCATATACATTCAATATATCTTACTATATATATAGTAAATATATGTATCTTACTATATATATATATATATATATATATATATATATATATATATATATATATATATATATATATATATATTATCGAGAAAAAATTCCCTCGGTTAAGCATATATGAAAATATATTAATTCCGAGGTAGAGCGAATTAGATATTAAAGGACATTGTAGCTCGATATATGTATCCTTATATGAATTCAATGGAATGTGATTATGACTTATAAATTGCTACGTGCTGTCAAAAGCACTACACGCTACCGGGGTCGAGGGGGGGGGGGGGTGGGTTTGATGTTGTCTCCAAACCAAACGAATTACCTGAGCGCGGAAAGGTATTTTTTGAGGGTGAGATGCGACATGAACTTTTAGCCTCTTGCGGTGGTGTAGTAGGTAAAAGCTTCACTGATGTTCCTGGATTTGAAAGGCTCCATGAGTTCGCGCCCGGGTCCAGGCAAGTCTACTATCGAGAAAAAATTCCCCTTCGGTTCAACATATATGAAAATATATTATTCCGAGGTTAGAGCGAATTAGATATTAAAGGACATTGTAGCTCGATATATTGTATATGAATCACGGAATGTGAGGATGACCATATATATATACTATATATATATATATTTTCATATATATATTAATATATACATACTAGCTGGTTACCCGCCCGTCTTACTATATATATATATATATATATTATATATATATATATTATATATATATTATATATATATATATATATATATATATATATATATATAGTAAGATATAGTATATATATATATATATAGATATATATATATATATATATATATATATATATATAATATATATATGTACTACTAGCTGGTTACCCGCCCTATGGGCGGGTCCCAGCTAGAATGGTCTGTGTAAACCCATAGCATAGTTTATGAAAAGAAAAATAGATAAATCAAGCCACAATTGAATACAGTACCACGACCTGAATTGTGAGGAATGTAAATCTGACACAAAACAAACAACATCCTTGAAAATGAATATCAAAATGAAGCATCATAAACATATATGGAAAGAAAAATTCTTGGTATGGCTGAGAGATTCCAATTCACCGGAGAGCCTTTTGGTAGACTATGTTCTTCGTTCTTCCCTCCGGTGACAAAATGAACAGGCGTTCCAGAGAGCCCACTCTTGTGCCTGCCACATAAAGCTGCCCGTGAGAAAAGCAAGGTTGCTTCAAATTGATGCCAGCCACTCTGAGAGACTGTCCCTGGGCTTTATTGATAGTCATGGCAAAAGCCAACCTGACTGGGAACTGAAGGTGCTTGAAACTGAAATGGAAAAGAAAGAAAAGAAAAAGCTCCTTTTTCTGACTCTCTTTCTGTCTCCAACCATCACTGTCTCTTTCACTCTTTCTTCTCACTAATACCAACTCTCTGTCTCTCAGTCTCCAAACAACCCGCTCTTCTCTGTCTGTCTCTCCTCTCTCACTTTTTCCATCTTTCTCCTATCTAGCACCCCCTCAACTCTCTTTCTCTCTCTCTCTTCCTTCCCCTCTCGCTCCTTTCTCTTACTCTCTCTCGTTCCTTCTCTTACTCTCTCTTTCTCTCCAACAATCACTATCTCTTACCCTCTTCTCAGTAATACCAACTGACTGACTGCTTTCCTCTTTCTTCTCCCTAACACCCCATCTACTCTCTCTCACTTAATCTCCCTCTCATTTTCTCTCTCAGTCAACCCCCTTCTAAAACCATCCTCATTGATATTTACCCTATAGTATTCTTTTCCAAATGATATGTCATATGTATACAGAAATTTGTAAAGTAACTAAGTCTAAGGGCATAGCCAGCTCCGTTTCACGGGCAGAACCAGCTATGTTTCAGGGAATCCCTTCTCACCCTTCGGAGGGGGGAAGTAGAAATTTTGGGAGCCCAGGATCCTGGGGGTTTCCGAGGTCCAAACATAGGTCTCGACCTTACCTGGGTGGAAACCCATCTCCGTTCCGAATCTCAGTCCCATCAGACCGACGGCCCGGGCGCCCATACCAATCATACATACATACATACACACATTGCCAAATATATAATATATATATATATATATATATATATATATATATATATATATATATATATATATATATTCATATATTCATCATATATATATATATATATTCATATATATATATATATATATATATATATATATATATATATATATATATATATCTTAAAAAGGCGCAGAAGTGAATTATTAATCTCCGCTCTTTCCAATTAGAGACATATCGCTTAGAGATAAGGCACTGGATTCCTCGAAGATGCTGAAATGAAAAAACAGCCAGGAGGGATGACCCAATGCAATTTTGAGGTCGGTGATGCCTCGGATGCATTTGTGTTCGTAGCATACGATATATGGCTTTGATGATGAGTAAGAAGAATAAGAGAGGACACTCTTTGATTACTTGTGACAGGGTGCGGAACAAACCTGGAAGAGGTGTTGAGAAATATTGCAGACCCATCGAATAAGGTAACGTAAGACAGACCTTTGGAAAAGTAATAAAATATTGGGGAGAAAGAGAAGTATGGTGCAGTACACATTCCTTTGATTAACTCTCATGGGTAAAATGGTGTAATAATCGTGGTCTCTATATTTCAGATGGTTCAATGTCACCGTATGGGAATGGATTCTCTAAGACTTATTAAAAATGGTGGGTTAGTCGGACACAGTGGGATTACAGTGGGTACTTACTTAAATCTGATTTGGGAGAAGAAAATGACAGTTTAACAGTTTTTTTGGGTCAGAGTTAATTCATTTTTATTCCATTATAATGTATTCATTTTGTTCATTTCAATGTCAGCTAATTTGGGAAATAAAAAGTATATTTTTGTATCTATAGGGGTTTATTAGCCTAGTCTTGCATTTCAGCTAATGCCCAGAGAGATTCAGCCACAGATCGAGGGGTAGGTAGATGCCTGATAGCAGTTTCTTTCATTTGTCTAGACGAGTATCATTTGGTCCTAAAAACTCTAAGATATATATACACACACACATATATATACATATATATATATATATATACTACACACACACACACACACACACAAGTTACGACCTTATTTACGGCCGTAATTTCGAGGGTTCTTATCTTAACTCAGAATTTGCGGTCAGTGAAAATGTAACACAGCAACTTAGGAACAAAAGATTTTATACATATATATACATATAGCCTACATATACACAAAAGTTAACGACCTTATTTACCACTGTAATTTCAAGGGTTCTTATCTTAACTTAGAATTTGCGGTCAGTAAAAATGTAACACAGCAACTTAGGATCAAAAGAACAAGCACCTCAACAAAAGTTACAATATTTATTTATACAAAAGAAAAGGTAATGGCTGGTAAAGATAATCAAAATGGGAAAACCAACCTTAAGATCTTTAAAAGGAAACTAAATTAGGAAGATGGAAGCAAGAGAAAATAAAAGGGGGAGCTTAATATTATTCCTACCTAACACATACAAACTAAATTACACTCAAAACTTAACTTAAATATATACTATTAAGAATAACTATAATGTACCAGAAACTTTCAATTATAAAATAATAAAAAATGAAAATTAATAATCTTACAACTTCAAAATATCGAATAACCACGGGAGGCTTGCCAGAAAATCTTATCAGGCCATGTAAGGTCCAGAAGACCGTACCGCAAACAGGGGCGTGCAAATCTACAGATACACAGCGATACACGACCAACTTAATAGTTATAAAAACATCTCATACCTGTAGATAGCCGGCCTACTTGTCTCCACGAGTTACAAGAACTCACTGACGCTGAAGAATGGGTTATTCTGCTCAAGCTGCAATGCCTGTAGGTAACCCAAAGTACCACAAGGACTCCGAGGGTGGTACCCTCCGAGATTCCAAGACGTGATCGGATCTCGCACGCCACAAACTGCACCGTTCCATGATGACACAGGCCAATTCGTTGGGAATCCTTTAGACGAACGAGGGAAGGGGCGTGGCTGGCGAATGGCGCGGGTGACTAAACACCAACGACCACACACAGGGCAGCGAAGGATTAGATAAGCTGTGATCCAAATCTCCTTACAAAAACTGCAGAAGTGACCTTAGATTCAGTGGTAAAGCGTCAGGCTGTGAGGAGGAACTCGAACTACTGTTACGTATCACCATTCACCACCCTCACGATCAAGCCTCCCACTCGATTCAGCACAGCTCATAAGAGAGAAAAACAACGATCGTTAATAAGGCACTTCAGTAGTTCACTAATACCGGGGGAGAAGGTGGTAAACAAAACGCCTAAGAAAAAGCAAAACTGCATAGTCATATGGACTTACCCGTTATAGAGGTTCATCCCAACTAAGAAAGCTTAAGTATACGAGAAAAGATACTACTATGAGATTCAGGGTCTCTGTAACACGGTTTTTTTTGACTTTGCTCCTTGTCAAAGCATCGGATGTAGCTGAAAGTTGACATATGTATATTCTACAACCACACACAAATTTTGTCAGCATTATCAATAACCTAAACCCGATAGTTTTGATTTTTATAGAGTAAAAATGATCTAGGCCGACGCCATGGCCAATGATTACGAGCAAAGAGTCGAAAAACATTCATTACGTAAGCAACGCTAAACAAACACCTTTTGGACTAAATGTTGCCCCGCCCATCCACCAGACAGTAAATGCCATCGGCTCTGAAACCCAAAGACTTTATGAATGGCGGAACGATACATAGATGTGGGTGGGGTATCAGTGCTAGCATAGTAATACTACTGTAGCAGTAGTGCCGCAACAGTATAGCAGTAATGTACATGAATTAAACGTTTAGACCAACTGCTGGGATCCTTGAGGATCATTTAGCACTTCTTACAACTACTCGAGAAATTAGTTTTTTATAGCCAGAAGTTAAATTTTCTAATCCGGCAATGCCCATGGTAGCCTCAGTGTTATCCTGAATTATAACGAGCGAAAGTGGGTGGAGCCTCATGAAGTCACCATTCTGACAATAATTATTGGTGAAGGTTTTAAATGCCAATATACGGTACCGGCTATTTTTTTTTCAGTAAATAGGTAGATAGCCAATAAATAAAAATTGCTTGACTTGGATATAGCAGTTATCAAATCAAGCTTGTCTACTATGTTTTTGGTAATTACCAAACTATTCCCTACATCTTGTCAATCTGATTGTGACCTATAAAGTAGACTGTAATTTCTTTGGAACTTATTTTGGGAGTTAGACTAATAATCGAAGTGTTTTTGTATTTATTAACATATTTTGTTGGTTTGTTCATTATGACAATTATCAGTGGGGAGGTTCCAGAGTTCATAAAGGTGTACTGCTTTGCTTGTATTTAAATTTGTATGTCATTGTTGCCAGAGGTTTAGCCTTCGTTACGTATAGCCAATCATCCATCAAGAAAGAGGGAAGAAATGATGTCATAAGTTACGTAACGAGTGCGTTCGAACCTTTTCTCTGAGTAAGTTGGCCCGTCTTCAAAAAAGGTCACTTTTACATTATAAGTACCAAATTTATTCAACCTACATAGTGAGAATACACTCAAAAATTTATTTTGTGTTGATATATATGTATTCTGAATAAGCGTTATATTTATGAAATGCATAGATAAAAAGTTTATTGCGAAAAAAAACCGTGTTACAGAGGCCCTGAATCTCATAGTAGCTTATTAATAAACTTAAGCTAAAATAAGATCAAAAGGGTGGACAGAACTAATAAGAAATTATAATCAATTACTTTAATATAATAATACATAATATATATATATATATATATATTATATATGTATATATATATACATATATATATAATATATATATATATATACATGATATATATATATATATGTATATAGTATATATATATATATATATATATATATATACATATATATATATATATATATATATATATATATATATATATATATATACTATATATATATATGAAAGGGCTGTTGCCTTGTATAATAAGGCGCCCTGTGAGGTTATGTTAGACTTGCGATAATCTTACGCTAAGTCGGTTGGTTATGCACTTCCATACTCATTGGAGTGTCTTGGGGTTTGATGATAACTTACGAAGTCGGTATCTTCTTTGGTTATGACGACGATGTGTTAAACTCATGGTGATAGTTATAACTTTATTCGATCTCTTTCTGATGTGAGGTTCTAGTAGAAAACACTGAGTACAAAAGATACTTCTATTCTCTGAGATTAACATGATGAACGATCAGAGGAAAATTTGTTACAGGTCTGCCAATGATGGTGGCTAATTCAAATCTCACTACAATCTTGTTTACAAATCATAAAGGAAGCAGACAGTAGCTCGAACATATGAACATACATACAGATGACATAGATTACAAATCACGTAGGCCGTTTGAATTATAGGTCGCGGTAGTTGTCTCAAGCAGGAAGCTTGGACTAATGTTTTTAAAACAAATGAAGGACCACAGGTGACGGCATGTCATCTTAGCCTACTTTATTGTATACATCATCTTAGCATACTTTATCGTTTCTGGTCTGATCACATTCCTGCAAGCAATCTGGTTGACCTCTTGGGTCACTGGTTTTAATTAATCATAGTTTTTTTTTAGTATATATATGGGAATAACATTCCATATTTTTATTATGTAACACTTACATAAAAGCTCGGTCGGCTACAAAACCAACCACTGAATATTACTCAAGCTTGACTTGCATTTGACTTATAGGAGTGTGATACAGACACTATGTGAATATATATATAGATATATAGAAAATACTTATAAGTAAAAAAATTCATGGTGTACACAAAATATAGATTCAAGTAATAAGATATAAGACATATGCATATGATGATATTCGTAAATAATAGTGATCACGGGATACATAATGATACAGTTTTTCACTTCAACTCATTAAGATACATATGCTACAGAAAATACTAATGTACTCTGATAATTGCATAGGATAAAGATTAACATGATAAAAATCATATTTTAACTGATAAAAATTCATATATGAAGTGATAAAAATTATTAATTTTTATGCTGATTCATTGACCCATATACTAACTCATATATAACTGCAGTTATTGGTAAGATAAAAGGTAACAGATTGATTATAGGCTACCTGATTTATTTATACATATGTATATGGATTCATATAATTATGATCAATATATGTGCACTTAATACAACTGATTCACATAAACGACTAATCTAAGTGATTAATCTAGGTGCACTTTAAATAGATTCCCAGTGCGTACACACACAGATATATTTCGATTCTGTTATTTATGATAATTTATATATATAGGATACATGATACTTTATATATAGAATACATGACCGAGGTTATACCCCACTTGCACATTTAACGAGCATTCGAACTTTTCGTCCATTACACAGTTCCAGACAACCACCTATAGCCATATGAAATGGCCAATTCCAAATGGTTCAAAACAAGGGGAAAATTGCCTGGGCAGGGTCCGACGTTCTATTTTGCGCTCCTACTTGTCCTCTGCATCCTATGCCATATGAATACGTTCGCGATGAATAAAATCATCCCCAGCATGAGTCCTGCACCAGCAAACGTAGAGTTGAATATCCTCTTGGTCATAATTGTCGGAAGTTTGTCCCTTTTGTAGTTGATTGCGATTACGACAGCCGCCAGAGCATTCCGCATTAAAACAAGATTAACGACGGGATACGGGTGTTGGTCCAAGAAGTCCACGAAATAAGCTTGTTCACTTATGATGGTGCTTATTCCCTTCACATTGTAGTTGTCCGCAGCGACGAACGGGTTTTGAATCTGTAGACGATCTGTTCGGGCATGCGATGTGAAACTCTCGTACTGCAGGGTACTTGTAACCAGGTTCCGTTAATCAGCCTGTAACTGAAATTATACTTGTCACAAGGGCAAAGTAAATTCAGACAACATCCAAATACGGGAGGAGAAAGCCATTAAGAACCAGACTTAACCCACATGAATTCGCTGAAAAATATTTTATGGAATTCAAAAGAGTCGGCTGTACAAACTTTTTTATCCATGGCATTATAACAATGAGTGAACCTATCCAGGTCTCTGATGACCGTAAAAATATCCACATTAACAGGTATCAATACGAATCCCAAAGAAAATTCGATATTACTGGTAGTAAGTTACTAGACAAAGAAGTGTGAAACGGAGCTATTTGTAAGATTGCCAGGCAACATAAGAGCCAAAGAGAATATTAATCATGATTCTGTAATTCTCTACGCTTACTGAAATTAAGCTGTGATAAAATCCGATCCTATGTACCTCTAACAAAAGGTTCATATTCAATTTTTTCCCGCGCACCCTCTGAGGTTAATTTTTAAGCAGATGCTACGAAAGAACCCACTATGTAACTAATTTCTATATAAACAAACTTTTGGGTTTATCAAGAAAATGTGACATTTTCCCCATGAATGTGATTTACTTGAATTGTAACAGGCTAATGTTGCAAGTAATTTTTCATATCCATGACCTGATACTTCTAAATGTCCATTTACCAATATCATAAGCTGATTTATTGACTCTAATTGTCTATGAGGTTCAGAAAAAATTAATTCATTTTGATGTTATAGAAATTCTGTTTGCTTATTTTGTTCATTAATTTTAAAATGATTACAATTCCTTAACTAAAGTTGCATTTCATCGTGGATAGACCACTTGTACCTAACGACCTGCCTTGCCCATGAGAAGTTCGTGCTAAGCATTCCTCTCCAGTTGGCTTGTTTTTTGCAAACACAAAACACACACACTACAGATAGAAGCCTGTGCTAGCAGATTAATTGGGGTTAAAAGAAACAATGATGATTTGGCAAACACGCCAGGCACCTTCAGGACTGATGATGTCATCACCTGGCAGGAGATTGCTCTCAGCCAGCTTTAGAGTTACGTTACTTGCTGTAATAAATACAACTTTAGTATTTTCAAGTGATAGTCATGTATTTTTTGTTTTTTTTGTTTTTTTTTTTTAATACTCACCCACATGAGAAGAATGTCTGAAAAAAACAGTACCAAAATTGAACAATATATTAGTTTCATGTTGGAAATCTGCATGATTTGTAAAAAATAAAATAAATGTAATTATGTTAAATTAGATATTCCTTATTCAAACTAATGAAAAGGGTTTCCATACAAATTTTACATATACTATTTTTTATCCCTGTAAGATCCATATAAGATTATTCGCATAGATATACATTTTCACTTCTAGACTTCCTGACTTTAAAATCTCTTTTATTTATTTATTTTTTTTTCATTGACTACGAATATGAACCACCGGGAGACATATGCCAGTAGGTTTTGATAGTGTTTGAACTTTTAGCTTTATTTGTCGTTACTAAAGCGTTGAGTTAGTCAAATCTTTACGCATATGTATTTGGATATTTGATTAACCTATGGTTACGTTTTTGCTCATTGATTTTATCGTGATTCCTTTTTTATTATAATTTGTAACCCTTTCAACTTCTTACGGAGTGTATTATATCGACTCCACTTGTATCCATACTTTTTTTTTATATATATTTATTTATTAATATTTTTTTTATATATATTTGATAAATTAATGGTTGGCTTGAATATGTGGAAAAGTGTTCTAGCGGCGTACCGTATAAAGCTACTTGCGGAATCATTTCTATAGATACAAGATATGAATGATAAAGGTATTTAAAACCGTGAGAACCGCTATAATCCAGTTCGGATCCAATATCACGAGTGTAACTCGTAAGGCATGACACTTTCTCATTTATCCGTTCTACCAAACTATTTGACTCTGGGTGATAAAAATATAGTATGTTTTCATAATGGAAAGGAATTCACACAACGAGTTAAGGAGATTATTATTGATTTACACCATCCGAGTCAGAGATTATCATGTGTTGAATTCCATGTTCACTGATTTAGCACTCATAAATATTCCTAGTGCACTCAATTGCGGTGTTTGTTTTTTAGTGCTATTAATTCTATATAACGTGTCAAGGGAACTATTAACACTAAGAAGTGTTTATTTCCTCTGTCAGCTCGTAACTCTGTTAATGATTCTACGTGTATTCTTTCACTGATTGATTTGGCACGGGATAGGCCCTTAAACTGACAGGTGTCTTAGTGTGTCCCTTGTTTTCATGACACGTGTTACAATTAGTTATGTGCTTTTTATATCTGTAAGCATTGTAGGCCAGTAAAATAGTGATTTTGGCTTTCTGTGACATAATAGAGAACCCTGGATGATACCTGTAATGGATTGGAATGCAACCAGTTTAGGACGATTGGTATAAAGAGATTATTACTAATACCTGGTCGTTAGTTACCTGCTGTGTTCTTCGGGTTTTCCTCTTCACGGACCTACATATAATATTATATTTGATTACATAATTCTGATACACATACTTTAAATATACTTTTGCTTTAGGGTTTCCGTTCGAAGTGTTTATTGTTTTGCTTAGCTGCTGACCCTGTTTTCCGTTCGAAGTGTTTATTGTTTTGCTTGGCTGCTGGCCCTTGTTTTGTTCAGTTTGTAAACAGTTCAGCGCTCCAACCCAGGTATTCAATGTTCACGATCTCTTGGGTTAATGAATTTTTTTGTTTAGATACGGTTTTAACAATAGGCACGGTTGTTTCTATATCTTTTAGTCCAATTAATGGTTCTTTGCAGTATGGTGCAGGATTGCGGGATAATGCGTCAGCTATGATATTTGCTTTCCCAGGTAGATATATTAACTTGGCTCCAAAGACCTGAATGATCATATGCCACCGAGTTTCTTTGGGACTGTGATTAAAGCCTTTGAAAAACTCGGTAAGGGACTTATGGTCAGTAAGGACTTTAACAGGATAGCCGTAGATTATGAACTTAAAAATGTACTAGTGAGTTAACGATACCTAGCCCTTCCTTGGCCTATTACTGCACATTTACTTCCATAGGGCTTAGTTTATGTGAATAAAAAGCTATAGGAAAGAACTGTTTATCATATTGCTGAAGTAGTATCCCTCTTACCCCTTGGTCTGAGGCATCTGTTGCAATAAAAAAAATTCCTTATTTAAATCAGTGAAATTTAAGATAGGTGAACTGCATAATTCCGCTTTTAAGATATCGAACGCCTGTTGATGCTTTTCAGACCATAATAAATCTACGCCCCTCTTCGTAAGATCTGTTAAAGGAGCGTCATATTGAAGAGTTACATATTTACATACGATTGTAATACCCACTACAGCGCAAAAGTGCTGTATCCCCCCACCCCTTTACGTTAATAGGTATACCGGGTGGAAAAGTTATGAATAGCCGACACCTTACCATGGACTACTTTAAGACCTTAACTAGACACATAAAACCTTAAATAAACATGTTCGGTTTTTAAAACTCACATTTAGATATTTTACTCTGAGATTATTTGTCTTAGTCTCTGTAGCACTAGCTCTAGTTTATGCGAATGTACTTCTAAGGTATTAGAAAAGATTACAAGACCAACCATATAGGCATGTAGGGTATCCCCTAAAAGTCTCCAAACACTATATTGTAATTGGGGGCGCAACGTAAGCCGGAGGCATACGTAAAAAAATTGATAATGTCCCCTTAGTGTGCTGAAAACGGTGTATGAGGTACAATCACTTAGGTAATGGAATCTGGTGAAAGCCTTTAAGTAAGTCCAAGCTGGTGAAAATTTTTTTCTGACCTAATAAAGATAAGATATCGTCGGTACATGGCACTGGAAAACGATCGGGAGTCGTTTCCTTGTTTAAGCGACAGAAATCTACTCAAATACGCCAAGTCCGATTTTTTTTTTATTTGCATGACGTTTAAGGGAAAAATTATATGGGCTATTTGATTTCCTAATGACTCCTATTACTAACATTTTTTCAACTTCGTCATTTATCTCTATTTTGAAATTTCATTGGGAGTCTATACGAAGGTACGGATATAGCTTTAAGTTTGTCCTTAGACCGTATTTTATGTTCAATGACATCCGATTCCCCCAGAGATCACTCGCTAGTGGA
This sequence comes from Macrobrachium nipponense, assembly GCF_015104395.2. NCBI lineage: Eukaryota > Metazoa > Arthropoda > Malacostraca > Decapoda > Palaemonidae > Macrobrachium > Macrobrachium nipponense. Next base: position 35,382,620 of record NC_087217.1, on the reverse strand, counting down.
GAAACATCCTGGTATTCAGATAAAAGATAAAAAAATTTCTGCTGAATCACCTCTGCTTGAATGACTTTACGGATATTACTTTAGATAGAGTATAAGAAAGATTCATCTACGACTGGTTGGGCGTGATTAAAAATTAGCAACAATAAAAAATGCGGTATTTATATGTATAGGTTTTGTGGATCACTAGATTTAACTTGTCACTGTGAGTCAACCGTGTATGCTTTGTTCGCGGAAATAGTTTATATTTCAGAGTGTTGGGATTAAGGATTAGAATTTCATTTCCAGCAAGGTCTTTTTACACGCACTAAGACATTCGAGGGGTGCATGCGTCTCGAGATTTTGCGTGCAAACTGCGGACTGCGGCTGTGGGGAGAATTCATGTAAGGTCGCTTGAACAATGTTACGATTTAGGAGACAATGATTGGTTCTTCTATATAAGTTATTTGATTAACTGTCTCTTTTTATTCAAAACGGATTTTAATATGTTAGAAGGTTTATAGAATTTTCCTTTGATAAACACGCCTTATTTGGCAGGAGGTAAGATAATTTTTTGTATACCCATAAATGGATATCTTATAATTACGCTAGATATAGATCAATGTTTTTTATAACTATAGAGGTATCTGTAAGCGTTCGCTTATCCGGACTTCTCAATAGGGAAGTTCGAACAACAGACGGTGAGTCCGTAAATATAGGATATTACGTGGACTAAAGGAATAAACAAGATATTCTAATTTTTTATGGCGCGTACAGTCGGCTTTATCCACCACTACTTATAATAACTTATTGTATTAAAATTACGAGAACCTGCTCTGATTACTTGATACGGTCGTGTGATTCATAGGAAAATTCCTTTTTAATTCAAAAGGGTATTGGCATTAATGATCCAACATCGCTTTTCCCCGCTCTGCTAGAGTCGCTTATTGTGTGGAATGTGCTTTGCTATGAATACTCGGCAGATTTGACTGACCCTGACCGTTTGACTACATGACACAGTAACCAAGTTTGCTTAAGCACGATTTGTTTGATTCTGATTTTTAGGGCTACTGTTTAGCTATTTCTTTTTATAATAATTAGGATTCTTCTCTTTATTACCATTGGCAATGTATTGTGTGTTTTTTAGCATTATGTTGCTGTTAGTTACGTATAAAAACAACGAACGTATGAATGACTAACTATTATGAATTGAGCGATTACTATTAAGACAAGTTATCTATTGCGTTATTATTAACTATATTGCTCTCATTCTTTTGTTAAAATTTGAAACACGTTTTGTTAATTTGTTTGTATGAATGTTAAGTATGTTAACCTAATGAAAGTTTTTACAGACATGTTATTCATTGCAATCCAGCCGTATTTTTTAGAGTTAAGTTGAGTCATTGAGGTTCGATTTTTTACGCATAACTAATGGCTGAAACTGCGATCGGGACCTTGCAAAGGAGTATTTTATTGTCCTGACCCGAAATAGTGTTACCTCTAATTTATCCAGATTTGTGCGGGTGTTCCACTTGTTTTTGTGTGTTTTCTATTACTACGGTGCCTAACTACCTATCATGCATCTGTATAAATACAGACGTCCACTTCATAAACGCATATTCACTGTTTAATATGATTTGTTACGTAAAGAATTAATAATCACCCAAAATGATAAAATTAACACAGTATATGATTATGATATTTCAGGAGAACTTCTGGAAACAGAAACTCAAAGATAAAACTCGCAGTAGCGAAGTCTGAATGATGTAGATAATTTCTGTAAAAAAGTAAGATTAAGAATGTCTTGTAACTTCAGCCGCAGGAATAACGAAAATTTAATCTGCAAAGGAAACACTCAAAGTTACTCCAATGAATAAAAAAGGATTGTACTTAGCTTGATTTTGTGGGAAGTCACGGTGTTTCGATATGGCCTTGGCCCTCCTCTGTTTAGTGACCTGGTTTTGGCTTGAGTTTCCCCCGTGCGTGTTGTTTGGATGATTCGTGTCCTTGAAGATCCGATGCCGCAGACGCTTTGGTTTGGTTTTTGTTTCTTGAAGTGCTGGAAACACTCTATAAACGATGTTTTCTTGAATGATTCTAATGAGAGAGGAAGCTTGCGTTGCCGTAGGAAGAAGACACGTCGGGTTTGTTTCTTGTAGTTATGCACTGCTGAAATCGCTCACTAAACGATGATACTAAGTTGCTTGAAGAATCTCTTGCTTTCGTCGTCGTTGACTTCTGATATGATACATTATTCGTTATTCTTCGGAAGACGTTGAAGAGTTCTTGTTGTTTTTCTGAAGTCACTCACTAAACGATGATACTAAGTTGCTTGAAGAATCTTGCTTTCGTCGTCGTTGACTTCTGATATGATACATTATTCGTTATTCTTTGGAAGACGTTGAAGAGTCTTGTTGTTTTCTGAAGTTGCTGCCACCAATGAAAGGGCTGTTGCCTTGTATAATAAGGCGCCCTGTGAGGTTATGTTAGACTTGCGATAATCTTACGCTAAGTCGGTTGGTTATGCACTTCCATACTCATTGGAGTGTCTTGGGGTTTGATGATAACTTACGAAGTCGGTATCTTCTTTGGTTATGACGACGATGTGTTAAACTCATGATGATAGTTATAACTTCATTCGATCTCTTTCTGATGTGAGGTTCTAGTAGAAAACACTGAGTACAAAAGACACTTCTATTCTCTGAGATTACATGATGAAGATCAGAGGAAATTTGTACAGATCTGCCAATGATGATGGCTGATTCAAATTTCACTACAATCTTGTTTACAAATCATAAAGGAAGCAGACAGTAGCTCGAACATATGAACATACATACAGATGACATAAATTACAAATCACGTAGGCCGTTTGAATTATAAGTCGTGGTAGTTGTCTCAAGCAGGGAAGCTTGGACTAATGTTTTTAAACAAATGAATGGACCACAGGTGACGGCATGTCATCTTAGCCTACTTTATATATATATATATATATATATATATATATATATATATATATATATATATATATATATATATATATATAAACGTATAGTATATAGGCATGCATACATACATACATACATATATATATATATATATATATATATATATATACATATATATATATATATATATATATATGTATATATATATAGTATATATATATATATATATATATATATATATATATATATATATATATATATATACATATATATATGTATATATATATGTATATATATATATATATATATATATATATATATATATATATATATATTCTCCTCCAGAAGTTGGAACCTAAGCACTCCGAATCTGAGGTTTTTTTTTTCCTAGCTGGCGGCTAGCGCCTAACATACCAGCGAACTTCCCGACCCAGCAGTTCAATAATTGCTATCATATCATTCAGCTTACTCCTTCACTGTAAGATAGATGGAATGCACACATGGGAACTTGTTTCACAGAAATAGATGTCTGACTCACATCAGGACCGAATGCCTGCCCGGGATAAACCTCAGGATAGGAGCACTTAGGTTTCCAACTGCTTGTACAACTTGTGTGGAGGAATATCTAATTCCTTGGACTCTCACCTGAAAGACTGGGATTCGGTGTAAAACGTTCCCTTGTGTTCATTTCCCAATGTAATACATACCTACATACACACATACATACAACACACACACACACACACACACATATATATATATATATATATATTGACGTTTATAGATCGTTCGTCTACCCCGCAATTAATTAATTAATTCGATTGGAAAAACGGCAGCCATTTCTTAGAATATCAGCTGATTTTTAGTAAACGCGGAAACCCAAAACCCACCAGCTAGAGATAGGAAGTTCCCCAGTTGGGGGAAAAGAGTCTTTTATCAGCTGTAGGGGACGTATCTCAAAAGGGAAGGGTGTAGGCAGATTGGTACGTTCTTAGACCTATACCTTAAGCTCTCTTTCCTGTGACCCCTCTGCTGGCTGTAGCTTGTTTTCCAGGATTTGCCTTGATCGTGGGGGGGGGGGTTAAGCTGACCTCCAACCCCCAAGCAACCAACTGAATTCTGTCTCAGTCGGCTGCGAGACGTGATCTCGGACAGAGGTAAAATTACCTGCCTTCCTGTTAGGCCTACCCAGGGTGTGAGTGGTGCGCCGATGACCCACCCAGCCTCAGACAAAGGGGGCCATGATTTTCTACAAAGGTCCACACTGAACACGACATCCAGATTTCCATGAGTCACGTGCCGTCTCTCTGCCCGCAAGTGTGCATTACCCAAGTTTTATGAAACCAGCTCGAATTAGTCACACTTTAGCCAGATACCCACTTGTGAGTGATTCTAAGCCCAACGTGGGGGCCAATAGCATTCATTTTCTCCAGGCCAGCACGGGCCTTTTTGTAATTAATAGTTGTTAAGTAACGAGTTGAGTTTTCTGGCGACCTTCCCTCTAAAGAAATTAATAATAACTTTCAGCTTACGGTAAGTTAAAGCAATTCCCTCTTGAAATCCCTAAATTACTTCCGTTTACGTATCTAGCCTCTCTCAAGGCCGCTATATACGTAAAATTGGCGAATCTTGCCTGGATTGAACCTAGCTTGCTTAAAAAAAGCTTGTAAATCGCGTTATCCGTTGTAAAACGTAAACTGTAAATTATTTTACAAAACAAAAAAGCACATCAAGCAAACACTTGCAGGGAAAGAAGACACACTGGCTCACGGTAAGGTATTCCATTCATTAATATGATTATTCTATAACCAATGTTAGCTTAAGGTACGTTTTTAAGTATTTTTATTGTAGAAGTGTGGTTAAACAAATGTGAAGGTAGAAATATTTTTATTATTGTAACGGCCAGAGCGCCGAGCGAATTCTGTTTTGTAAATCGCATTGTTGTCGTAGGAGCTTACACGAACACGTGTGCAGATAGAGCCAGAAAGGACCAGATCAAACTAGGAAGTGCTTTGCCAGGGTTTATTGCTGTATGAGAAAGCCTAGCTAGTTAGGAGTGTTTACTAATAGTTACGGCAAAAGAAGTGTACAATCTTTTGTCTGTGATATGTTAGGGAATCCATTTTTAACTTAGTTTTTTTTTCAGTCCAAGTGTTGGTAACCGCTACCTCTCAGGTAATTCAGCTTAGCGCACTTTCGCGCCTGCGCGGTCTCAACCAGCCTTCGTTTTCGCTCACAGCGGCAGCCATGTTTTTATCCCTTTCAGAATTATCTAAACCATTTAAGCAAAGTAACGTAAGTCTCAAAGTTTTAACGTAAATAATATCGATCTCGGTACTAGTATCTATCGTCCTGCCAGAGAAATGAATGTAATTCGCCTTGAATAGAAAGTAGAATCTTGTGTTGTAAATTGTCTTCGCATTTACAGAGAATCAGCTGATTCGCCATCAATGCTAGCACACCGTGGTGCTAACCCGCTCTTCTCGCCTCACGTGTTTCACCTCGCATCGCTCACATCGCGCGCTGAGCGAAAATTTCATTTCACTTAACGTAACCTCATTCACAATTGTTTGCTAACATCGTTTTAAAATCCTTACCGTCATTTCACTGTTCACGGGGACCTAGTAATCTTACATAAAGTTAACGTAAATCTCAAGTAGAGTAAATCACAAGAATTGTTAACGTAAAAACACGTCTTTGTAAAATCATATTGAAACGCAAATCATTTCATCAAGCGTAAGCCGCTACTATTAGCGTAAAAATCGTTCAACGCGAGCGCGTTATCATTTTCATAAAACGTTATCCAAAGCAATTCTTTCATTTCACGTTAACGTAAGTAAATCATTTAACGCAAGTTGCGTCATATTAAACTAACATTAGTAGTTCAATTCAATATAAGGGAGTTCATTCACATATCATTTTTCACCCTCTCCGAGAGAGAGAGAGAGAGAGAGAGAGAGAGAGAGAGAGAGAGAGAGAGAGAGAGAGAGAGAGAGAGAGAGAGAGAAAACCAGAACCCAGTATTCACGAAGCCAAGAGTACTACATCTTACCATTAATTATAGCATGCAGAATTAACATTATTTTAGTCTCTTGTGTCTTTCCTTTACACTGAGCGTGATACGTACGCGCCTGTGTCCATTGCAGTTTGCAAGCATTTATTTCATTTATCGAGTACTTCAGCGAGTGACTGAGCATTTCTAGAATTTCCATTACCTGTCGTTGCCCGAGTGGTCTTGTTCATATTTTATCCAAAAGACTTGCGTGTACCGCAAGCACAATTCGCACAGTGTGCCACGCAAATTCATTACTTCCAGACAGGGAAGTCGTTACCAGTTTAGGACTGGCCACCACCAGTGCACGTCAGGTCTTATCATTTTACAGTGCCACTAATTCTTGACACTTCATCGACTGGCTGCTGAAGTACTCCCACCTTTTACTTTCTCTCCTCACCATTACACTCTGCCATGAGCAGTGCCCTTTCACTTCGGTATACTTTAAGTATACTGCATCTAGTGTCGTCCGACGGGACATACCAGCACGATACCAGTGCTCCAAGGAACGCCTCCTCATAAGTGCCATTGCACCTGTACAGGCCGTACAGGTAGCCATTATACCTGCGTGTTCCGTCCTACGGAACGCCCATTCATTAGAGTATCACCATTTTGGATCACTCCACCAAGGAACGCCTCCGAAAGTGCCGTGCACTGTATTGGACCTACAGGTAGCCCATATTCCAGCGTCTCCCAACTTAGGAACGCCCTTAAGTGTGACGTACGCCGTACACTCCATTTGATTTTTCACCTCTTTAGAAGGTGCCAATCCAGAAGTGCCACCAACTTACGGGACACTTCCCAAGTGCCACAGAGCACCCAGTCTTCTCAGACTTTTCTCTACCCTACCACGTCGCAGAACACCTTTCCTATGAGTGCCACTTTCCACAGTAGGCACTCCTATTCCATTCCGTACCTTTCCTGGCCATTATTTTCATTTTCATCAGAGCCTCTACTGCAGCCTAAGGGAAATGTCTTCCCCTGCTTCCCGCGACTTCTTTGCCGTAGAGCTCGAGAGGCTCCGAGTCCTCATAACTCCTGGGCAAGGAGGCTGGTTACACTGGACCAGCACTAGACCAGTGGGATAAAAGGCGCAGCAGGCTGCCGCGCGCCTGCAAGGAAAAGGAAGAAAGAGAAAACCAGAGAAAAGCCGGAGAAGCAGAGAGAAAAGAAGCGAAGAAGAAAGGAAGGCAAGGGAAGAGGCGAAAGAAAGCATGAGCTCGCTCTCAAGGAGAAGGAACTCGACATCAAGCGGGAGAAGGCCCGTAAGGAGAGTATCCTAGCTCAAGCCACTCTGCCAGCTTCCAGCCCTACACCCACTGTCTATCTTAGTCCCGCCGTCTCTGGTCAGCCTGACATCCTTTCGATTTGCGAGCCTGGTCCTGATCCAGTGCCCGAGATAGAAATTTCTTCCGCACCATCTCAGCCTCTTACCCTTTTACCGCCTACCTCCTCCCTTTTGGCAAAGAGGTAAGCCACCAGTTAACCCCAGACTTGTTTCCGAGGGTGATTCAACGGAGGTTCCCTTAACCTCCCCACGTCACATCACTGCCAGAGAGGACTCTTCACCTGTGCCAGAGCACACTGCCAGCCTTGGTGACTCCGCAGATTCGCAACCTGTGGGGCCATCTCGGCCTTATCATCCAGTGCCAACGGAAGAGGTTCTGGAACAAGTTCTGCCGAGACTGTGGCCGCAAGGGTCACATGTCTGCCAACTATGGAGGGTGCGCAAACCACCATATTCCTGCCATCGCAATGGCCGTCACCAATCCTTCTTCACTAGGACCCCCAGCTAAGGGCCCTATAACAAGTCGCCACCCCTCCAAAGTCATTATCAGCCAAGCCACGTCAGAGCCTACGACGACTCTGGCGCTCAAGTCTCCCTGATACGGGAAGACAGAATTCCCCGAGGGGCTAACGTTGATAGACGTCGATTGATCACCATTGAAGGTATCAATCACATTACTGATCCTTCCGACCGTCCAATTGAGGGTCACCAGACCTCACTTCTCCAAAGAATGTACTCTTGCAGTTGCAAGCTACATCCCAGGAGGTTATGACCTCCTCCTAGGGCAAGACATGAAGTCTCCCTCACAATTCAAAAAGCCTAGGGGTCCTAACCCCATGTCAATTCACTCCAAAGCAAGGAGTCACCGAAATTCTACTTCCTCTAGGAAGTACATCCACCAACAGTCTCCCCCGTTACCAAGGAGGGAGATGGACCATTCACAGTTCCGTTTTGCAAGACCTGTAATCGTATAGGGCACGTCCACAAATTGGCCTAGGTGCCCTAGCAAGTTTTATGTGCAGCGGACACTGTCCAAGTCCCCACAAGGCTTAGCCTTCCAAAAGAGACAGGACCCTCTGTCTCCCATAACCAAGGGCACGCTGAGAGGTATTGCACCTCCGGTACCCGCCACAGGTCCAGTCGACCTCAACTCTCTGCCAGTACCACTTGGCAGCACTGAGCAGTGCCAAGCTCCGTCCAGCCTGGACGTAGAGCCACCACCGAACTTGACCTCTGCGCCTGGCCCCGAGCTAGCGCCGGCGCCTAACCTTATCAAGGATCCTCCTACGGAGATCCTCCAACAGGCATGGAGCTTACCACAGCCCATGGCCAATCACTAGTTCCTTCTTCTTCATCCTTACCTCTGTCGCCCGAGGATGAACCTCCGGCAGACCTTACCTTTGTACCTCCTCTGGAAAACCAGGAACTGCCAGACCAGGAGTCAGCCTGGAGTTTTCCCCTCACGACGGTTGTCCGCAGCAGCCGGAGTGAGGGCCTCCCCCTGCAGTAGGTTCCACCTCTACGACGGTTGCTGCAGATACCGAAGTAGGGGGTTCTCCTGAAATCCCTCAGGCTACCACTGCCTCTGCTCCTGCTGGTGTTTCTGGCCTTTCCCCAGAGTCTGTGCCTCTGTCTACTCTAGGACTGGTATAGCCAGGTCTGGAGGAATAAGAAGAAGAAGAAGAAGGGACGTAACCAATCATTAACATATTAACAAAAAGAGCCACATGCTCTCCTTGACACCTGTGCCCGAGGTACAGTGTCGCATTCATTTGCAGAATGATCCTGGCACCTACCCAGAGAAGGTAGCCAGCCTGATCTCTGCCAGTAGCACTAACCCTCTAACCCCTAGCCATTGTAATACTAACCCTCACTTAAATATAATTACCTCATTGCATTTCCCTCCTGGTCAATTAACCACTCATCATCCCCACGCATCATTACCTCTCATTATGTATTTTAACAGTTCCGTCGCTGAACTACTGCTGTGCGTACCACACTCTGGAATGATTGCGTCTTCATTTAACTGTATTGAGTAGGTTAGGCTAATGATTTAGTACCAGGGCATTAGGTTAGTAGCAAGTAGAATTTTCAAGTAACCTTATCTAGGGGTAGAGTAGACTGTCGTCACAAGACAACCCGTAGTTATTACTTAGGCTAGACTACATCACTACAATTAAGTTAGTACACTTAGTATCTTTGCCTATAAGTTAGGTAGGCCACTGTAGTTAGCTGTATCGCTGCTCAAAAAACTTCAAGTTGGAGTAGGAGAACTGGGTAGTCGAGATGATCAATTTATTTAAGCCAAGACCTTCACGCCCGAAAGGGAGTGAATGCCTTCTTAACAGGGGGAGCTGTGACGTTTATAGATCGTTCGTCTACCCCGCAATTAATTAATTAATTCGATTTGGAAAACGGCAGCCATTTCTTTAGAATATCAGCTGATTTTTAGTAAACGCGGGAAACCCAAAACCTGCCAGCTAGAGATAGGAAGTTCCCCAGTTGGGGGAAAAGAGTCTTTTATCAGCTGTAGGGACGTATCTCAAAAGGGAAGGGTGTAGGCAGATTGGTACTTCTTAGACCTATACCTTAAGCTCTCTTTCCTGTGACCCCTCTGCTGGCTGTATGCTTGTTTTCCAGGATTTGCCTTGATCGTGGGGGGTTAAGCTGACCTCCAACCCCCAAGCACCCAACTGAATCTGTCTTAGTCGGCTGCGAGACGTGATCTCGGACAGAGGTAAAATTACCTGCCTTCCTGTTAGGCCTACCCAGGGTGTGAGTGGTGCGCCGATGACCCAGGCCTCAGACAAAGGGGGCCATGATTTTCTACAAAGGTCCACACTGAACACGGACATCCAGATTCCATGAGTCACGTGCCGTCTCTCTGCCCGCAAGTGTGCATTACCCAAGTTTTATGAAACCAGCTCGAATTAGTCACACTTTAGCCAGCTACCCACTTGTGAGTGATTCTAAGCCCCAACGTGGGGGCCAATAGCATTCATTTTCTCCAGGCCAGCACGGGCCTTTTTGTAAATAAATAGTTGTTAAGAACGAGCTGAGTTTTCCTGGCGACCCTTCCTCTAAAGAAATTAATAATAACTTTCAGCTTACGGTAAGTTAAAGCAATTCCCTCTTGAAATCCCTAAATTACTTCCGTTTACGTATCTAGCCTCTCTCAAGGCCGCTATATACGTAAAAAAAAAAAAAAATAAAAAAAAAAAATATATATATATACTATATATAAAAGTATATATAGTATATATATATATATAAATATATATATATATATATATATATATATGTATATATGTATAGATATAAGATATATAGATATATATAATATAGATATATATATATATATATATACATATATATATATATAATATATATAATATATACTATATATATATATATATATATAGATATCTATATATATTATATTATATACATTATATACATATATCTATATATATATATATATATATATATATATAATATATATATATATATATATATATCTATATATATATATATAATAGGTATTATATATATTATGAATTCTCGTTCCCAATGTCTTGGAAAACTGTGGAAGTGACATTCTGGCACTCCTAAAAGGCCTTGCAAGTGAGTGGAAACATAACAATCTATGGCTGAAGACTGATTTCAATGGAGGGAAAAATTTATATAAAACTATAGGATTAGTTTAACTGAACTGTATTTACATTAGATTACGTGAGTAAGCAATTTACACCTTAAGGGTGACAAGGACTTGAATGGGTCCAGAAATTAAATGAAAGTTATGGTGCCACTTCCAAGGGATTCCAAATTTCCTCTCACAATTAGGCAAAGTGTTTGCATTCTAGGATCAGTACTAAGGCGATGGACACGCACAGAACGTTAAACACGATTCACCTTATTGTTTCACACCTCAAAGTACACTCACAGGGACATAGAATGGCTGGGAGCTTATACAGAAAGAGATACTGCATTGTTTAATTAACTAGGGGGGGGGGGGGGGGATGTTGAGCATGAAACAATAACGTTACTTCACGATGTAGCAGACGCTAGTCTAGAACGGGAATATCACATTTAGATTTAATATCGACTACTAGCAATCACAAAGGGGTAGTTTTTTATTTACAGCATAGATGGTAGCAATGGGGAACTTTGGTATGGTAACCATAGATAGAGACTGGCTATGCTGAGCCAATAAGGGGAAAGTTGCCTCTGGAAAAATGAAAAGGAAGTACAGACAAGGGGAACAACAGTAACTGATTGCACTCAAAATTACTCCATTAAAACACCTGGGCATCTGTGGTCTTTTTTTATTCTGAATTGCTGGTCAGGGGCAAGCACTATGGGCTGTGAAGGAACTTGTGGGGGTGGGGGTCCCCAGAGGGTTGTCTCCTGGCTTTATAACCTCGCTTATAGATCTATCTTCCCAACATGCTCTGCTCAAGGTCGTCTTTTTGCATTCCTGCGGGGATTAATTTCAAAGGCAGCCAATTGGAAAGGACAAGAGCGATTCAAAGAGAACGGAAGTTTGTGAAGAGGGGCAGCGGAAGAAATGCATGAATTTTATCCAAAATTGATTGTGGCTTAAATCCTGAATAATAATAATAATAATATATATATATGTATATATATATATATATATATATATATATATATATATATATATATATATATAAAATATGTGTATATATGTACATATATACATATTTTATTTGAATTACTATAAGGTGTAAATTGCATACACATAATATACATACATATACATACACACACACACACACCACACACTATATATATATATATATATATATATATATATATATATATATATATATATATTATATATGTATTTATGTTTGTATGCAATTTACACCTTATAGTTATTCAAATAAAATATGTGTATATATGTACATACATACATATTTTTATCATAATATATATATGTATATATATATATATATAATAGTACTATATAATATATATATATATATATACTATATATATATATTATATATATATATATACATATCATTTATATTAGACACGACACACATTTACACACACACACACACACACACACACACAACCACACACACATATATATTATAATATATATATATATATATATATATATATATATATATCTATATATATATATATAAAACGTTGTTACAATAAGATTGTGAAATCCAGGGAATCTTACAACAACACACCAGCACATACACACACATACACACACGCACACACACACACACACACACACACACACACATATATATATATATATATATATATATATTAATTCTGACAAAAAATTCACTCATAAAATTGACAATGAGACAAATGACGCAATTATGTAAATGTATCCCGTTCACTAAAGTAATGCAATTAGATGAAAATATGAAACTTGGTAAAAATGAAAGTACCGAAGAAGAGGAAAACACAGGCATCCACAAGCACTGCTTAATTCGAGAGGGAAAAAAAGGAGGGGTTAGGGTGGAAGCAGTAGGAATCAGGATGAGGA
>NC_087217.1:35357320-35362320 GCF_015104395.2 Macrobrachium nipponense | reverse complement strand
GAAAATAAGATGGAAGCATTTGAACTGGAAGCAAGGGAGAAAGGAAAGAAGGCTGAATTTTGCACTCGGAAAGACACGCAGAAATGCTGGAACAGAGAAATTCTTCGTAAATAAAAGTAAAAAAATGAGCCGAAGTTTCTTCGGTACAATCGAGTTCTCTGTACAGCGTATAATCAAGGCCATCTAAAATAGTTTAGATATCCTATCTTTTGGTGGTCTCGGTATAATGCTGTATGGGCCGCGGCCATGAAACTTTCATCACGGACCTGCGGTAGCCTGGTCCTATATCCGTTACCAGGCGTAATGTTATGGCTAACTTTAAACTTGAATTAAATAAAAATGACTGAGGCTAGAGAGCTGCAATTTGTATGTTTGATGATTGGAGGGAGGATGATCAACATAACAATTTGCAGCCCTGTAGCTTCGGCAGTTTTTAAGATCTGAGGGCGGACAGAAAAAGTGAGGATGGACAGACAAAACCATCTCAACAGTTTTCTTTTACAGAAAACTAAAAATGTGCAGAGGCAACATTTAACTTAATGCCTCTGTAAAAAAGAAACTAGCAAATGCAACCTCTGGTCGGGCGTAAAACCCGTAAGTTACTAATGCCTACAGAAGAAAAAATATTTTGCAGAGGCAACCTATAGTGTGGTGTAAAAAACCCTTAAGTTAATAACTTTGTAAAAATTTACATAGGCAACTTCTACCACAGAATGAAAATAAAAACTCTAGAGTGGTGTACAAACCCGTAAATTAATGCCTTTGCAAGAAAAAAAATTATTTTTTTTGACAAAGGTAACCTTTGTCTCAGCATAAAACCCCTTAAGTTAATGCTTCTGTAAAAATAAAGAAAAGTTGAAAGACAAACTCTGGCATGGTGTAAAACCCTGTAAACTAAGGCCTTTGTAATGTAAAAAAAAATGACAAAATAAAAATTTACAGAGGCAATCTCTGGCGTGGCGTAAAACCGTAAGATAATGCCTTTGTAAAGAAAAATCTTAGAGAGGCCATATCTAGCGTGGCGTAAAATTCGTAAGTTAATGCCTTTCAAAGAAAAAATGAAAAGATTAATCAAGGCAACTCTAGCGGAGCGTTAAAACCAGTAAGTTAATAAGTTTTGTGAAAAAAATAAAAAACTTGCAAAGATAACCACTGTTGCGGCATACTCTGCAAGTTAATAACCCTGAAAAAAATTTCCCAATGAAAACTTTGACGTGACGTAAAACCCTTAAGTTAATTCTTTAGTAAAAAAAAAAAACATTGCAAAGTCAACTTCTAGCCTGGTGTGAAAATCCTGTAATTTAAGCTTTTGTAAAAAAAAAAATACTTGGAAAGCCAACCTCTGGCGTAGTGTAAAATCCAGTGAGTCAATGCCTTTGTAAGCGAATAAATTCGAAAATAAGAAATTTACAGAGGCAACCTTTCATATGGCTTAAATCCATGCCTTTCTGAAATAAAAAAAACTTGTAAAGGAATCCTCTAGCGAGTGCAAATACCATAGTTGATGCCTCTGTAAAAGAAAAAAACAGAAGAATTTACAGCGTAAAACCAGGCAAGTTAATGCCTTGGTAATGAAGAAGAAAAAACTGCAAAGGCAGTCTTTTGGCGCGACGCAAAATCACGTAATTACACATTTGCGGGGGGGGAAAACGCGAAAACCCCCGTAATTCATGCCTTTGTAAAAAAAAAAAGAAAAAAAAGAAAAGAAACTACAAAAGCAACCTCTAGCGTGGTGTAAATCCTTTCAGGTTAATGCCTTTGTAACGAAATTTTGTATTTATTTACAGAAGCAACTCCTGTTGTGGCAAAAAAATCCATAAGTTGGCTTGTAAGGAAATTTTCTTTTAATTACAGGAGCTAACCTCTCTGGTATGGTGTAAAAACCCCGTAAGTTTTAATAAGCCTTTTTAGCAAGATTTTTTTTCTTAATTTTCAAAAGGCAAATTGCTGGCTCAGTGTAAAACGCCCTTAGTTAATGCCTTAAATGAACTTGTAAAGTTAACCTCTTGAGTGTGTAAGCACATAAGCCCATAGGTAATGCCTTTGTAAAAAAAAAAAAACTTACAAGAAACCTCTGACGCTGCCGCTGTATAAAACCTAAATGTTAATGCCTTTGTAAAAAGAATTTACAGAGACAACGCCTGGTACAGTGTAAAGACCTTGTAAGTTAATACCTTTGTAAAAGATAGCTTGCAAAGGGAATCTCTGGCGCGGCTTAATTAAATTCATGGAAGTTATGGATCTGTCAAAAAAAAGAGAGAAAAAAAGGAAAGAAAAAAAAACTTTGCTTAGGCAAACCTCTGTCATGGCATAATAAAGCCTGTAATGCCTTTGTAAAAGAAAAAACAAAAAACAGTTTAAGAATTACAGAGCCAACCTATGGCGTGGCGTAAAACCTTGGAAGTTAATGCTTTGTAAAAAAAATCTGCAAACAAAGGGAACCTCTGGCGTGGTGTAAAAACTACTAAACCTAGAAACCTAGAACCATTCATCGTAGCCCACTACTATATTACCAATACAGAGCTGCAGGTGATGTTCAGCCACTGTCATACATCTTGCTACAAAAGATTTCGAAAGGTCATCAATGAAAATAGTATAGGTTACATCTGGGGGTATTATTTAGGTCTAACACTTAGAACACTCCTTGTGGCACTCCAACCTGACCCTGAAATAGCTTCTTAAAAAAGTCTCGATAAAAAGAGGCAAATTGCCTCTCAGGTTATATTCATAAAGAAACATCAGAATGCCATATCTTCATGTTGTATCATACGTCTTCTCAAGTTCAAAGAAAACAGTGACGTGATGCTGTTTGTTAGCAAAAGCTTCACATATTGAAGATTCCATTCGCAGCAACACGTCAGTTAGGAAGGCATACTTCGAAAACTACACTGAGCAAGAGACAAATATTTACAACGTTCCAAGTACCACATCAAACTGTTTTCAGAATTTTTCTATGATCTTACATAGACATGATGACAGTGCAATGGGATGATATTTCGCTGTCTTGAAAGGGTCTTTCTCTGGTTTCACAAATGACGGTTATTTTAACACCTCCCGTAGTTCGGGAAGATATGTTCTAAAAACATTCTGGTAATAAGTCTTGATATAAACATTTTGGTATTTCCTGGATGTATGCTTCATTGTGAATATGTTTATATCATCCAGTTCCAGGAGCAGATTCACCACACATATTTAAGGCTTATTAAAATTTCATCATAGTAAAAGGTATATTGTATTGTTCATTCCTTGATGTACTAAAATCAATGTCTACCTGTTCCATTACCCTTCTTTGAGCAGAGTAGGGTCTGTCATGATTTCTCTTTGCAATATTAACAAAATAATTATCAAACTCATATTTCACAAACCAGAGATCTGCTGGCTCAAAACCATGATCTTGATAACTGGAGGTTGACAAGGAGTAAACTTGCCTGCTATTTTTCCAACTTGAAGTTAGAGCTGTGTTTAAATTTAATGATGATCTGAAAATTGTTCAAGATTCCTTTCATGCTTTTTCAATTTTCATGTGGCAATAAGCTCTTGTTTTTCGAAATTCAATTTTCGTCTGCAATTTCTATTGAAAGCTGACCTGATAGTTCTTTGAGTTTCCTGGCATTTACGAGACAACTATAGAACTGGTCTGTGGATAAATATACAGAAGCTCTAGGGACTGATTGAAGATCAACCGAAAATGTAATTGTACTGAAAAAATCAAGAGCATCATCTACAGAGGAAGATTCATCAGCCAAGTCATCTATTGATCTGCGATCCTGGAATGTTGCCCAATCAGCAGTACCATATTCATCACTATTGGAATATGGTGGCTGGTGAATTTATCATATATCACTCAAAGTGAAGTCAATAAGGCAGTCATCACTGCATATACATAGCTTAATGCTAACGATAACAAAGGGACATGGTAGCTGTTGGATGAGGAATTTAAATACGTCAGTGTGGAAGACTTCACTTGGTAGTGGATAGAGAGAACATACTGCATATTTTCTTTGCAAATGGATCTGCACAACTATCATTTGCAGTGTTGACTGGATACTAACAGGGTTTTGTGGGGTGTTATTAATAATATACACAACTGCACACCCATGGCCTCCAATATTAATGTTATAAGGGGAATGATAGGAAATATACTCTCGCATGCTCGGACATGCATTATTTTGCAGTTATAATTTCCTGCAAAGCTATGCATACAGAAGGCACTTCTGATATGAGCAGCCTTAGTTTCTTCCCATTTATCTCTTACTCCCTGACAGTTCCACTAGGGAGAATGAATAAAATTTTTCTAAGATTTAGAGGCCATTAAACTGGAACCCTTCTGAGAGAATTTACTTTACTGCCTTCATCCTGCTTTTTTTTTTCGGGAATGAGATTGATTATTTGTGGACTGCCTCCCTGTTTTAAGGTTGACGAGGTGCTGCTTCCATGGAGGAGGCAACCTGCCACAAATGGCAAAGCCTCCCTAGTATCATAAGTGTTGGGCACTTTTGATGGTGTCTTCATCAAAGACATTTCAGGCTCAAGAGCACCACTTCTCACACCCTTCTCTCCTCTGGGGGCTGAATTTGGACTTGAAGGGCATCAGGATGTCACTATTCATTCCCAGCAAACCTCAAAAACTATGAATTAGACACTAATATCCATCATTTTTATACATTTTATTGTTCACCCCTTCTTATCCCCCTTCCTATAGGGTCTGAACCTGACTTAAAGGATTTGGGAGTGTCACTTTTCATCTCAGCAACTTTGAAAACTATGGATCAGACGCTAATATCTGTCATTTTCGGTTATTTTTACGTCACCCCCTTCTCACCCCTTCTTGCATATTCCCTTCCATGAAAAAGTGTGACACCATATCTTAAAAACTAACAATAGAATCTTCTTGGAAATAATCTCATTCTGTTTCCCACACTCAAATTACCTAAAAGAAATTTCTTTGAACTAACCTAACCTATACTAACCTAACCTAGGGGCATAGCAAAAAAATCAGG
>NC_087217.1:35349897-35351820 GCF_015104395.2 Macrobrachium nipponense | reverse complement strand
TGTAAATGATTACACCAAAAATAAGCATATATATCTACATTTTGTCCACCGCTGCTGTTATGAACATTGAAGATTCTGATAGCCTTGCTATGGGAACTCCAATTGAAGAATAAAATAATTCCAACACCCGAATTGACAAAAAGAAAAGAATCCTGGGAAGAACTCCGCCTAAAGGATAAATCAAACGTCGAGAACTACTGTCAATTCAAAGAAACCCTACCTGCATCAAGTGAGGAGTTCAAAAAAAAAATTGTTCTGACTTCATCACCAGCGGAGGTTCGCAACTGCCCTCCGTCCCTATCATATATGTACTTCCTTTTGAAATAAGTAGAATTATTATTCCTACATCGGGGATTTTGTGAGCGGAAGGAGATTGAAGGTGTCAGGGCTCACTAAGACACTTTTCAGTGCTTACACAGTCAGCTCTTAGAGCAGGCTCGCATGGAGACAAAGAAATGCACACGTTGATAACTTCTTGTTGACTAGCTTCTCCTGAGCTGCTGTGCGGGAAGTATGTAGGTAAGTTGGTTTGATGGGCGGAACAAGTGAAAGTTAGATTTTGATTTCTGAAACAATTATAATTATTCTTAAGTGACGCCCTTTGCACAGAGGAGGTCACGGTCTCAGACTCCTGCCGATTGCCAGTAAGGTGAGCACGGAAAAAAACATTATTTACGGAGCCATTTGAACTTTGTTGTATTTGTCGCAACATATATATATATATATATATATATATATATATATATATATATATATATATATATATATATATATATTACAGTGATTTTTTATATTATTTTCATGATGTGTGCATGGATTGGGTCATTTGTATTTTGATACATCATTTCTCTGCAGTTTTATTCTGTTATATTTTGTTTGTTAGTAATGTGGGAAAATCCCGCAGTCATCATTCCCTGTGTATATTTCTAAAAATTTCTTTTGTTTTTTTCTCTTTGTGTCTCTAGATGTATCAGTGAGAGATCACAAGTAAACAGGGAACTTGACAATGTCACGTACTTGTATGCTTGAGTTTTTGGGACTTGTGTTTTTGTGAGTTTGCTTAATAGACTTAGAGGCATATTACCTTTAGTGGGGAATAACTCAATTAATGACCTGATGTCTTATGATTATCTCATTCATTTCAATTGAATCATATTCGGTTTTTTTTTTTTTATCTAATAAACTTTAATTTGATAGACATGGATTTCCTATACTTCCTACCTTCGTTTTAGAGAGAGAGGGAGAGGCGAGTGTGAGCGAAATGGTAAACTTGGCGACTTGGTATTGTTATTTGTATTTTCCTTTTGAGACATATGCAGTATGTAACAATCAACAACTGGTTTGTAATGGACCCGTAACCACTCTCTAACAATACCAAGTTGTGACACTAAGTACAGTATTTCCTTGGGTGGTACTAATGAAAATCGGGCTTTTGATGTCAAACAAAATATGTCCAATACACATCAATCTTCCACTGAACTTAAATCTTTCAACAGTGAATCAAGTAGTTCCTTAAACCAACATTCCTTACCGCAGAGGACAAAAACAACAGAAATAAAAAATCGGAAGTTTCTAATGTAGGAATCAGTCTTTGATAAAAGGGGTAACACTCCATTCAGAAAGACTTAACCATTAATTAACAATCAAAACAGAAGACTCGATCCTGAATTGCATAGATAATTTTGTTCAATCGCGAAAATGTCTTTTAGCCCACCATCATGAGGATGGACTATGTTCTGAGTCTTTGAAATACAAGAAGGAAGTCGTTAAATCAAAAACAGACACACTGATAATCAATTATGAAAAACAGTCAACTGTTGAGTTTAATACTCAACAAATAAATACTACAATTAAAAAACCTCAAATAAGTATTAATAAAACCTCCAGTTACGCTGCAGAATTGAAAACCTATACCACCCAAAT
>NC_087217.1:35339897-35344897 GCF_015104395.2 Macrobrachium nipponense | reverse complement strand
GGTAATTTGAGTGTGGGAAACAGAATGAGATTATTTCCAAGAAGATTCTATTGTTAGTTTTTAAGATATGGTGTCACACTTTTTCATGGAAGGGAATATGCAAGAAGGGGTGAGAAGGGGGTGACGTAAAAATAACCGAAAATGACAGATATTAGCGTCTGATCCATAGTTTTCGAAGTTGCTGAGATGAAAAGTGACACTCCCAAATCCTTTAAGTCAGGTTCAGACCCTATAGGAAGGGGGATAAGAAGGGGTGAACAATAAAATGTATAAAAATGATGGATATTAGTGTCTAATTCATAGTTTTTGAGGTTGCTGGGATGAATAGGGACACTCCTGATGCCCTTCAAGTCCAAATTCAGCCCCCAGAGGAGAGAAGGGTGTGAGAAGTGGTGCTCTTGAGCCTGAAATGTCTTTGATGAAGACACCATCAAAAGTGCCCAACACTTATGATACTAGGGAGGCTTTGCCATTTGTGGCAGGTTCCTCCTCCATGGAAGCAGCACCATTGTCAACCTTAAAACAGGAGGCAGCCACAAATAATCAATCTCCTTCCCGAAAAAAAGCAGGATGAAGGCAGTAAAGTAAATTCTCTCAGAAGGGGTTCCAGTTTAATGGCCTCTAAATCTTAGTAAAATTTATTCATTCTCCCTAGTGGAACTGTCAGGGAGTAAGAGCTAAATGGGAAGAACTAAGGCTGCTCATATCAGAAGTGCCCTCTGTATGCATAGCTTTGCAGGAAATTATAACTGGTAAAAATACATGTCCGAGCATGCGAGAGTATATTTCCTATCATTCCCTTTATAACATTAATATTGGAGGCCATGGGGGTGCAGTTGTGTATATTATTAATAACACCCCACAAAACCCTGTTAGTATCCAGTCAACACTGCAAATGATAGTTGTGCAGATCCATTTGCAAAGAAAATATGCAGTATGTTCTCTCTATCCACTACCAAGTGAAGTCTTCCACACTGACGTATTTAAATTCCTCATCCAACAGCTACCATGTCCCTTTGTTATCGTTAGCATTAAGCTATGTATATGCAGTGATGACTGCCTTATTGACTTCACTTTGAGTGATATATGATAAATTCACCAGCCACCATATTCCAATAGTGATGAATATGGTACTGCTGATTGGGCAACATTCCAGGATCGCAGATCAATAGATGACTTGGCTGATGAATCTTCCTCTGTAGATGATGCTCTTGATTTTTTCAGTACAATTACATTTTCGGTTGATCTTCAATCAGTCCCTAGAGCTTCTGTATATTTATCCACAGACCAGTTCTATAGTTGTCTCGTAAATGCCAGGAAACTCAAAGAACTATCAGGTCAGCTTTCAATAGAAATTGCAGACGAAAATTGAATTTCGAAAAACAAGAGCTTATTGCCACATGAAAATTGAAAAAGCATGAAAGGAATCTTGAACAATTTTCAGATCATCATTAAATTTAAACACAGCTCTAACTTCAAGTTGGAAAAATAGCAGGCAAGTTACTCATTGTCCAACCTACAGTTATCAGATCATGGTTTTGAGCCAGCAGATCTCTGGTTTGTGAAATATGAGTTTGATAATTATTTTGTTAATATTGCAAAGAGAAATCATGACAGACCCTACTCTGCTCAAAGAAGGGTAATGGAACAGGTAGACATTGATTTTAGTACATCAAGGAATGAACAATACAATATACCTTTTACTATGATGAAATTTTAATCAGCCTTAAGTATGTGTGGTGAATCTGCTCCTGGACTGGATGATATAACATATTCAACAATGAAGCATACACCAGGAAATACCAAAATGTTTATATCAAGACTTATTACCAGAATGTTTTTAGAACATATCTTCCCGAACTACGGGAGGTGTTAAAATAACCGTCATTTGTGAAACCAGAGAAAGACCCTTTCAAGACAGCGAAATATCATCCCATTGCACTGTCATCATGTCTATGTAAGATCATAGAAAAATTCTGAAAACAGTTTGATGTGGTACTTGGAACGTTTTAAAATATTTTCTCTTGCTCAGTGTAGTTTTCGAAGTATGCCTTCCAAACTGATGTGTTGCTGCGAATGGAATCTTCAATAGGTGAAGCTTTTGCTAACAAACACCATCACGTCACTGTTTTTTCTGATGTTTCTTTATGAATATAACCTGAGAGGCAATTTGCCTCTTTTTATCGAGACTTTTTTAAGAAGCTATTTCAGGGTCAGGTTTGAGTGCCACAAGGAAGTCTTCTAAGTGTTAGATCCAAAATAATTCCCCCAGATGTAACCTATACTATTTTCATTGATGACCTTTCGAAATCTTTTGTAGCAAGATGTATGACAGTGGCTGAACATCACCTGCAGCTCTGCATTGGTAATATAGTAGTGGGCTACGATGAATGGTTTTATGTTTCTAGGTTTAGTAGTTTTACACCACGCCAGAGGTTCCCTTTGCAGATTTTTTTTCACAAAGGCATTAACTTACAGGGTTTTACGCCACGCCATAGGTTGTCTCTGTAATTCTTAAACTGTTTTTGTTTTTTCTTTTACAAAGGCATTACAGGCTATTATGCCATGACAGAGGTTGCCTAAGCAAGTTTTTTTTTTTTTTTTTTCTTTTTTTGACAGATCCATAACTTCCATGAATTTAATTAAGCCGCGCCAGAGATTCCCTTTGCAAGCTATCTTTTACAAAGGTATTAACTTACAAGGTTTTACACTGCACCAGGCGTTGTCTCTGTAAATTCTTTTTACAAAGGCATTAACATTTAGGTTTTATACAGCGCCAGAGATTTCTTGTAAGTTTTTTTTTTTACAAAGGCATTAACTTATGGGCTTATGTGCTTACACCACTCAAGAGGTTAACTTTACAAGTTCTTTTAAGGCATTAACTTAAGGCGTTTTACACTGAGCCAGAATTTGCCTTTGAAAATTAAGAAAAAAAATCTTTAAAGGGCATTAACTTACGGGGTTTTACACCATACCAGAGTTAGCTTCTGTAAATTAAAAAGAAAATTTTCCTTAAAAGCCAACTTATGGATTTTTTTGCCACACCAGAAGTTGCTTCTGTAAATAAATACAAAATTTCGTTACAAAGGCATTAACCTGAAAGGATTTACACCACGCCAGAGGTTGCCTTTGTAGTTTTTTTTTTTTTTTTTTTTTCAAAGACATGAAATTACGGGGGTTTTCACGTTTTCGCAAATGTAAAATTACGTGATTTTGCGTCGCGCCAGAGACTGCCTTTGCCAGTTTTTTCTTCTTCCTTACAAAGGCATTAACTTGCCTGGTTTTACGCTGTAAATTCTTCTGTTTTTTTTTTCTTTTACAGAGGCATTAACTTACGGGATTTGCACTCGCTAGAGGATTCCTTTACAAGTTTTTTTTATTTCAGAAAGGCATGGATTTAAGCCATATGAAAGGTTGCCTCTGTAAATTTCTTATTTTCGAATTTATTCGCTTACAAAGGCATTGACTCACTGGATTTTACACTACGCCAGAGGTTGGCTTTCCAAGTATTTTTTTTTTTACAAAAGCATTAAATTACAGGATTGTACACTAGGCTAGAAGTTGACTTTGCAAGTTTTTTTTTACTAGGGAATTGACTTAAGGGTTTTACGTCACGTCAAAGTTTTCATTGGGAAATTTTTTTCAGGGTTATTAACTTACAGAGTTTTTATGCCGCAACAGTGGTTATCTTTGCAAGTTTTTTATTTTTTTTACAAAATTATTAACTTACTGGTTTTAACGCTCCGCTAGAGTTGCCTTTATTAATCTTTTCATTTTTTCTTTGAAAGGCATTAACTTACGAATTTTACGCCACGCTAGATATGGCCTCTCTAAGATTTTTCTTTACAAAGGCATTATCTTACGGTTTTACGCCACGCCAGAGATTGCCTCTGTAAATTTTTATTTTGTCATTTTTTTTTACATTACAAAGGCCTTAGTTTACAGGGTTTTACACCATGCCAGAGTTTGTCTTCCAACTTTTCTTTATTTACAGAGGCATTAACTTATGGGGTTTTATGCTGAGACAGAGGTTACCTCTGTCAAAAAAATAATTTTTTCTCTTGCAAAGGCATTAATTTAAGGGTTTGTACACCACTGTAGAGTTTTTATTTTCATTCTGTGGTAGAAGTTGCCTATGTAAATTTTTACAAAGTTATTAACTTAAGGGTTTTTTACACCACACTATAGGTTGCCTCTGCAAAATATTTTTTCTTCTGTAGGCATTAGTAACTTACGGGTTTTACGCCCGACCAGAGGTTGCATTTGCTAGTTTCTTTTTTACAGAGGCATTAAGTTAAATGTTGCCTCTGCACATTTTTAGTTTTCTGTAAAAGAAAACTGTTGAGATGGTTTTGTCTGTCCATCCTCACTTTTTCTGTCCGCCCTCAGATCTTAAAAACTGCCGAAGCTACAGGGCTGCAAATTGTTATGTTGATCATCCTCCCTCCAATCATCAAACATACAAATTGCAGCTCTCTAGCCTCAGTCATTTTTATTTAATTCAAGGTTAAAGTTAGCCATAATTACGCCTGGTAACGATATAGGACAGGCTACCGCAGGTCCGTGATGAAAGTTTCATGGGCCGCGGCCCATACAGCATTATACCGAGACCACCAAAAGATAGATATAAACTATTATAGATGGCCTTGATTATACGCTGTACAGAAAACTCGATTGTACCGAAGAAACTTCGGCTCATTTTTTTTATTTTTTTTTTACGAAGAATTGCTCTGTTCCAGCATTTCTGCGTGTCTTTCCGAGTGCAAAATTCAGCCTTCTTTCCTTTCTCCCTTGCTTCCAGTTCAAATGCTTCCATCTTATTTTCTTTGGTAATGATCTCCTGTTTCAGCATGACAATACTCTAATTTGCAAATGTGATTGTTTTCCCCGGTCTTCGAGTTCCTTTGTCTTCTTCTGAGCCTCCTCTTCGATTTTACCTTCTTCAACACATTCGCTACTTCTTCTTTACTTGGGAGATCCAATATGCCTTGATAATCATT
>NC_087217.1:35312397-35332397 GCF_015104395.2 Macrobrachium nipponense | reverse complement strand
CTCTAATAACGATAGCTTGATCGCTTCTGCCAATGATGATGGCTACTTCTGTTCTCTCTACATGATAAAGCTTAGGTAAAGAGATACAGGTCTTCTAATGACGATAGCTAACTCTGTTCTCCTGTCTGCAACCATCTCTGTTAAAACAAGTTATGAAGGAACAGACAGTAGTTCGAACATATGAACATACATACAAATGACATAGTTTCATACGAACACACAATCAAAATGAGACACGCTACAGATCACGTAGGCCGTTTGAATTATAGGTCGCGGTAGTTGTCTCAAGCAGGGAGCTTGGACTAAGGTTATAAACAATTGAATGACTACAGGTGACGGCATGTTATCTTAGCCTACTTTTATTGTATACGTCATCTTTAGCGTCTCTAGTCTGATCACATTCCTGCAAGCAATCTGGTTGACCTCTTTAGTTTTAGTCTTTTATATATATGGACTAACATTCCATATTTTTATTATGTAACACTTACATATATATATATGTATATATATTATATATATATATAATATATATTATATATATATATATATATTTAAGGGTCATTATATAGACACGCACACACACACACACACACACACACACACACACACATATATATATATATATATATATATATATATATATATATATATATATATATATATATATACATATATATATATATAATATATATAACGTTGTTACAATAAGATTGTGAAATCCAGGGAATCCTACAATAACACACCCACACATACACACACATACATATATATATATATAGTGTGGTGTGTGTTATTGTAAGATTCCCTGAATTTTCACAATCTTATTGTAACAACTTTTTATAATATGATGTATATTATATGTGTGTGTGTGTGTGTGTTTGTGTGTGTGTCTATATAAATGAATATATATATAATATATATATAATATATATATAATATTATATTATATATATATATATATAGTATATATTATATATATATAGGCCACAACCAATTTTGGATAAAATTCATACATTTCTTCCGCTGCCCCTCTTCACCAACTTCCGTTCTCTTTGAATCGCTCTTGTCCTTTCCAATTGGCTGCCTTTGAAATTAATCCCTGCAGGAATGCAGAAAGACGACCTTGAGCAGAGCATGTTGGGAAGATAGATCTATAAGCGAGGTAATAAAGCCAGGAGACAACCCTCTGGGGACCCCCACCCCCACATGTTCCTTCACAGCCCATAGTGTTTGCCCCTGATCAGCAATTCAGAATAAGAAAAGACCACAGATGCCCAGGTGTTTTAATGGAGTAATTTTGAGTGCAGTCACTTACTGTTTTCCTCTTGTCTGTACTTCCTTTTCATTTTTCCAATGCAACTTTCTCCCTATTGGCTCAGCATCGCAGTCTCTATTTATGGTTACCGTACCACAGTTCCCCATTGCTACCATCGATACTGTAAATAACTCCCCTTGTGATGCTATTAGTGATATTAAATCTAAATGTGATATTCCCTTCTAGACTAGCATCTGCTACATCGTGAAGTAACGTTATTGTTTCATGCTCAACATCCCCTAGTCAATTAAGCAATGCAGTATCTCTTTCTGTATAAGCTCCCAGCCATTCTATGTCCCTGTGAGTGTACTTTGATGTGAAACAATAAGAGTGAATCGTGTTTAACATTCTGTACGTGTCCATTGCCTTAGAATGCAAACACTTTGCCTAATTGTGAGAGGAAATTTGGAATCTCTTGGAAGTGGCACCAGGACTTACATTTAATATCTGGACCCATTCAAGTCCTTGTCACCCTTAAGGTGTAAATTGCTTACTCACGTAACCTAATGTAAATGCAGTTCAGTTAAACTAAACCTATAGTTTTATATAAATTTTTCCCTCCACTGAAATCGGTCTTCAGCCATACAGATTGTTTGTTATGTTTCCACTCTCTTGCAAGGCCTTTTAGGAGTGCCAGAATGTCACTTTCACAGTTTTCCAAGTCACTGGGAACGAGAATTCATAATACATATATATAATATATATATATATATATATATATATATATATATATATATATATATATATATATATATATGTTTGTGTGTGTGTGTGTGTATGTATATGTGTGTATGTAGGTATGTATTACATTGGGAAATGAACACAAGGGAACGTTTTTCACCGAATCCCAGTCTTTCAGGTGAGAGTCCAAGGAATTAGATATTCCTCCACACAAGTTGTACAAGCAGTTGGAACCTAAGTGCTCCTATCCTGAGGTTTATCCCGGGCAGGCATTCAGTCCTGATGTGAGTCAGACATCTATTTCTGTGAAACAAGTTCCCATGTGTGCATTTCCATCATATCTTACAGTGAAGGGGTAAGCTGAATGATATGATAGCAATTATTGAACTGCTGGGTCGGGAAGTTCACTGGTATGTTAGGCGCTAGCTGCCAGCTAGGAAAAAACCTCAGATTCGGAGTACTTAGGTTCCAACTTCTGGAGGAGAATATATATATATATATATATATATATATAAAGTAGGCTAAGATGACATGCCGTCACCTGTGGTGCTTCATTTGTTTTTAAAACATTAGTCCAAGCTTCCTGCTTGAGACAACTACCACGACCTATAATTCAAACGGCCTACGTGATTTGTAATCTATGTCATCTGTATGTATGTTCGAGCTACTGTCTGCTTCCTTTATGATTTGTAAACGAGATTGTAGTGAGATTTGAATTAGCCATCATCATTGCAGACCTGTACAAATTTCGTCTGATCTTCATCATGTAATCTCAGAGAATAGAAGGATCTTTTGTACTCAGTGTTTTCTACTAGAACCTCATCAGAAAGAGATCGAATGAAGTTATAACTATCATCATGAGTTTAACACATCGTCGTCATAACCAAAGAAGATACCGACTTCGTAAGTTTTCATCAAACCCCAAGACACTCCAATGAGTATGGAAGTGCATAACCAACCGACTTAGCGTAAGATTATCGCAAGTCTAACATAACCTCACAGGGCGCCTTATTATACAAGGCAACAGCCCTTTCATTGGTGGTACCGACTTCAGAAAACAACAAGAACTCTTCAACGTCTTCCGAAGAATAACGAATAATGTATCATATCAGAAGTCTACGACGACGAAAGCAAGAGATTCTTCAAGCAACTTAGTATCAACGTTTAGTGAGTGACTTCAGAAAACAACAAGAACTCTTCAACGTCTTCCGAAGAATAACGATAATGTATCATATCAGAAGTCAACAACGACGAAAGCAAGAGATTCTTCAAGCAACTTAGTATCATCGTTTAGTGAGCGATTTCAGCAGTGCATAACTACAAGAAACAAACCCGACGTGTCTTCTTCCTACGGCAACGCAAGCTTCCTCTCTCATTAGAATCATTCAAGAAAACATCGTTTATAGAGCGTTTCCAGCACTTCAAGAAACAAACCAAACGCTTCTGAGGCATCGGATCTTCAAGGACACGAATCATCCAAACAACACGCACAGGGGAAACTGAAGCCAAAACCAGGCGTCTATCTGCTAAACAGAGGAGGGCCAAGGCCATATCGAAACACCGTGACTTCCCACAAAATCAAGCTAAGTACAATCCTTTTTTATTCATTGGAGTAACTTTGAGTGTTTCCTTTGCAGATTAAATTTTCGTTATTCCTGCGGCTGAAGTTACGAGACATCTAATCTACTTTTTTACAGAAATTATCTACATCATTCAGACTTCGCTACTGCGAGTTTTTATCTTTGAGTTTTCTGTTTCCAGAAGTTCTCCTGAAATATATCATAATCATATACTGTGTTAATTTTATCACTTTGGGTGATTATTAATTCTTTACGTAACAAATCATATTAAACAGTGAATATAACGTTTACGCAGTGACGTCTGTACTTATACGATGCATGGATAGGGTAGTTAGGCACCGTAGTGATAAGAAAACACACAAAACAAGTGGAACACCCGCACAAATCTGGATAAATTAGAGGTAACACTATTTCGGGTCAGGACAATAAATGCTCCTTTGCAAGGTCCCGATCGCAGTTTCAGCCATTAGTTATGCGTAAAAAATCGAACCTCAATGACTCAACTTAACTCTAAAAAATACGGCTGGATTGCAATGAATAACATGTCTGTAAAAACTTTCATTAGGTTAACATACTTAACATTCATACAAACAAATTAACAAAACGTGTTTCAAATTTTTAACAAAGAATGAAAGTACATATAGTTGATAATAACGCAATAGATAACTTGTCTTAATATTAATCGCTCAATTCATAATAGTTAGTCATTCATACGTTCGTTGCTTTATACGTAACTAACAGCAACATAATGCTAAAAACACACAATACATTGCCAATGGTAATAAAGAGAAGAATCCTAATTATTATAAAAAGAAATAGCTAAACAGTAGCCCTAAAAATCAGAATCAAACAAATCGTGCTTAAGCAAACTTGGTTACTGTGTCATGTAGTCAAACGGTCAGGGTCAGTCAAATCTGCCGAGTATTCATAGCAAAGCACATTCCACACAATAAGCGACTCTAGCAGAGCGGGGAAAAGCGATGTTGGATCATTAATGCCAATACCCTTTTGAATTAAAAAGGAATTTTCCTATGAATCACACGACCGTATCAAGTAATCAGAGCAGGTTCCCATAATTTTAATACAATAAGTTATTATAAGTAGTGGTGGATTAAGCCCGACTGTACGCGCCGTAAAAATTAGAATATCTTGTTTTATTCCTTTAGTCCACGTAATATCCTATATTTACGGACTCACCGTCTGTTGTTCGAACTTCCCTATTGAGAAGTCCGGATAAGCGAACGCTTACAGATACCTCTATAGTTATAAAAAACATTGATCTATATCTAGCGTAATTATAAGATATCCATTTATGGGGTATACAAAAAATTATCTACCTCCTACCAAATAAGGCGTGTTTATCAAAAGGAAAAATTGCTATAAACCTTCTAACATATTAAAATCCGTTTTGAATAAAAAGAGGCAGTTAATCAAATAACTTATATAGAAGAACCAATCATTGTCTCCTAAATCGTAACATTGTT
Organism: Macrobrachium nipponense; assembly: GCF_015104395.2. NCBI lineage: Eukaryota > Metazoa > Arthropoda > Malacostraca > Decapoda > Palaemonidae > Macrobrachium > Macrobrachium nipponense. Next base: position 35,327,337 of record NC_087217.1, on the reverse strand, counting down.
CAAGCGACCTTACAGAATTCTCCCACAGCCGCAGTTGCAGTTTGCACGCAAAATCTCGAGACGCATGCACCCTCGAATGTCTTAGTGCGTGTAAAAAGACTTTGCTGGGATCTGAAATTTTAATCCTTCCCAACACTCTGAAATATAACTATTTCCGCGAACAAAGCCCTATACACGGTTGACTCACAGTGACAAGTTAAATCTAGTGATCCACAAAACCTATACATATAAATACCGCCTTTTTATTGTTGCTAATTATTAATCACGCCCAACCAGTCGTAGATGAATCTTTCTTATACTCTATCTAAAGTAATATCCGTAAAGTCATTCAAGCAGAGGTGATTCAGCAGAAATTTTTTTATCTTTTATCTGAATACCAGGATGTTTCTCCACTAGCGAGTGATCTCTGGGGGAATCGGATGTCATTGAACATAAAATACGGTCTAAGGACAAACTTAAAGCTATATCCGTACCTTCGTATAGACTCCCAATGAAATTTCAAAATAGAGATAAATGACGAAGTTGAAAAAATGTTAGTAATAGGAGTCATTATTTTAATCAAATAGCCCATATAATTTTTCCCTTAAAACGTCATGCAAATAAATAAAAAAAATCGGACTTGGCGTATTTGAGTAGATTTCTGTCGCTTAAACAAGGAAACGACTCCCGATCGTTTTCCAGTGCCATGTACCGACGATATCTTATCTTTATTAGGTCAGAATAAATTTTTCACCAGCTTGGACTTACTTAAACTGCTTTCACCAGATTCCATTACCTAAGTGATTGTACCTCATACACCGTTTTCAGCACACTCAGGGGACATTATCAATTTTTACGTATGCCTCCGGCTTATGTTGCGCCCCAATTACAATATATGTTTGGAGACTTTTAGGGGATACCCTACATGCCTATATGGTTGGTCTTGTAATCTTTTCTAATACCTTAGAAGTACATTTGCATAAACTAGAGCTAGTGCTACAGAGACTAAGACAAATAATCTCAGAGTAAATATCTAAATGTGAGTTTTAAAAACCGAACATGTTTATTTAAGGTTTTATGTGTCTAGTTAAGGTCTTAAAGTAGTCCATGGTAAGGTGTCGGCTATTCATAACTTTCTGGTACCTATTAACGCAAAGGGGGATACAGCACTTTTGCGCTGTAGTGGGTATTACAATCGTATGTAAATATGTAACTCTTCAATCATGACAGCTCCTTTAACAGATCTTACGAAGAGGGGCATAGATTTATTATGGTCTGAAAAGCATCAACAGGCGTTCGATATCTTAAAAGCGGAATTATGCAGTTCACCTATCTTAAATTTCACTGATTTAAATAAGGAATTTTTTTTATTGCAACAGATGCCTCAGACCAAGGGGTAAGAGGGATACTACTTCAGCAATATGATAAACAGTTCTTTCCTATAGCTTTTTATTCACGTAAACTAAAGCCCTATGAAAGTAAATGTGCAGTAATAGGCAAGGAGGGGCTAGGTATCGTTAACTCACTAGTACATTTTAAGTTCATAATCTACGGCTATCCTGTTAAAGTCCTTACTGACCATAAGTCCCTTACCGAGTTTTTCAAAGGCTTTAATCACAGTCCCAAAGGAACTCGGTGGCATATGATCATTCAGGTCTTTGGAGCCAAGTTTAAGAATTATCTTACCTGGGGAAAGCAAATATCATAGCTGACGCATTATCCCGCAATCCTGCACCATACTGCAAAGAACCATTAATTGGACTAAAAGATATAGAAACAACCGTGCCTATTGTTAAAACCGTATCTAAACAAAAAAATTCATTAACCCAAGAGATCGTGAACATTGAATACCTGGGTTGGAGCGCTGAACTGTTACAAACTGAACAAAACAAGGGCCAGCAGCTAAGCAAAACAATAAACACTTCGAATGGAAGCAGGGTCAGCAGCTAAGCAAAACAATAAACACTTCAAATGGAAACCCTAAAGCAAAAGTATATTTAAAGTATGTGTATCAGAATTATGTAATCAAATATAATATTATATGTAGGTCCGTGAAGAGGAAAACCCGAAGAACACAGCAGGTAACTAACGACCAGGTATTAGTAATAATCTCTTTATACCAATCGTCCTAAACTGGTTGCATTCCAATCCATTACAGGTATCATCCAGGGTTCTCTATTATGTCACAGAAAGCCAAAATCACTATTTTACTGGCCTACAATGCTTACAGATATAAAAAGCACATAACTAATTGTAACACGTGTCATGAAAACAAGGGACACACTAAGACACCTGTCAGTTTAAGGGCCTATCCCGTGCCAAATCAATCAATGAAAGAATACACATAGAATCATTAACAGAATTACGAGTCTGACAGAGGAAATAAACACTTCTTAGTGTTAATAGTTCCCTTGACACGTTATATAGAATTAATAGCACTAAAAAACAAACACCGCAATTGAGTGCGCTAGGAATATTTATGAGTGCTAAATCAGTGAACATGGAATTCAACACATGATAATCTCTGACTCGGGTGGTGTAAATCAATAATAATCTCCTTAACTAGTTGTGTGAATTCCTTTCCATTATGAAAACCAATACTATATTTTATCACCCAGAGTCAATAGGTTTGGTAGAATGGATAAATAAGAAAGTGTCATGTCTTATGAGTTACACTCGTGATATTGGATCCAAACTGGATTATAGCAGTTCTCACGGTTTTGAATACCTTTATCATTCATATCTTGTATCTATAGAAATGATTCCGCAAGTAGCTTTATACGGTACGCCGCTAGAACACTTTTCCACATATTCAAGCCAACCATTATTTATCAAAATATATATATATTAATTAATAATAAATATATATAAAAAAAAAGTATGGATACAAGTGGAGTCGATATAATACACTCCGTAAGAAGTTGAAAGGGTTACAAATTATAATAAAAAAAGGAATCACGATAAAATCAATAAGCAAAACGTAACCATAGGTTAATAAAATATCCAAATACATATCCGTAAAGATTTGAACTCTAACTTAACGCTTTAGTAACGACAAATAAGCTAAAAGTTCAAACACATATCAAAACCTACTGGCATATTGTCTGTCCCGGTGGTTCATATTCGTAGTCAATGAAAAAAAAAAAAAAATAAATAAAAAAAGAGATTTTAAAGTCAGGAAGTCTAGAAGTGAAAATGTATATCTATGCAAATAATCTTATATGGATCTTACAGGGTAAATAGTATATATAAAATTTGTATGGAAACCCTTTTCATTAGTTTGAATAAGGAATATCTAATTTAACATAATTACATTTATTTTACAATTATGCAGATTTCCAACATGAAACTAATATATTGTTCAATTTTGGTACTGTTTTTTTCAGACATTCTTCTCATGTGGGTGGAGTATTAAAACAAAACAAAACAAAAAATACATGGCTATCATTTGAAAATACTAAAGTCGTATTTATTACAGCAAGTAACGTAACTCTAAAGCTGGCTGAGAGCAATCTCCTGCCAGGTGATGACATCATCAGTCCTGAAGGTGCCTGGCGTGTTTGCCAAATCATCATTGTTTCTTTTAACCCCAATAATCTGCTAGCACAGGCTTCATCTGTAGTGTGTGTTGTTTTGTGTTTGCAAAAAAACAAGCCAACTGGAGAGGAATGCTTAGCACGAACTTCCCATGGGCAAGGCAGGTCGTTAGGTACAAGTGTCTATCCACGATGCAATGCAACTTTAGTTAAGGAATTGCAATCATTTTAAAATTAATGAACAAAATAAGCATACAGAATTTCTATAACATCAAAATGAATTAATTTTTTCTGAACCTCATAGACAATTAGAGTCAATAAATCAGCTTATGATATTGGTAAATGGACATTTAGAAGTATCAGGTCATGGATATGAAAAATTTACTTGCAACATTAGCCTATTACAATTCAAGTAAATCACATTCATGGGAAAATGTCACATTTTCTTGATAAACCCAAAGTTTATATAAAAATTAGTTACATAGTGGGTTTTCCTTTCGTAGCATCTGCTTAAAAATTAACCTCAGAGGGTGCGCGCGAGAAAATTGAATATGAACCTTTGTTAGAGGCACATAGGATCGGATTTTATCACTGCTTAATTTCAGTAAGCATAGAGAATTACAGAATCATGATTAATATTCTCTTTGACTCTTATGTTGCCTGGTAATCTTGCAAATAGCTCCGTTTCACACTTCTTTGTCTAGTAACTTACTACCAGTATATCGAATTTTCTTTGGGATTCGTATTGATACCTGTTAATGTGGATATTTTTACGGTCATCAGAGACCTGGATAGTTTCATCATTGTTTATAATGCCATGGATAAAAAAGTTTGTACAGCCGACTCTTTTGAATTCCATAAAATATCAGCGAATTCATGTGGGTTTAAGTCTGGTTCTTAATGGCTTTCTCCCTTGTCCCGTCCGATTTGGATGTTGTCCCTGAATTTACTTTATGGCCCCTTGTGACGAAGTATAAATTTCATGTAACAGGCTGATTAAGCGGAACCTGGTTTACAAGTACCCTGCAGTAGAACACGAGAGTTTCACATCGCATGCCCGAACAGATCGTCTACAGATTCAAAACCCGTTCGTCGCTGCGGACGACTACAATGTGAAGGAATAAGCACCATCATAAGTGAATAAGCTTATTTTGTGGACTTCTTGGACCAACACCTGTATCCCGTCATTAATCTCGTTTAATGGCGGAATGCTCTGGCGGCTGTCGTAATCGCAATCGACTACAAAAGGGACAAACTTCCGACAATTACAACCAAGAGGATATTCAACTCTACGTTTGCTGGTGCAGGACTCGTGCTGGGGGGGGGATGATTTTATTCATCGCGAACGTATTCGTATGGCATAGGATGCAGAGGACAAGTATGAGCACAAAATAGAACGTCAGACCTGCCCAGGCAATTTCCCCTTGTTTTGAACCATTGGGAATTGGCCATTTCATATGGCTATAGGTGGTTGTCTGGAACTGTGTAATGGACGAAAAGTTCGAATGCTAGTTAAATGTGCAGTGGGTATAACCTCGGTCATGTATTCTATATATAAAGTATCATGTATCCTATATATATAAATTATCATAAATAACAGAATCGAAATATATCTGTGTGTGTACGCACTAGGAATCTTTTATTTAAAGTGCACCTAGATTAATCACTTAGATTAGTCGTTTATGTGAATCAGTTTGTATTAAGTTGCACATATATTGATCATAATTATATGAATCCATATACATATGCCATAAATAATCAGGTAGCCTATAATCAATCTGTTACCTTTTATCTTACCAATAACTGCAGTTATATATGAGTTAGTATATGGGTCAATGAATCAGCATAAAAATTAATAATTTTTATCACTTCATATATGAATTTTTATCAGTTAAAATATGATTTTTACCATGTTAATCTTTATCCTCATGCCAATTAATCAGAGTACATTTAGTATTTTCTGTCAGCCATATGTATCTTAATGAGTTGAAGTGAAAAACTGTATCATTATGTATCACGTGATCACTATTATTTACGAATATCATCATATGCATATGTCTTATATCTTATTACTTGAATCTATATTTGTGTACACCATGAATTTTACTTATAAGTATTTTCTATATATCTATATATATTCACATAGTGTCTGTATCACACTCCTATAAGTCAAATGCAAGTCAAGCTTGAGTAATATTCAGTGGTTGGTTTTGTAGCCGACCGAGCTTTTATGTAAGTGTTACATAATAAAAATATGGAATGTTATTCCATATATATAAAAAACTAAAAACTATGATTAATTAAAACCAGTGACCCAAGAGGTCAACCAGATTGCTTGCAGGAATGTGATCAGACCAGAAACAATAAAGTATGCTAAGATGGACGTATACAATAAAGTAGGCTGAGATGACATGCCATCACCTGTGGTCCTTCATTTGTTTTAAAAAACATTAGTTTAAGCTTCCTGCTTGAGACAACTACCGCGACCTATAATTCAAACGGCCTACGTGATTTGTAATCTATGTCATTGTATGTATGTTCATATGTTCGAGCTACTGTCTGCTTCCTTTATGATTTGTAAACGAGATTGTAGTGAGAAAAATTTGAATAGCCACCATCATTTGGCAGACCTGTACAAATTTCCTCTGATCTTCATCATGTAATCTCAGAGAATAGAAGTATCTTTGTACTCAGTGCTTTCTACTAGAACCTCACATCAGAAAGAGATCGAATGAAGCTATAACTATCACCATGAGTTTAACACATCGTCGTCATAACCAAAGAAGATACCGACTTCGCTAAGTTATCATCAAACCCCAAGACACTCCAATGAGTATGGAAGTGCATAACCAACCGACTTAGCGTAAGATTATCGCAAGTCTAACATAACCTCACAGGGCGCCTTATTATACAAGGCAACAGCCCTTTCATATATATATATATATATATATATATATATATATATATATATACATATATATATATATATATATATATATATATATATATATATATATATATATATATATATATACATACTATATATATATACATATATATATATATATATATATATATATATATATATATATATATATATACATATATATATATATATATATTATGTATTATTAGATTAAAGTAATTTCATTATAATTCTTAATAGTTCTGTCCACCCTTTTGATCTTATTTTAGCTTAAGTTTATTAATAAGCTAGTATCTTTTCTCGTATACTTAAGCTTTCTTAGTTGGATGAACTCTATAAGGGAGTCATATGACTTTGCAAGTTTTGTTGCTTTTCTTAGGCGTTTTGTTTACCACCTTCTCCCCCGGCTATTAGTGAACTACTGAAGTGCCTTATTACTATCGTTTTGTCTCTCTTATGAGCTGTGTTGACTCGATGGAAGCTTGATCGTAAAGGTGGTGAATGGTGGTGATACGAAACAGCAGTTCGAGTTCCTCCTCAACAGCCTGACGCTTTACCACTGAATCTAAGGTCACTTCTGCAGTTTTTGTAAGGAGATTTGGATCACAACTTATCTAATCCTTCGCTGCCCTGTGTGTGGTCGTTGGTGTTTAGTCACCCGCGCCATTCGCCAGCCACGCCCCTTCCCTCGTTCGTCTAAAGCAGGGCTCTCCAAACTATGGCCCGCGGGCCACATCCGGCCCGCCACATAATTTCATCTGGCCCGGCAAACAAATCCGTGTGTGGTGGCCTTGAAAAATAATTATCGCACGACTGGCGTCAGAATGTGAATGGATTTGGAAATTGGCATTTTTTGCATTTTTGCGATATGACAGGTCATATGAATCAATTGAACTCTGAAGTTGCAAGGCAAAACAAATTTGATCAGTGACTACTTTGTTCATGTCAAGTTTATTCAGAACAAAACTTGCGCTACTTGAAGGCCAGGTGAAAGTTAAGAATTTTGCTCATTTCCATGTTGTGAAAAATTTCATGCAGAGAGTAAAGTTGAATTTCCTTCTTCATTTGCAAATGAAATAATTTCAGAGTTGAAAAAAACAGTTTCAGGAGCGATTTGCTGACCTTGATACCAAAGCAAATGAAATCAGCCTCTTTCATAATTCATTTGACTGCAATGCTGAAAATCTTCCAAATCAATTCAAGTGGAAATTATTGATCTCCAGGCAGATGACAGACTGAAAGATTAGTATAGAGAAGGAATCTGATTGAGTTTTATAAATGCCTGCAGCCAGATCAGTTTCCAAATTTGATAAAGTTTGCTTGTAGTTTTGTGTCCATTTTTGGTACACCATACTTGTGTGAACAAACATTTTCCAAAATGAAATATGTGAAATCTAACTATCGAGCAAATTTGTGATGATCATTTGAAATCAATTCTTACAATTGGCTCATCTAATCTGGAACCTGATTTCAATGAAATGTTGAAGTCAAAAACGTCAGTATCTTTCGTCACACTAATTTGGTTGCATAAAAACTAAAGGCGGGAATCTATTTTAGTTTACCCTGATTTTTTCCAAGATATGTTTTAATTTTTCCATGTTTATACTGTAATATTTGAAGAAATTAAATTACTGACACTGAGGTTTTTTTTGGGGGGCCCGCATAAATGTGGGAAATATTAATGTGGCCCTTACATTGAAAAGTTTGGAGACCCCTGGTCTAAAGGATTCCCAACGAATTGGCCTGTGTCATCATGGAACGGTGCAGTTTGTGGCGTGCGAGATCCGATCACGTCTTGGAATCTCGGAGGGTACCACCCTCGGAGTCCTTGTGGTACTTTGGGTTACCTACAGGCATTGCAGCTTGAGCAGAATAACCCATTCTTCAGCGTCAGTGAGTTCTTGTAACTCGTGGAGACAAGTAGGCCGGCTATCTACAGGTATGAGAGGTTTTTATAACTATTAAGTAGGTCGTGTATCGCTGTGTACCTAGATTTTGCACGCCCCTGTTTGCTGTATGGTCCTCTGGACCTTACATGGCCTGATAAGATTTTCTGGCAAGCTTCCCGTGGTTATTCGGTATTTTGAAGTTGTAAGATTATTAATCTTTATTTTTTATTATTTAATAATTGAAAGTTTCTGGTACATTATAGTTATTCTTAATAATATATATTTAAGTTAAGTTTTGAGTGTAATTTTGTTCGTTATGTTTGTTAGGTTAGGAATAATATTAAGCTTCCCCTTTTATTTTCTCTTGCTTCCATCTTCCTAGTTTAGTTTCCTAGGTTAGCTTTATCTGGCCAGTGATTTTGGAAGGTACTTACCCAAAGTTATGATATTTAAAATTTCCTATTTCTTGTTTTAGGTTTTAATTTAGCTGTAGGTGGATCTTTTAAAGATCTTAAGGTTGGTTTTCCCATTTTGATTATTATCTTTACCAGCCATTACCTTTTCTTTTGTATAAATAAATATTGTAAATTTTGTTGAGGTGCTTGTTCTTATGATCCTAAGTTGCTGTGTTACATTTTTACTGACCGCAAATTCTGAGTTAAGATAAGAACCCTTGGAAATACGGGTCGTAAATAAGGTTCGTATGTGTCGCTGTGTGTAGCTGTTGTGTGTGGTCGAAATACTGTGTGTGTGTGTGTGTGGTATATATATATATATATATATATATATATATATATATATATATATATGTGTGTGTGTATATATCTATATATATATAGTATATATAGTATATATATATAATGTGTATATATATATATGTGTGTATATATATCTTAGAGTTTTTAGGACCAAATGATACTCGTCTAGACAAAATGAAAGAAATTGCTATCAGGCACTACCTACTACCCTCGATCTGTGGCTGAATCTCTCTGGGCGTTAGCTGAAAAAATGCAAGACTAGGCTAATAAACCCCCATAGATACAAAAACAAAATATACTTTTTATCTCCCAAATTCGCTGACATTGAATGGAACAAAATGAATACATTATAATGGAATAAAATGAATTAACTCTGACCCAAAAAAACTGTTAAACTGTCATTTTCCTCTCCCAAATCAGGTTTAAGTAAGTACCCACTGTGTCCGACTAACCCCACCATTTTTAATAAGTCTTAGAGAATCCATTCCCAATATGGTGACATTGAACCCATCTGAAATAAAGAGACCACAATTATTACACCATTTTACCCATGAGAGTTAATCAAAAGGAATGTGTACTGCACCATACTTCTCTTTCTCCCCAATATTTTATTACTTTTCCAAAGTTCTGTCTTACATTACCTTATTCGATGGGTCTGCAATATTTCTCAATACTTCTCAACACCTCTTCCAGGTTTGTTCCTCACCCTGTCACAAGTAATCAAAGAGTGTCCTCTCTTATTCTTCTTACCCATCATCAAAGCCATATATCGTATGCTACGAACAAAAATGCAGACACATCCTGCGGGGCGTCTAGCAACCCCGGTTGCCACATGTCCAAAGTGTGTGATTTCCGAGGCATCACCGACCTCAAATTGCATTGGTCATCCCTCCTGGCTGTTTTTCATTTCAGCATTCTTCGAGGAATTCAGCACTTATCTCTATAAAGGTAGTACAGGAGCAATAGGTTTCAACATGGAAAAAAAATGCAGAAGCTGAATTTTTCACATAAGTTATCTGAAACCTTACTAAGTTCAGTGGAATAAAGTTTACCTAAATTAACCATTGAGCTTGCTGAAAATCCAAGATGGCGGCTGCGATGTCGGCTAATTTTCGAAAATACTTCTTTAGCATTGTTTAGTACTTATTAAACAAGGAACTTTGGTGCAAAAAAACTCATATTTAATGTGATTCCTTTTATTCAATGTAAAGTTTTACATTTTCTGGCCTTTAAAATCAAAATAAAATGCAAATTTTCACATCACAAATATTGAAATAAACAGAAAAATACTTCTGTCGTTCATTATAGACAAGACTCATTTTCTTAATGGGATTCTCTAATTCAATGTACAGTTTACATGTTTTGGCCTATAATTCCAAATAAAATATAAATCATCACATTAATAAATATTGAATTAAGCAATTTTGTTATTTATCCATAGTAGACACATATCGTATTTAATGTGGTTTCTTCTATTCAAAGAGAGAACTTTACATGTTCGAGATTTAAAACCAAATAAAATACAGAGTTCACAAAAATATCTACTGAATCAAGCTTAGTATACACCATACTCAATATATGATGTGATTTCTTTTATTCAGTGTAACATGTACAAGTTCTTGCCATTAATAACCAAATAAAAAAATTCAAATCATAAATATTGAATTAACCAAAAAAAATCATATACACGTATTCACAGGTTTCATAGTATTTTCTCATCCTCATCACCATCTGCAGGCCAGGAATTTGTACATGTTTGACCTATGCATGATGAACACATGGTTGTGCAAAACATTCCTGCTTTACGGCACTTACACCTCTTCGCACACCCTCCCTTACATCCACAGGATATAATAAGCAGCACTTGCTCTGGGGTTACAGGCCTATCAGTAAGACGGAGGGGTCAGCACGTTACCTTTGTAGTACCAACCCCAATTTGTAGGATCTAGCTTTCAGGATTTCCCAGCCACTCTTGTATTGTAAAGTAAGTCCTACATGAATGGTACTTAGCTGCTGCAGAGGTTGGGGGGAGGCTCTCTAGCTTAAAATTGCCATGCTCATTTTGCTCCCCACCTTCTGTGTGTACAATATGTACTCGGACTTGGTCCAAAGAGATTTTGTTAATTTATTACACTTGTAGAGAGTTAATAAAAAATTTTCCCCCAACCCAAATAGCTATCTCATCATGACTTGAATCACACTTTTTAAATTTATCAAACATGCCACACTGGCTGTGGTTCTCTAAAACTGTAAGTGCTCGTTTCTTTCCAATGCTAAAAAGGGCAGACACCGTATCACATCCGTGATTGCATGGGCTAGAAGAATGTGTCGACGGGACTGATCTTATAGACATTATTACGTGAGTACATCCTATATACATTCTTATATGTTACTTTGTCAATGAGCATTACTAGTAAATCAGTGTCAGTGCCTACTAGTACCACTGGGCAATCAGTGTGGACCTCTGCATAACTAGTGGTTGTGCTGGTCAGTATGTAATCAGCATCTGCCTCTGCCTGTAGACATTTAACTCCTTTACTTGAGAACTGAACTTTAACCTCTTCTATTAGCTGTGACTTGTTGTTCTATTGGCCATGAATGAACGTGATTAGTAGTTACTGGATGTTCAAGATCAACAATTATATCTGCAGAGACTGTGTGAAAAAGACTACGCCGGTTCTGCTCTGCAAATTTTGTTGATGTAGCATAATACCCATCAAAACATACTGTGCATTTACCAAAGGGTGTTTAGTACGTATGATATATGTGCTACAAACATCACCATATGGCAACCATCCACATCTGTTGGCCAAGGAACACTTTGCAGTAGATGTCCACCATCGACAATGTAATATGATTTTGAAGGTCCATCAACTTGAGGATCGGGGATTAACAAACTGAAGCTTTTATGAGACTTGCGAGATTACTTTGTAGTTATTCTTGCACATCATCTCTTTATCAAATAATGCAGGAGGCTGTTTACTAAACTCATGCTGAAGTTAGACTTCCATTTCAGATTGCTTTTCTATAACACATGTGACACGCATGAATAATAGTGTGGAATCTACCTCTACACTTTGCCACGGACTGTCACTCCATTGGTGGCTGCTTATTGATGTAACTCGATCATTTCTTTGAGTTTAACATCTGCAAAATTCTTACCTGTCACACTTTCAGCTGATTTTCTTCCCATCTCAAAGGCACACTCAGCATTGCCAGATGTTGGTGCCACAATACCAGTTGCAAGCGAGATAAGATTTTCACTGTGCTTCACCTGTGTATGAGAATGAGTGGTCATCAAACCAATTTCAAAAAGGATATAGCGTTTCCTGTCACGTTCAGTCATGGAGGCCTCTCATGTCAGTGTGTTGATCACTTGTCTGAGAATAAATTCCACAAAATCTTCAACTGCCTCACATATTGGAATAGTCTTTGGCAGGACATGAATCATCCTTGCCTGAGTGCTGCTTGTGATGCCACGGCCATACTTCAAACCTCCACGAGTCTTCAACATCCGCATTAAAACTTGTTCTATGGTCTGGTCAGTAAAATTCCCAGACCAGAATCGGTCACTCCGGCGTTATTGTCCCAGTATCCAGATTCTGTATATGTAACATACTGATCCTTGTCCATGATGGTGGGGAGCTCTTCATCTGGTGTGGTGGTAGAGAGGGCGCAGACTTTGCATATGCTAGGTGTCCACCGGAACTGGAAGATGGGAATCATTGCAGTGACACAAAATGATGCATTTTCATATAACCAGTACGCTCAGTGCGTACAAACAAGAGCATTGGACGTATCATCTTGACATATTCAATCCAGTTTTCCTGTTCTTGAGTTTGTAGTCAGGTTATGTTCTAGATCATCTAATACATTTGTTAGATGAGCCACAGAGGAGTCCTGTTGAAGAGTCCCAACCTCATATTTCCCATCAAGCAGCTTTTCATGGACAACTCTAAGATGATCCAAGTTGAGTGTGTTACAAGATGTTGATGTATGAAGCATCTTCCCTCCAACAAGAGAAGAAGCTGTCAGCATGTGTGCTCGGAGTGCATGAGCATAAGCATGCCCAGTCAGCATGTGCTTCACTGTGTTGATTCCATAGACAGTCTCTCATAGATCAGACAGCCCACTCCCTGCCATTATATGTCCAATTGCACCCATATGACATTAAAAGATGGAAGCCACCTAATCTCACTATAACTTTGGTAAGGTCTGGAGATGCTTGTAATATTTCAACTGCTTTCTGGTATAGTGGCTGATCAAATGTGACAGGGATAATACCCAGCCTGTACTTTTCCGACACATCCATGGGCATAGCATAGGGCAGAGTAAAGGGGGCTGTCTGGTTACCTGATTTGGATTGGACTGTTATTAATGAATGGCAGAATGTCTATTCTGCTTAACATCATAGTGGATTTGCTTCATGAGAGTTTGATTGAAACCGCTCCATAATGGGCACCGTGCAGTCTTGTGTTACATGGAAGCTGGCCAGCCAGATATTGTCTAAGGTTATACCTAATCTCAAGAAGGAATGGTTTGGTACTGAAAGAGTTCTAGTGGTTTGATTAATACATTTCTGAGACCTGCCGGTACTTGTGGTTTTTTGTATTTTTTGTGGGCAATTGTGCAAAATCAACCAGCATCTACAATGGACTGAACTTGTGTTGAACGAGGCAAGTTTTCTTCCACAATCTCTCCAGCTGGTGTTACACCTGCAATGCCTTCCAAAACATGCCATGTTCCAAGTCCAGTCAGTGTATGAGTGTCAATGTCTGCATTGTCAAATACAAAATTCACAAATTTGTCAACCCATTCATACATTTTCTCTCCTGCAGGCAGCATTGCACTGTAGAGGCGTAATACTTCTCGGTAATCATCGGCAAATGCTAGACTGCCTAAGTGAATCAACTAATTCACGAGACTCGAATTTAGCATTACAGTACACTGATACTCCTAAGAGAATTGGAGAGAGAAATGATCTGGGGCATGCAGCTGATGTTTATACCGTGTGATATTGCAATCATTAACGGCGTCTGTCCTTGATGAGATGACTAAGTAACCTTAATAGAAGTTGAGAAACACGTTCTTCCATCTTCTCATAGTTGCTCATCTCCAAAAATCTGGATACTTGGGATTTATCATATATGGTTGTCCTTATTTCATCTTCTATGAGAACTCCAGCCATGTCGACAATTTTCTTCAGGTGTTAGTCCAGTATTACTGTAATGTTGTCTCAGTATATTATTGCTCTCATTCAGAAATGTATAAATTGTCTCTTTACCTTGCTCGCGCGTAATTAATCATTTCATCTTTATTACCTATTCTTGTAGTTTAGACTTTAGTTGTCTCGCAGTGTACACTTCACCATCTCCAGAAACAATCCTTCAAAAGACCCTCTAATTCTGTCAAAGTGTATTGGTGGTCATCATTGTTATCTAAGAGCTCACAAAGTTTGTAAAATCCTACATTTTTCTCTTCATCAACTGACCCTATAGGACGACCTTTAGGCCTTTTTGTGGGATTTTGCACAGATTCCCTACCCTTGTGAAAACTTACCTGACAGTCATGGTGATATTTTACCTCAGCAGCAACTGTATCTCCAATGTTTTGAATACGCACATGTACTTCATTGCCCCACATTATCAGAGCGTTCTATGCATTTCTCTTGTAATGAGTGGATAAAGTCTTTAGTTCTCGATTCATGTATTTTATCACGTCTCTTAAGAGGTTGGTTTGCGTATCATAGATAGTCAATACACTTTCCACAATACACGTAGGTCGAAATCGTCTGTCTGGGACCTGCGAATTGGTGCCTTGTACTCTGATCTTTTACCAGAGTTATCTGATTC
>NC_087217.1:35289897-35307397 GCF_015104395.2 Macrobrachium nipponense | reverse complement strand
CTTCAGAATAAATATATGGCTTAGTAGTGGCAGTTTTTGTCTAGTTCTTCAGGACCCGTTTAAAGAACAGAGCAGGTGCTGGAAATATTGGAGGTTGCCAGAATTATGGATACCATATGCATAGTAGCATTTGGTGAAAGTAAAGCAGATGCCATGCCAAAAAGTATAATTAATTGTCGAAATTTATAGAAAACTTGGTTGGACATGGAGAAGCTACTCCACCATAGAAAAATGGAACCAGACTACTGGTGAGTCCTCACCCACCCAAACACCCTATGGCTAGCCATGTGATGTGAAACACTGGGACCCTTAGGGGTTTAAAGAAACTGAGAACAGCATAGTTTAATTATTATATTATTAGGGGGTTTTAGTTTTTCCAGACCCTCTGAGTCTCAAGTAGACTCTTCTCGGCTGGTTCTCAGGGATCAATCCTGAGAAGGGAAAAAAAATTAGACTTTAATTGAGAAACCCGTCTTATTTAAAAAATTTATGATTTTATTAATTGAAAAATCCCTGTTTTCAGCAAGAATATTTTTAATTTCCGAACTCCGCAGATAAATAGATCTTTGCTGGGTCCAATTTGGGCACTCAACAAGCAAATGCTGCACTGTCTGCATTTGGGTCATGGGTGTTTGACATCTGTTACATTTCACTGGGTCAGCATGTGGTGTTGACATCAAGTGACCATGTGAGAATCTTGTGTGTCCTATACGTAGCCTTGCTAGGATCACCTCTTTTGATCTTTCCTCCTGTGAGGATGTCCTCCATGCATAGACTTCAGTTTTTATGTTTTTAAGTTTATTTGTCGTTGGCACCGAGGCCCATTCTTCTTTCCAATCCTGGTAAATCAATGTTTTAACAGATTTACCAGTCTGACACTGGGGCATATGAAATTGTTGGAGGGATAGTGCAGGCTAATTTGGCAGCAGAGTCTGCATATTCATTTCCTTTTATTCCCACGTGTGCTGGGATCCAACATATTTCCATTGATATTCCTGATTGGAGGAGTGATGAAATTTTTATTTGAATTTGTCCTGTAATATTTGGTTTCCTGGCCGGTTTATACTGTCTTATTGCATCTATAGCGCTACGTGAGTCACTGAAAATAACAGAGACACTTGCTTTTGCCTCAGATATTCATATCTAGAGCCATCTGTATGGCTGTGACTTCAGCAGTAAATACTGATGATATTGAAGGTAGGCTTTTTTTAATTAACATATTTTTCGAATATGCAGATGCTCCTACTCCAACATTATTTTGGAGCCGTCTGTATATACCATAAATTTGTCGCCTTTTTTTCTAATGTGCTCCAAAGCATGTTGCGGTACATTTCCGTACTTGTCATTTGCTTTTTGAGTAGGTAGACAGGGAGGTACATATCTTTACTCGATTTAAAATCCATGGTGGTGGCAATTCCATTGGTGGGTGAAAAATTGGATCCATATTATGTATGTTCATTATGTATCTAGCTCTTTTTGGGAAAGAGCTAGTACTATTAACTGCTGTTACTTGATTACAGTTTTTTTAAGCAGTAAGCTGCATTGAAAGACCTTTTTGTATTGTTATTAAATTAGCGGTGATGTTTTTAAGGGCAAAACACAGTATAGTTTAAAAAAGTTAATTCCTAGCATGCGTGAAAGCCTCGTGACATGAAGTACTCTGGACACAAATTAGGTGGTGCAGGCCCCATTCAGCATTCCAGCCCAGAGTCCAGATTCCAGTACAGAGCAGTGTTTTATCAAGCGTCGTGGCTGGATATTTTGGAGATTTCTACATTTGGAAAGACTCTAAATAAACATGGAGCTGTAAATTCCACCAAGACCGAGAAGGGATTTCTAGGCTCAATAAGACTGCTTTGTTCCTTTAATTGATTTGTGCCTATTACTGGTTAAATCATGGTCATCAACACGTCGATAAAAATTAAAGAACAGGACTCGATCATTATAATTGCCATTTAACTTGTGCCTGTTCTTTATAAACCATTAATGCTTCATTTTATTTAAGAAATTTTCCTACTTGAAATTTATTGTTTGAATAATTACTCATTTCCATTTACAACATTGACGTCATTACATGAAGGTGGTTCATTGATGAGGCTTGCTGGATTTCTTACTATTTACATTTAAATTTAATATCAAATTATTTCCACGATAAATTGGTTATTTCAAGAGCCATTTTCTTAATTGTAGATCCTTTGTATGGTGAAATAATGAATTTCGGTGGGAGAGGAGGTGGCGCATGATACCATGGGTAATTTCCTTCTTAGGGCAAAGAAACAGCACTCAATAAAGCTTGTAATATTAACTTGCTAAATTCAATCATCA
Source organism: Macrobrachium nipponense (assembly GCF_015104395.2). Lineage (NCBI taxonomy): Eukaryota > Metazoa > Arthropoda > Malacostraca > Decapoda > Palaemonidae > Macrobrachium > Macrobrachium nipponense. The sequence goes on along the minus strand of NC_087217.1, from coordinate 35,305,072 downwards.
TCTGCGTCATTGGATTTAACATCCTCACTATGATTTGCTGTTTTTTACCACCCCATCAATCCCTGGAATTTGCCACCAGGTTCTACTCCAAAAGTCCTATGTATTATTATTTAATAATTTGGGTTAAGTCATGTGGAATTTTCCACTTTTGGTAAAATTTACTTGACTTATAAATAGGAAAAGGGTTTCATTGCTGGGACTGGAATTTATATCCAAATTACCCGATGTTTGGACCTGAGGGATACCATTTTGATAGCACAAGGTCAGAATATTCTTGTTACTTGTTGATGGCTTATCCAGGTCCTGAACTACTTCCATAGTGCTCGCATGAACCCCATTATCAAATTAAAGTGCCTCAGTGGCATGGTTGGTACGATGTGGCATCCCACCTCGGTGGTCGCGAGTTCGATTCTCGGCTATTCCATTGAGGAATGAGAGATGTGTATTTTTGGTGATAGAAGTTCACTCTCGACGTGGTTCGGAAGTCACGTAAAGCCGTTGGTCCCGTTGCTGAAAAACCGCTGGTTCCATGCAACGTAAAACCACCATACAAACCATACAAACATTATCAAATTAACAGTTTATTCATCAGATGTACTATTTGATCACACTGCAACTTCCACATTCGATTAAAAAAAAAAAAGTTTAGTTTCTTTTGAAAGACTTCAAATCCTCAATCAATCAGCTCAAGAGGAACCTTGTTGAATAATCTAGGAGCTGCATATTTAAAGGCTCTAGGAGTCTAGAGCCACAGACAGGAAAACGCAGCTCTATCCAGCTTGAAACCATCTGCATTACTAAGTTGATATAATAATGGTTGTATAAACTGTAGTAGGTCCCTCAAATACCAAGGAAAGTCGGTCTTAACAACTTGATGGGTCAAAACACATAAGTTGAATATTATTCTGGCCTTCACCGGGAACCAGTGCAAATCATTTAATCCTGCCCCGTGGAGCAACACCTTTATTAGTCTAGCAGCTCTCTGTTCATAATTTTCTGTAGTTTCTCGAGGGTTCAGCATTAAGCCCATTTTTGTTTGTGCTGGCCAAGGATGTGTTAAGTGAAGAGATCAGGAATGAAGAGCTGTTGGAGGTGTTGTACGTCAATGAGCTGGTGATTACTGCCAAAAATGAGAAAGACCTACAGAGGAAGGTTGGAGAGTGGCAGGAGTCTTTAGAAAGTTGTGGCTTAAAGGTGAATGCGAATAAAACAGAGGTTTTGGTGAGCAGTAGAGAAGATAGAGATGGAATAGTAATAAAAGAAAGAAGATTCTGATTATATATATGTGGAAAAGTTAAATACTTATGATCTACTTTAAGCCAAGAGGGAGGATGTGAGGCTGAAATTGACAGTTGGATAAAAGCTGCGAAGGCTAAGTAGAGAGATCTAGCTGGAATAGTATGTGATAAGGAAATGCCAATCAAGCCAAAGTCAAGAACTGTAGCATAGTGATCAGACCAGTGTTTGTTAATGTATGGATTGGAAACGTGGGTTTTAAGAAGAAAAGTGGAAGCAAAGCTTGCAAGATTGGAAAATGACGAAATAAGAAGGGCAGGCTTAGTAAAGATAGCAGAGGTTATAAGACAGTCACGATTGAGATGGTATGAGCATGTGTTGAGGATGGATGACGAGGAGGGAGTGAAGAGGGCTTGAGAGGAACCTGTTGGAGGAAGACGATCAAGAGGGAGACAGAGAATTAGATGGCGAGACAAAGTGAAGGAAGATATGCAGAGAAGTTTGGTAGAAAGCAGTGGAGAAGGTGTGTCAGGCAACCAACCCCTTAATGTAGGGATAACAGTGGAAAAGAAGGTGAAGGGACAATCCAAGTTCACCCCGAGATCACGGACCCCATCAGTTGTCTGGACCTAATTTTCACTTGTACATACTTGATTAACACCCAGACTCCTTAAGTTACCTATAACTTTCCATAAGCTTAGTTTTATTTTCGTTCAATTTCAACTGATTCAAAGTCATCCATTGTTTAATATTCGGTAGAGCTTCATTTAATTTTCTATTTGTATCGTCAATATTTGTAACACTGAAATAGAGTTATGTGTCATCGGCATATCACTTATATTCTACTCCGAAATTGTAGTACACTAGACAAACTAATTGTATAGATACAGAATAGGACACGGCCAACCACACTTCCCTGAGGAACTCTTCTCGTCAAAGGTTCATAACGATGCTCGGCATTTCCAATCTACACGAAATACAACCTATCCTTCAGATAGTCCTTCACAAGCTCAAGTGCATTATCTACAACTCCGATGGATTGGAGATCATGTAAGAGTAAATCATGTGTTGAAGGCAACGCTAAGATCCAAGACCACCAAAATACCACACTTACCTGTATCCATCATTTCCAATAAGTTATTTACCACTGAACATATAGTTGTTTCAGTGGAATATAATTGTATGCAGACTGGAATCCAGAAAAAACACCTGCGGTATTTAAGTAAGCCATTAATTGTTCGAGGATCGTATATTCCATAATTTTTTATATATAAGATCAATTTTATACAGGCCTATATGAAACTCGCCTCTTGATAGTCAAGAGTACCCTTTAAAACTTTAACAATAGCAATTTTCTAAAGATATCAGAGATGCAGCAATTTACAATCTTCAAAATCACGTACTCAAAAGTCACAAAGTTCTCAGCTGCAATTATTTCCGAGAGATGGGCATGAACAATTTGTTTTCTTGGCTTTCTGAATTCTAGTGACATCATCAATAGTTATTCTATTAAAACAGAAAACTCCAGTATCAACCACTGTTTTAATAATGGTGCGGCACGGTAATATATAGTGACTCAAGGAGTGTTTTAGAAGCCATAAAGAAGTTTAACCCCACCCATCCCTTAATTCAAAAGGCCCAGGAATGGCTTTTTTACCTTTCTGTTCGACACAAATCAGTGAAGTTTTGTGGGTTCCTGGGCACACTGGTATAGAAGGGAACGAACTGGCTAAAGATGAAGCAAAGAATGCTGCAAGATGTGATTTCTAACTAATAAGGTGCCACATTTGGATATGCATCCAGTTATCAGAAGATACATCTGAAGAAATGGCAGCAGAGATGGACTTCCCCAATTAATCCACAAATAGAAAGTACTGTACATAAATATTAGAAAATGTATTGGTTTTTCGAGTTCGGGTTTAATCGTATCTTGTCCTTACAGTATCAGAAGATTCGAAATCATCCTAGCACGGCTTAGGATTGGCCATACCCGCTTCACCCACAGTTATCTTTAAGAGGGAGCCAGTGCCCCAGTTTGTGCTCACGGTGATGGTCAGCTATCCGTTGAGCACATGCTGGTGCACTGTCCTAGATTTAATCGCCCTAGGGTAAAGTACTTAACAGCTGGGAAGACTATTTTAGAAATGGTGTTGAGGTAGATAGCCTTATGGGTTATCTGAAATAATCTGGTTATTTTAATGAGATATGATTTTAGTATATTTAGTAAAGATTTTAGACATATTTATTTTATATAAAGTATTTATTTCTAAATATAGAAGTTCAATAATTATTTATTTTTTATTGGTTTTATCTCTCATCATTTTTTTATTTTCATATTTGAACACTGTTATCATTCACTTATTCATAATTAATCATACTAATTTATATATTTAATTTTCATTAGGGCGCTGAATAATCCTGATGGGTTCCGGCGCTTGGTCCTCAAGACCTAAATTTCATGATCAATCAATCGGTCAATCCAAATTATTCACAGAAAATTCGGTCATTCATCAGATTTTTTCATCGAGCAATATTCACTACCTTAGTACTGTTATTTCATGCTATTTTTATAACTAAATACAGGCAGTCCCCGGGTTACGACGGGGGTTCCATTCTTAAGACGCGTCGTAAGCCGGAATGACGTTGTTGAAAACATGTCCACAGGGAAAATTTCACTAATTTGCAATTTTTCTTAGGGCCGTATCTCAAAATTATCACTAATTTCCTTTTTTCATGTGCAACACTGTGTATTCACAAATTACTGTATATTTTTCATTAAAATACAAGAGAGAGAGAGAGAGAGAGAGAGAGAGAGAGAGAGAGAGAGATTACATAAAACCATTAAATTCGTTGACCATTGTATGGCATTGTTACTTTCCCAGCTCCGAGTGTCACTGGAGTTATGAGGTAGGGAAATTGATACAGAAAAAGACGAAGGGAAGAATTTTCTTTTGAAATTAGTTATTGGTATTATTACTACTTCTATTATTAGTATTATTATGATTATTATTATTATATTTGAAACTATAATAAACACGTGCATCTACCATAAAAATTCTCTCATCTCAGTAAGAAAGAGGAATTATCCTTACAAGTGAAAATGGAAAGGTCATTTTCATCTCTTTAAAATACGACCATTATGAATTTTGTAATTACAGTTTTATTATTATTATTATTTTTATTAAATAACTGAAATTATATATAAAACATTTTACATACTAGTACCATAAAATTATTCTTTCATCTCTGTAAGAGAGAGAGAGAGAGAGAGAGAGAGAGAGAGAGAGAGAGTTAACCTCCAATTAAAAGTGACATGATAGTTAGTATTGTATTTCTTTAAAATACTATCACATTTGAATTTGTAATTACAATTATTATTATTATTATTATTTGAAAGTATTAAAAAACAAAATAGTTCAAGTACATAAAAAAATCTCGAGTCTCAGTAAATGAGAGAGAGAGAGAGAGAGAGGAGAGAGGAGAGAGAGAGAGAGAGATGAGAGAGAGGGGGGGGGGGGGGGGGGGGTTGGGGGGGGGGGGGAAATTTCATGAGCACTTGATGGCAACACAGCATCGCTCTTCCCCCTCCTGGCTGTCACGAACTTGATATATCTGACAGTTTTTAGTACCTGGAGTTAGAGAAAGTTAGAGAAAGAAGACTGGGATTTCCTTCATTCTTCCATAATTTTTAAATATATAAGCTAAAATCTTACTAATTCACTATGGTATTTTCTTTAATGAATTGATATTATTGCTGTAAAAATTAATATTAATATTTGAAAATAGTATATCATTTATTTATCACACAAAAAAAACATACATCTGTTGTAGTAGAGAGAGAGAGAGAGAGAGAGAGAGAGAGAGAGAGAGAGAGATTTATTATTATTTTATTAGTGATAATCATTTCAACTTATTAAACTACTAAACAAGTACAGTAATATCAAAATTAAATATTTGAAAATAGTAAATCATTTTTGTATTATAAAAATGTATTTAGTCATGAAAATAAACATCAAAATACACTAATTAGTGATTATTTTCGTCGGAAAATACAAAGAGAGAGAGAGAGAGAGAGAGAGAGAGAGAGAGAGAAACTATGGTTTTTATATGCAAGTCTAAGTAGAGTATGTATAAATGGATTCTTTAAGTGAAATAATGTTTCCATGATATTTTGCTGTTTTGTAATAAAGGATATGTATAGTGTTTGAGAATGCGTTCCTTATCCTTGACTATGGTTACCACACAGTTTAATAGCGTAAATTAATTTATGCGCCTCCGCTCAGAAACTAGTTCTGCATATGAGGTATCGTTAAAAAGCATAAAAAACCGTCCCGTAACCTTGGAATTTGCGTTGTATTCTAACAGAAACTTATTTTGTTAATTAATTATGTATACTGGAAACAAGCAATGATTTTTATATTATTTGTGCTTTTGGACTGTTATAAACTGCGCATCCCCAAGCTAGTGTATTCATTCGCTCGGAACTAGTTCCGCATATGAAGCGTCACTAAAAAAATTTAAAAAATACGACATAAAAAAGTGTCGAAAATCATCATAACCTCAAAATTTTTTGTTGTAATCTAACCAAAAACTTATTTTTATTAATATACTGTGCTAAACTATAAAGGATTCTTATCATAGTATGCTTTTTTTTAAAATAAAGTGTCGTTAACTCGAGCGTCGGAAGCGTCAGCGTCGTAACCTCTGGAACAAGAGTCGTAACCCAGGGCGGATTTTCAATGAATATTTAAGAAAGAGTCGTCGTAACCTCAGAAACGTCGTAAGCCGGAGCCGTCGTAACCCGGGGACCGCCTGTACATCTTTTATGATAAAAAAATTATTTAAGAATTTTCGAATAATATTAATGTAAAAAAAGCAAAATATCAATAAAATGGGTTTTTTTTTCAATTACGAAAGCCTAGAGCAAGAAACAGGTTTGCAAGCTTTGCCCTGGTAATAAATTAGTTTTCTGCCCTCTTTACAAGAGGAACCTCCTTATTAAAATATTCTAGTGATATTGAAATATTAAAATCATATTACTGTAAAGTGTTTTTGGGGGATGAGGAAGGGTTGAGGATCCCGACCCTGTGACCAACACTCCTTTAATCTCCATTGAAGAGACCACAGGTAAAGACGCCTGTGAGGGACAAGCATCTCTAGTGACGACAGGCTGTTCTGTCGACACAGAAACAGTTGAGCTGCCTTCCTGAACTTGCTGATTCTTGAGTCTGCAGGGAAGACTCGTGCTGCTACAGTATCTATCAGCATGCCCAGGTACTGTATCCTCTGCTTGGGAATGAGATCAGACTTCTCAAAATTTATCAAGATCCCTAGATCGCAACAAAACTCGAGAAGTCAATCCCTGTCTTGTAGCAACTGCAAGAGCGAGCTCTCCAGGACTAGCCATTCGTCAAGATACCTCAAGAGACGTATCCCGACCGAGTGGGCCCAAGCCGACAACAAAGTGAACACTCGCAAACACCTGAGGGGCAGTCAAAAGTCTGAAACAAAGTGCCCTGAATTGGAACACTGTCCCCTCAAGAATAAAGTGAAGGTACTTCCTGGAGGACTGATGGATGGGTATCTGAAAATACGCATCCTTCAGGTCCACCAAAAGCATGAAGTCAATCTCCTTGAACTGAGTCTGGCGAACGAAATGGTTCAAGGGAGAGATCTATCACTGGTCTCCAGCTCCCCGTAGCCTTCTCCATCAGGAAAAGTCAGCTGTAGAACCCTGGTGATGGATCTCGTATGACTTCCACAGCTCTCTTGTTCAGCATTGATAGCAGTTCTTCCTTGAAAGCCAGATCCTTGGCAGAACCAGGGATGTAAGTCTGAAGTTGGACCAGATGGACAGTGAGGGGTGGCCTCAACCCAAAGGGCAGAAGATATCCTTCCTGAAGGACATCCACTACCCAGGTCTCGGCTTCATAGCTCTGCAGCCGCTGAGGGGGGAACGCTGTCCCTAACTTTTCCCTCTCTTCCTTTTTCGCTTCCCTCCCATCCCATGAGAGAAGGGGGCCAGAGAGGGGGGCTGTTAATCCCCTTTCGGAGTGAAAGAAGAAGGCTGGGTCTTTCCTCACGCCCCTTTCAAAGGAGGAGTCTTCTTGGGAGCAGAGGAAGAGCTAGCTTGGCTCTGAGGCCTAGCTGCAGTTGCACAAGACGGCCCGGATGTCTCAGCAACTGCCTGGTGGACAAGACGATTGCTGTCTTCAGCTCTACATTTGTCCACTGCAGCATCCATCATGACTCTAGGGAAGAGAGAAGTGGAACCCAGCAACGGTCCATTCCTAAGACCCAGTGCTGACTCTATGCCAGCCAACCTGGCTATTCAAGTTAGGACAGCGTCCCTCCTCCTAAGAACCAGGTTGGCCCACAGGTCTGCAGTCTGGTGGGCCAGGTAGGAAATAGCCCTACTGCCAGGCTGACAAAGTCTCCCAAAAGCAAAGTCTTCTCCGGGAACTATTGGTCCCGAAGAAGCAGCGACTTTGGATGCTGTGAGGGACCACAGATCCAGTCAGGAGATGGCCTTGAAAGCTGCAAAAGGTCCTCCAAAACAAGGTGCTACAGTGGCAAGCCAGGAGTTAGACACTCTAGCTCCAGGTCAACCTGTTTAGTCAGCAAAGGGTTCTCCGAGGGCATGTAGAAACGCCTCTGTCGAGGTAGAGGAGGGGAAAGCAGCTTGCCCGATCTGTTGGCCCTAAGTGAACTCTCTTGCCCAGAGACAAGATTGTCCACCTGGTCCAACACATCCTCTGACAAGGAAGACCAAGGTAACCCCACAGAAGTCCTGGGTTCCTTCTTAGGACCCCAGAATGACTCCAACAGCGAAGGGCGGTCAGAGGGAGTTACCAACAGATGAATAAGTGCAATGACCTCTGCAAAAGCCCTCTGAATCTCGGGAGTGACTGCCTCCTGGGGAGAAGGACCGTCAAGTCCTTACAGGGCGTGTCCCTCCCTCGATCCTCTTCCCTCAGAAGGAAGAGCCTCAACAGACCCCCTATGAGCGTACAACCTCTTGGGTTCTAAGACCGTGCCGGGAACGTATGTCCTCGTGGCCGAACCATAAGGAGAAACGCTCCATGGTTCCCCCTGGTCACCTTGCTACTCCCGGTGTATCCTGAGGAAGTTGAAGGGATAGGTGAGGAAGGACACTCCCACTCGGCCTGTTAGCAGAACTAGCAAAGGGAGCAGGCTGCGAACGATCACCAACCGAGGTAATGATCGGCTCACAGGTCTCGAGGAGCGTTCTCCCTTTGGAGAAACACTCCTCCAAGGATGGTAACAACGCTCTCTCACATCAGGAGAAGCGTTACTCGATGCCTGGACTGTTTGATCACGCTCATGTGACCGACAATCGGGCGTAGAATAGCAGCCACCTGCGTAACAAGAGCAGGTACCGTCCTCACAACGCGTCACAGTCCCCAAAGAGGCCGAAACCTCTCAAGAAGACTGAACAGGGGACCTCCTACTGGTCGCCCCTGGGGGCAGCCAGGCAGTTCCCGTTCCCGGAGGAATGGGGGGACCAGCGGAAGGCTCACCTGTCTCACCAGAGCGGCAAGACAGACCCTTAGAAGTCCAAAATTGAGACTTCTTAGGGGGGTGGGGCGGGAAACAGCCTTCTTCTTCCATGGCGAAGGAGCCTCAGAAGAAGAATTGGAGGAGGCGGCAGCTGACGATGACAAAGATGAGGAAGAAGATGACGACACCTTTCGCTTCTTCTTGGACTTCTTCTTCACCAGCTTCCTCAGAGCAGCAGTCAGATCCCCCATCCAGGGTGCCACTGAATCGGCTGCTGAAGCAGCAGGCTCCAGGGCAGCTAGGACCGTGGGCACAGACACCACAGCAGCACTCGCATGGTCAGGGACTGGGGCAGCAATAGGCATGGGCAAGGAGACGCGGAAGATCCAGTGGGGATGGTCTCTGGGGCTGATCATAAGTAGCTGGGGGAGAGGACTGCATAACCTGGAGGAGGAGGCAGAAACGGTTCTGTCCTTGAAGTATGCAGCACCAATAACACGACCACGGAAGGTGTTAATGTGGTAACATGTTGGGCGTATACCAGGTGAGGTGGTACCAAATACCCAGGTATCGACAGAGTCGTTGTCATCCCCACAGCTGCCCCATGAGTCACAAGGGCTGACAAAAAATGATCCATCAACCCCTGGTGAGAAGGAATGCCAGGCAAGCCCAACTTCACTCAAGCCTGCTGCAAATCCCTGACCACAGAGACAGACATACCTGAGGGAGCAAAAGTCGGGTTACTGGAGGAACTCCTATTCGCCCCAAAAGAGAAGAATCCCCTCTGGAGCAAGCAGGATTTCCCGAGTACAACTCCAAGTTGATGTGCCTCCCCCCACCTTCTACACTCAACAAATAAAGCAAAGAAGCGGAAGGAGACATTTCCCCTGACGGAGAAACAGCGAGATGGGGAAGCTTATGCGGAGGGATGAAGGAAGGCGAAGGATTAGTCACCAACGGAGTCATCGGGGGCGAGTAACCCTTCGACGAAGCCTTGGAAGACTTCCCCCAAGATCGCTTCCTCCTCTCATATCTCCCCCACTGTTCCACCAACCAAGAGATACAAGTTTCCCAAGGATTACCCCCTGAACACTCACGCCCTTGGCACTTCACGCAGAGGACATGAGGATCCACTTCTATCTTAGAGCGAAAGCTACCACACTTCCTCCCCATTCCCGGGCAAAAGTGTTGCAAAAATGGGGGCAATAAGGCTTATCAGAATTTTGGGTTTGCATTATAAAAAAATAAGCAAACAAAAAACACAACCATACAATAATCACAAAAACAGAAAGATCTCAGTTTTCCATATGACAGAGATGAGCAGAGAGCAAGAGCACATCTGCACACAACGGCAGCCAAAAGCAAAGTGGAATGTTTACATCCAGTCAGACAGCAGTTCTGCCTAACTACCTTCTTGTTATTCTGTTACGACCGAATTCCAGCCTACGCTGAAAGTAATTCCTTATGTTAAGGACCAAAGGTTTGTATTACAAGTAGGAACAAATAAAAACTCCAGGAAGTTCACAAAGCCATCGTCGAATGAGGCATGCATACGAATATGTATACATGTTACAATTTTTCTATTGCTTTTGACATAGGCTCTGTGACAACATGCTATGGCTGGAAGAGATGGAAGTAGCCAATCACAGAGCTTGTAGCAAAACCCTTCACACTCTCTCTCTCCATAAGGACATGCTACTGGCTGGTAGCTCAACTGCTTGGTATTTACTAGTCAGGAGGGTGAGTTGTATTTTTCTCTCTCTCTCTCTCTCTCTCTCTCTCTCTCACTGAGATAAGAGAGAGAATTTTTCATGTATATGTAATATGTAAGTTTATTTGCTTTGTATGGTTTTGTAGATAAATGTGACTGTCACAAAATTTTCCTCCAACTAGGATAGTTCTGTCCCAAGATGGTGTGGTGTTGACTATTATAGCCTGACCTTAAGGACTAAATCAACAAACATCTAAGCAAAGGTCCAGTAAGATCAGAGTGGGTTTTTTCATTTTTATTATAACCTTAACTATTCAGATTTAACAAATATATGAACTGCAATGCAAGGTGGACTCGTCCCCACTGACAACTTACAAATGAAATAAACTCTGTAACAATTGGCTACAAGGCAACCCAGCAATGCACACAAAGACAATAAGAAAAATCTTACAAAAATAATAGAAAACTTGAAAATCTAGACATCACATGAATCTTACTTCTGAATCATCAGACTACATTTTGACTGAAAATCAACTATGCCAAATGCTCACATGGCAACAATACAAAAGGATTAGAGATGAATGAACACTTCACAGACTCTTTACAACAAGACCGGCTATTGGCTGAGAATTACACAAGTGTACCTTTGTTGGTGCCTCTGGGAGAGAGAGGCAGAATGGACTTTTGCATGGTCCAACATCACTTCGCATTGCTACTCAAAGATTCTACATTTGACAATTCGTCCAAATTTTATTTTTAAACATCAAAAAGTCCTTTTAATATCCAAAACACTGCCTATGCAGTCAAACTGAACAAAACAAATTTTTCTTGAATATATTTACAAGCAAATAAGAACCACAAACTCTGCTGCCTGCTTCCCACTTCTGCTTGCAAATACTTTATTATAGCTTTATTATAAAACTTATCGAGGTGTTTTTGTAGGGCTTGGAACGAATTAGGCAATTTACATGTAAAACGTAGTTCTGGATACGAAAAAATCAGGTTACAAATGCCGCTTTGGAACGGATTAATTTTGTAACCTGAGGCACTACTGTAAATATATTGGTGCTCCTTACACTGGCATAGCTACAGGAAAATGAGTACAAACAAAATCCTATCTCCTCTGTGTATGTAATTTTACCAAAAACCTCACAAAAATCATTATAAAATCATAAATATATTTCACAGCAATTTTTGCATGAAATCTGTTAATCATGAATTTTATAAATGCTACATAATTTCAACCACAGTAAGACGTAAAAATAACGGAAGAAATATTTTTAATGATTGGTAAATGCACCGTACAAAATGCCCTGTACTGTACCAAAATATTGGTTTGTATAAAATATCAATGTAGTAAAAACATATTAATCATGCACTGTACAATAAATCAGTTTATATACAAATGTACAAAAGTACAGTACAGTATACATATTTACAAGATGTTTTGATGCTTACTTAGACCCAATTCAATCTGTAAACCATAAAGGTTACATCACTGAACACTGAACATGTAATCATATATAACCCTTTATAAAATGGTGCAGTACATGCATTTCGCATGAATATTTTCAGGTCCTAACATAGTTTGCTTTAAAATGAAATCATAGTTGGCTTTGTTATGTATAGGTTTGCAATTTACAGAAAGAATTCTACCACAGTATGTACATATATGATTTATTTATATAGTATATAAATAATACATTTATATATAGTACACATACATTCATATGTACACAATTATATTGGAAAAATATACTTTCCTTTACGTGACTTACCAAGCAATTACATAGCTGAAAGCTTCCTACCATGACAGTCAAAAATTCAAATTTTGGTGGCGGGGTTGCCATTGTTAGAGTAGGTGAACAGATGACCAACAATTATTTTCTGCCAGCTCCTGATAACATCAGTGGTCCTTGCAGCAGTTCAATTCATCACTTTTGTATTTTTCCAATTATTTGGTGAAGTATTCTTTTGGTGGTTGTTTTGCTTTGCTAGTTAATCAATTTCTATAGATTAACTTTAGATTTACCTGAAAATTATGTCAGACTCCTGTTCATCAGGTGATAGGTTTTGCAGCAAAGGATGCAAGACTAGAATGGCTAAGATTAGTTACAATTCGGACTCTTATCACATAAAGTGTAGAGGAAAGGAGCGTAATAGGGAGGCAAGTTGCATTGAATGCCAGGGTTGGGACGAGCAGACGTGGAAGATTTTTAACTTTCATCCTGAGAAAATGGAAAGGGATAGGAAGAGGAAGGTGGCTCTTAAAGCCAAAAGAAGATCAGGTGTAGAGTAGACTCCTTTGCCTGTAGAAACAAAGGAGTCCACTGTCCCCTCTCCACTTTTATTTGCTATCTTTCTTATTATCAGTCCTCCTACTTCATTGCCACACACTCCAGTACAAGTTTCCCATGCTTTCAATCTCGACACTATAACTAGCCTCAAGTCTAAAATGGATAAGAAATTTTATTTTTTAGTAAAGTCGGTGATGGGCTTAGGGTCATCCTTTACAGTGTTCATTGAGCAATCAACAAGTACCAGTGCCAGTTCGTTACAGTGCTCTTAGACGAAGGTCACTGTCCCGCTCCCCTGTTCTGGGGAGAATTCATATCGGAGGTCCAAGGGAGGCTGGTGGGGTTTGTCCATGTGCACCCACAGTTTTTAATTGAACTCCACCGGAAAGGCATTGCAGTGAGAGATGTTCAACTATCTTTGGACTCGGAGGTGTTGGCTCCGGACAGGAAACATCATCGTTGACGTCTAGTGTCCTCCTGTCCTCTGAAGAGACATGCTTCGTTTGCAGACTGTTCTCTGCCCATGAAGAAGTACAAGGAGCCTGTTCGGAGTCCACAACCGTCCTGCAGTTATGCACCCAAACCTTCCGCAGCTTACCCAGGTCATGTCTCTTGGGACAGTCTACAGGTGTTTGGTGCCATGTGTGGTGACTCATTCTCCTCCATCTACACACACAACCTCTCTTGTCAATCACTCAGCACCTAAGCTGAGTCACTTGGCACCAGTAACAGAGCCTTCACCGTCATCTACACCTGCTCCTGAGATGTCTTCCCTGCAAGATGCTTCATTAGCACCTTTTTGTCAGCAACTATATGACTTGAGTTTTCTGAAGAAAGCTACCGCCTCAACAGGGGAAGATACCATCTTAGCACCAGTTTTGTCAGAAGAGGAAATAGATCAGGATTCAGGACCCACTTCAGCATATTCAAGCCTTCTCAATTACTTCTTAGCAAACTATTCCGATTTTTTCGAGCCTGCACCCCATCTTCACTTGCATAGACTTTATTGATAGCAAAGAGGACTAGTGAAACCAGTTTACCAAAGTCAGTTCTGTCTTCTTCACTGAAGAAGGTCCTGAAGGAAGTTGATGAGTAATTGGCTGCCAAGAGGGAGTTGGGCAAGGTGACTTTCACTTATCCTCCCTTGAAGCTTCTGAAAAAGTAGGACTGATTTTACGCCACCAGGGAAGCTCCTTTCTTGGGAGTTTCTGCCTCCTCTCAAGGGGACTTCTCAGGTTTGGTGGATGCCGCAAGACATTCTGCTTTTGCTTCGGCGAAGGTTATGTTTTCTTCTCCAGACTTTGACCCTTTGATCAGGAACCTTTTCAAGATCGTAAAAGCCTTCAGCTTCTTGGATTGGACAATTGGTGCACTCATTAGGAAGACTGAAGACTGCCCAGCAATAGCAGAATTTTCATCGGACTGGTTAGGTGTCTTGCCCTGCGCAGATAAGGCAGTGAGAGATGGTTTGGGCCTTGTCCACACAGGACAAGACTCCTAACCCAAGCCAATGAAAATTCTTCCGCTGTTGTCAGGCAGTCTTAAGTCTTCCTAGTGAGTGCGCCAATTTTCCAATCCAAGAAGCTGAAGATTTCTAGGATCTTGAAAAGGTTCCTGATCAAATGGTGAAATCATTCTCTCCCCTGCAACAACAGCCCTTTTGGGGAGGTTAAAGGAAAGACACAAACAAGACCAAGGTCTAATTTATGTCCCCCAGTAAAACCAACCCAGAAGTTTACCTTCAAACCTGCAAATAAATGAACCAACAGTCTTTCATGCCCCCAGAGGAGCGAGACTTTAAATCCTCCGGGAAGAGTGGAGTCAGAGAGGGGCAGACCCATGAGTGATACAAGTGCTTCAGAAAGGTTACTCAATTCCTTTCAACAAAAGACCACCACTGTCCAAGTTAGCCATTGCCTAGACAATGTACTAGGAGGGATCAGAAAGGTTTTTAGAATTAGTCAAGGAAGTGGATTCTCTGATTCGTAAACAAGCAATAGAAGTGATGGACAGAAATACAGAAGGGTTCTACAACAGGCTGTCTGTAGTCCCCGACATTGGGGGACAAGTCATTCGGTAATGACCACTCTCCAGAAGGGGGACTGGATGGTTACTCTTGACATGGAATATGCTTGCTTTCATGTATCAATTCACCTAGCATCCAGGAAATTTTCAAGATTCATCTTCAAGGGGAAAGTGTTCCAATTTTGAGCCCTCTCTTTCAGCCTGTCCACCGCCCCTCAGGTATTCACTCGGATCCTTGCTCCTCTGGGAAAATGGCTTTATCTCATGGGAATAAGTGTGTCACTCTATTTGGATGACTGGCTTTCAAGGTCCAAGCCTGTTTTAACAGTTAGGCACTTTAGTAAATTGCAAGAAATCTAAGATGACACCAATGCAGAGGATTCTT
>NC_087217.1:35166062-35289397 GCF_015104395.2 Macrobrachium nipponense | reverse complement strand
GCAGAGGATTCTTATTTGGGGATGATTCTCGACTCTCAAGTTTGTCAGGTTTTTCACTCCCCAAAGAGAGTGGATTTGTGCTTACAGACAGTTCAAGAGTTCCTGAACCTTCTGTCTTGTTCAGCCCTAAAGTGGATGAGTCTGCTAAGAACCCTGGTATCAGTGGATTCTTTTGTGAATGGGCATGCTGCATGAGACCACTACAATACTTCCTAGTTCCTTTGAACCCCAACCTAGAGATCTACTACAATGCCTCGGACTTGGGTTGGGGAGCTCTGCGGGGGGATCAGAGTTTCAGAACTGTGGTCAGATCATCAGAAGATGTTCCACATCAATGTAAAAGAATCGAAGGCAATTTTCTCTAGGACTTCAAGCCTTCACTCCAATAGTCTCCAGGAGAAATGGGGCAATCTATACGAACAACACTACATCTTTTTTGTATGTCCACAAGCAGAGGGAGGACTCACTCCTTCTCCCACAACAAAGTGCTCGAAGACCTTCTGCTTTGGGTGGAAGAACAAAATGATTTGAGTCGTTCCAACCAAATTCTACCAACAGAATGTACTCTAAATGCAAAAGTTTGCCAGAAACTTTGGAGGTTATGGGGCAAATCGGCTGTACTACACCTCTTTGCCCCCTACAGGAACAATCATCCTCCAATTTCTGCTCCCCCGTTCCCAATCTACAAGCTTGGAAGACAGATGCAATGCTACTAGATTGGACAGGACTGGACGCATATGCCCTTCCTCCCTTTGGTCTAATCAAAGAAGTCCTCATCAAGTTCATACCACATCAGAATGTGTTGATGACTCAGGTGGTTCCATTCTGGCCCAGGAAGGAATGGTTCCTAAACCTTCTTCAGTTTTTTGTAGACTTCCCCAGACTTCTTTCTCAAAGACGGTTGCTTCTCAGACAACCCAATTTTGACAGGTTCCATCAAGGGTTGTCGGCTCTGGCCCTGACAGGCTTCAGACTGTCAGGAGCATGGTCAGAGCAAAAGGATTTTTTCGACAAGCGGCAGAAGCTATTGCAAGATGCAGAAGAGCTTCTTTTTGCAAGCTCTACCAATCAAAATGGAGGATTTTCAGAATTTTTTGCAGCCAGAATCATGTCTCTTCTTCTGAGACTGTTGTACCTCAAATAGCTGATTTTTTGCGGTTCCTTGGGGATATGAGGAAGCTAATGCCATCAGGGGCTACAGATCCATGTTATCCTTGGCGTTCAAGCACAGAGGATTTGATCTATCTGTAAACCAGGATACAAACAGTCCCTGGTTATCGGCGGGGGTCCCATTCCGATGGCTTGATGATAAGTGAAAACTGGCAATAACCAAAAATCAGCAATTTTCATGCTTATCGGCCCTAATAATCAGAGTTTGGCACCGATAATTGGTTAATGGTGCCTCTGATAGATATGTATCAGGTGCCAATGACCGGAAACTAGCGCTTTTCGGCACTAGACAAGCACCATAAAACTGGATTACCAATAACCAGGGACTGCCTGTATTAGTGATCTTACCAAAAGCTTAAAAAATTGGAGAAGTTTGGGGATGTCTCTTGAAACCTGGACATAGTGATGAAGTGGCTTTCTACTTCACAGTTTGAACCAATGCGCTCGACTTCTCTCAAGAACCTTACGAAAAAGTTCTTAGTAGCCTTAGCTACAGCTAATAGGATAAGCGAAATCCAAGCAATGGAGAGAAACGTGGGTTTTGTTCAAGGTGATGCAGTGTGCCCTTTTGTTGGGGATTTCCTTGCAAAGAATGAAGACCCATCCAAACCCTGGCCTCACTCTTTGTCATTATAAACCTAATTGAAATTCTAGGACCAGGAGAGGAGGAGAGGCTTCTTTGTCCTGTGAGAGCAATTAGATACTATCTTTAAAAGACTAAGATAAGAGGGCCATCTATTCACCTTTGGGGTTTGGTGAGGGATCCTTCTCAACCACTCTCCAAAAGCTCTTTTTCTTTCTTCTTGAGAAGTCTGATCGTAGAAGTGCATTCGCAAGTACGAAAGAGAATATCTCTCTCCTTAAAGTTAAGGCTCACGAAGTACGAGCGGTAGCCATGTCGTTAGTTTTTCAACGTAACGTCCTTGTAATCTATACTTCACGCCACCTACTGGAGATCCAAGTAAGTGTTTGTGTTGCACTATTTGAAGGATGTAGAAGCAGCTTTCAAAATTGTAGTAAGTTGGGGCCATTATCCAAGGCTGGTATAGTGTTGGGAAAGGACGCATAGGGGGTCTTCTATCTCTCTACTGTCTCCTCACCTTGTTTTCAGGTACAGTAGTGCCTCAGGTTACGAAATTAATCCATTCCGAAGTGGCCTTCGTAACCTGAATTTTTTGTATCCAGAACTACGTTTTACATGTAAATTGCCTAATTAGTTCCAAGCCCTACAAAAACACCACAGTAAATTTTATAATAAAGCTAAATTGACCAATAAACAATGAAATACAACAATTTGGGCCATTCAATACTTAACCTAATCGTTACTGTACCTGTAAATAAAGTGTATTAGTGTACAGGGTACAAGAAATACTGTGTGTACACTTACATACGTATGTAGTAAAATGTGGACCCTTACCTTTCGAGTGAGGTGATGTCTGAAAGTGGCAACAGAGGGGTAGGGCAAATGGCAGAAAACATGAACACTTAACTTTATGAAACACATTAAAAAATGGCAGAAAACATTAACACTAAACTTTACAAAACACATTAACAAATGGCAAAAAACATTAACACTTCTTGATTATCTCCATCTTTGTCTCCATAGAAAGCCATCCTCTTCTTTGCATGAAATTCAGCAACATTCTTGGGACCCATGGCTAATAACGTAAGTCATTAAGTTCACACACAACACGATAAAGTAACTTACATTACAACGAAAGCGAAATCACTAATGCGAATTTACGTTAACAAACAAAATATATGTGAACAAACAAATTCCATATGTTTATGATAACGCTGCCGCAAAAAATGGTCAAGGAACGCCTTTACATAGAGGCATGATGGGACAGATGCTGACCAAATGGAGAGCAGGATCTTACGGCAGTGAATGGCATCAGGAACCAATGGGAGAGTGGGAGGATGGTGACGAGTCTACTGAGTTGGCAGCGCGCCAGTTTTAAAATTGTTCTCAGCAGCCCGGGCGAATCTCGGACTTTACCCTTTTGCAACCTGAATTATTTTCGTACACAAAAGCAAAAAAATCTTCCGTCTGCTTTTGTAACCTGAAAGTTTTCGTATGTAGAGGTTCCACTGATGTCAAGCTTTTGGGAAGTCTGGGGGTAAGAAGTACCCAGAGTATCCTCCAGTTTGTATTCTATGTTTACTGTTGTGTTTTTTTTGGGGGGAGGGGTTTAGTGTTGGTGAAGGTGTTGTATTTTATTCTGGTCTTCACCAAGGGCAAAGGCAATTTTGTATGTTTTACTTTGTTAACCAAGGGTGAACCTCCATGGTTACAAAGCCCCACTTGAGTAGGGGACAATCGTGGCCACTACCGCCACATCTCCTACAGGTGAAGAGAGCACTGACCAGAGGCAGTACTCACCTGCAGCTACGTTGTCACCAGGTAAGGTAAAGCAAGCATTTTTTTATTAATGCTAGCAATTTTATTTTTTAATGTTTTGGAGATTAATCATCCATATTCCCTCCCAGTTAATGTGGAATCAGCTATGTAATTTAATTAGTAAGTCCTTATTATGTGAAACTTATGTGAAAATTATATTTCTATAATAAAATAATGTTTCACATATACTTACCAAGCAGTTACATAATCAGACCCCTCCTTCCTCCCCACAGATGGACATTGCGGCTCAACAAATTGTTGGTCATCTGCTCACCAGTACCAGGTGTTCCCAAAAGTGGGCGGGTCACGTTCACCTACACTAACAATGGCAGCCCCGCCACCAAAATTTGAATTTTCAACTGCCATGGTAGTAAGCTTTCAGCAATGTAATTGCTTGGTAAGTATATATGAAACCTTATTTTATTAAAAAAATATCATATCTGTACCAATCATTTTCTTTACAATCGGTAATTTACAGTGTTTCAAAGCAATGCAAAACATTCAGTCAACAGTCAATACAGCAGAACTCTTATTTATATCCTCTTTTGTTCTTTATATGAAGCTATAGTGTACTATTCCCATCTTTCCATAATTAAAGTACTTCATCTCACAAAAACTTACTTCATTTTCCAAAAAGGTATTAATCCATGATATATATAATTTCTCTACATGTTGCAAAAACTACAAATTTGCATTATCTGTACAAGAATTTCTTTCCTTATAATAACATAGAAGCTTGAAGCAATGTAATAAGTGGTTAAACCTTTGGTAAATAACTACTCCTTGGCACAAATAGTGTCAAAGTTGCATGCTTTTAACAACAATCATGCTAAATTGCAATGAGTCATTTGTACCACATGTACATAAATATAAGAATCAAATTTATAATGCAGTAAAAGCAACCAACAATGTCCACCAGTATATATATTATTAACCAAAACAATTAACCTAACATGTTTTAATGAAGAGAGCTGAAAAATCATCTTCTCACAAAAAGTAGTGTCAACTTCAAAAAATATTACCTTAAGCACTACGATGCTGAAAATTCTTCCATCAGAAGAACACAAAATTTAGGGTACTTAGGATTGGGAAAAGTCATTTCATGACAAGTTATTCAATACACTTCAACTTTCGCTACTTGAAATCAACCATACAAACAAGTTCTTTCTAACATGTCTCGGAAAGTATTATAAATACAAATTCCATCAGTCTACATGCTAAAAATGGTCTATTTTTGTAGTAGTAACTTGGAAAAATTGCCATATTTCTGTTTAACCATACATTACTATTACACTAGTATCTACTATAAAATATCCTTGATATATGCTAATGCAGAAAATCTAAACATTAAAATAAAGTAGGGGAGCTTTGTTCATTGACCGATATTAAAATATTAAGTTTACTTTAACTAAACAATGATGCATCAATTCACAGTTTTGTTATGTAATACGTACTATGAAGTATGAAGAAAAATATAATTAAAAAGTTACATACTGATATTTTCCATCAAAAGTCTTAATTGAAGAATAAAGTAAAAACACTTTTCACTTACATCTCAATTTTTGTCCAACCCTAGGTTCTAATTAATTTCTCTTTACAGTCATTTGCTGGACCAATATTTGCATCGTGCACCAAAAACCTTTCAAGGTACAACTTCTATGTAATCCCTGTGTGGTAAAACATAAAAGAAAAAAACAAAGAAAAAAAATAAGGGCGAATTATGCATGCTTCAATTGTCAGAGATTATGTTTGAGCAGAATTATATTTGGGGCTGCAGACTTGATAAAAAAGGTAAGTGCAATTTGTGCTGTTTCTTTTGATGGTGTTTTGCATGAAAAAAATTTTTCATCAAGTTTAGCTCATGTCTAAGGCTTGGTAAAGAAGTATGCATGATTTCATCTGAAATATTAATTTTATTGCTTACTTTGCAGTTTTAAATTCCTCGCATAGATTAAAATTTCAAACCTCTCAAGTCACCTAAAGAGAGTGCAGTGTCTGCAGCTAAGCAGAGATTTTTCTGGACATATCTAATTCTTAGGCCTAGTTTAATTTCATAGAGTTATTTAATTCCAATGGTGGATTACAAAATAACATCTTTCTTACATTGGACTAGAATGGTGACAATGCATTCTAATAATTTTCAAAATGTATTAATATTTAAGTAATATTTTTGTCTACACTCAAGACCATAAACCTCTGCCATGCTGAGCAATCCAGCATCTACCCCAAATTAAATTCCTCTCTCCCAAACCTAATCACTTATTGCTGACTGCAAAGTAATAATTAAATCTGAAACAATCTAAACGCTTCTTGCAACTAACAAGGTCCACCATTGGTAAAATTTCATTAAGAATCCATGCATTCTTTTATGTAATCATGCTACCACTCAGATAAACTGAATCACAATCATGGATTCCTTGGTGGAAGTAATTAATAAAATATGTATTTAAGTCATTATTATTCAAACCTTTACACAAAAATGATGTTATGAAGAACTCATGATATAATATTTACAGATAGGTACAACATGGAGCATTAGATGAGGTTAACACAAGAACTACACAAATAAATGCAGCAGTAAAAACATACCCTTGGTGAAGGCAATAATAACAACCTAAGAAAAATACATTGCATAATGTTGAACATGCATTACATAAATACAAACACTAAATGAAGAAACCAACTGTAGTATTCAAATAACAAAAACTGGAAACTGTTGTACCTAATCTTGTTATGGCTTTACGTGAAAGACTAAAATTAAAGCAAAATAATGAATGACATAGACTTGGCCCAAAGAGAGGCTCATGGAGCCTCTATCCCCTTGATTGCCGACTTCTTGCTCTACCTCCGGAGAGAGAAGCTCCTTCGGTCTCAACGGTAAAAGGCTATCGCTTGGCCTTGAGCCAAGTCCTCAGACTGAAGGGAATCGATCTCTCTTCCTCGGAGGAACTCTCTATGCTCATATGAAGCTTTGAACAGGGTTGCACTCCGGTATTGGCAAACCTTCTCCCTGGGACACGTTGCTGTCCTCAGGTCTTTGAAGAGAGCTCCGTATAAACCGTTATCCCTGGCATCTGATTGGGATCTCACCCTGAAAACGGTTTTTCTTCTCGCCCTTGCTTCCTCCAAGCAAGTCAGCGAGCTTCATGGCCTAGCCTATACTGTCACTCATACTGAGCACTGGACCAATGCCTGCTTCAGCTTCGTTCCAGGTTATGAGCCTGAGCACAGTAACCGAAGACCCAGATGAGCTATTTCTCTGTCCTCTGAGAACATTGAGGCACTATCTCCAACGGAGCAGCACTACTCGACCCACCTTACAACATCTCTGTAAGTACAGGCCCGTCAAAGAAGAGGGTTACGAGGAATACCATTTCACATTGGATTCGAGAGGTGATTTGCCGTACCCTCTCCCCTCCCTCTTTTCCACTTGCTGGTACTGGTCGAGTGAAGGCTCATGATGTGCATGGAATGAGCCCATCTCTTGCCTTCAAGAAGAACCTCTCCGTTAGCCAGGTGATGGAAGCTGGCACATGGCCTCCCCCTTCCACCTTCACCAGGTTCTACCTTAGAGACTGTACCCACAGCTTCCTTGACACAACTGACCTTGGTCCTGTGGTAGCCGCTCAGCATGTGGTTTAGCTGCCTCCATGCCCTCAGAGGTCGGAAGTATCGAATCAAGGTTCCGTATCAGGCTGGTGGTGAATGTGAGAGTATGACTGGCCTATTTTCTTTTCACCCTTTCCCCTTACTTGGGGCCACAGCATCGAAACCCGTTCTCCAGCACCGATTTCAATACTGGTAATCATTCCATGTCTGACTAGTGGTTTTTCTGTAGACACACAGAAGTCAGTCTCCACACTCCTTTCTGAGGGGAAATGTGCTGCAACCCAACAAACCCCTTATGATTATATAGCCTGGTTTTGGTTGCCAGAGAGAGTTCTACGTTCACGCCTTTGATACCCAGGCCGTCAGCCATCGGGTCACATTTACCATGGCTCACGGGGTGAAGGATCCACGACCCCGAGCTATAAGCCAGAGTCCTGACATCCCGGGTTCCATTCTCAGCCAACGAGAAAGGACTTCCATCCCTACCTTAGGATGAGTCTTCTAAGTAAAGAATGGAAGGTTTGTATACGGTGTAGGAACAAATGACATTTATGAAAGTAAAATGTATTTTTCCCTAACCATATAAACCTGGAGTCCTTTACTTGTATATGGTCCTACCAAACACCCACTCCCTTGATTCAGGGGTCATCATCAAAGTCCTGGCTGTAATCAAAGTGACAACTCAGTGAGCTGGTGGGGAGGCGGTGCTTCCCAACTGCCAGCAGGTAACTACCAGCCCGGTAGTTACTACCTCGATATATAAAAGAATGTTTAGCCAGTAGTTTCAGCTGAACGCAATCTATCCTAAGTAAAGGACTCCAGGTTTGTATGGTTCGGGAAAAATACATTTTATTTTCAAAAATGTCATATTTTCATATTATTTTTGTGACTAAATGTTATAAGATGATAGTTTAAGGAATATTTGGTGTTTGAACTATTAAAAAAGGCAGTTAGTATAAGCATTTTATACGTGGGTCTTTGGTGTTTGAACTATTAAAATTGGCAGTTATAAGCATTTTTAGTGGGATTCGGTATTTGTGGATTTTTGGTATTCACAGTAGGGTGTGGTACACATACCCTGCAAATACCGGAGGACAAATGTACAGTAAAAATATGTTAACAGTTTAAAGAATTAATTCATTATCGCTACAGGGATATGGATAAATTATATATATTAACAGGTCTTTTTGACAGAATCAAGATGGAATATTTAAAGTTTTTTATACTCTTCCATGATGATTAATGCAGCATTCCAAAGGACTAATGATACATTTTAATATATGTATTAATTCTTTCACTTCAAAGGTATAAAAATCTAATTGATTGGTTTTTCATATTCTTATGGCATAATTTAAAATTTAAACTGCTCACAATTTAGCACTTTCATATCAACATAAAAATGCCACACAAAAAACTGAAAATACATATATCCATCAGTCCACACTTATAAGCCTCTCTCTAGCATTCCTACAGTAAACTGCACAGCAACTGAATTAGTGTCTACTCTGAAACAATAGTTTTAAAAGGTTTAATTCATGAAAAAAAAAATTTGTTATATAGCTGCAAACCATTGTCAAGACCCTATTTATTTGGTACTCAAAAGTTAAACCCACCACGCATTTGACCTTGAATTTTTTTCTCAATGATACACCATTATACTATGATAGATATCATAAATGGAATATCAACAAATATGTTTATAAGTACAGTAAATACTATATTTGCAAACAATACAAATAATTTTCAATATTTATTCATAAACATAATTGTGGAAAATTATTTGTAATGACTTTCTTTCTCTTCCAAGGAGTTTTAACACTTTTGAAGCAAAGAATAACCCACAAACCCTCACCTCCTTCCTCGGTCAGAAGCCTCATTCTCAAATTAATGTAATGTAAAATTAAAACTGGGGGGAAGAGAGACATTGATAAAATGCAAGGCACATACAAATCAAGCTAAATTTACTTTTAAAAATTTCTGTACACACCTAAGCACAAAAATCTCTTTGAAGGGGACAAATATTTAATAACCATGAGAGCATTCCACTCCAATTAAATTAACTCCCCCTACTCCAAAGAACTTGGAAATTATGTTTTCTCTGAACTGTAAGAACTTTCTGCTTTGAAGGTTACATGATCACACTATCTTCCAAACTGCCTTGTCCAACTCTTATAATCATATTTCCTGATCTGGCAGTCCTCTTTGGCAGCTTGGGAGGCCCATTGATCTAACTTATTGATAAAAGCTTCTGAAAAGCAAATGGCAGAGCTTCCAAACCTTTCATCTGGAACTCAAGGCAGTTCTTTTAGGTCAGGGAGTTTTTATAATCAGTTCAGAGGTCATAAACTAGCCTTCATATCAGACAATGTAGCAGCGGTTGCATACCTAAGGAACCAAGGAGTAAATTATCCATAATTCTTGGCAGCTTAAGAGCTTCTAATTATCCCGTAGGCCAAGTCCAGGAACATCATAATCATTCCAAGCTTTGTTCAGGGATATCACAGCCTTTTGGTTAATTCCCTTAGCAGGGAAGGGACCACCAAGTGTGTTTCCAAATGGTTCTTATGCCAAGGTTTTTAAAGAATCCAGAACATTCGATAATCCGTAAATGTTGGACTGCTTGAAGCATCACTTACAAAGAAACTTGCTGATTACATATATATTCTTCCTTCTCCTTCCTACACATGGGTCACTTATTGCGCTGTAGGTATGTTCTGGAAATTTACACCAACTCCATTCAGTCTCTTGACATGAGTCAAACAAAAAATGACAAAAAATGACATCTGGAAACCTCAGTGACTGTCACCATTCATGATAAGCTCTAGTAGGGGTGTTAAACAGACCTCTCCCACTTTCTGACAAAACTCTCAAAGAGGATTATTGCTGTGACCAAGTCTCCTTCAACAACCTGAGATATTCTATCAAAACCAACAGATTCTTAACCTTGCTGGTTGAAGGCCACCTGGTATGTCTTCAGAATTTGTATCATGCCAGGTGAGAAAGATTTTGCAGGTGATAGTGTAAACAGAAATCTTTAATCTTTACTGTAGAGGGGAATTCTTTAATCTCTCTATCTTCCCTGACTGGTTGACTTTCTCCAATTTAGGTACCTTCTAGCAGTTTTGATAAAGGGTATTATTAGGAGTTTCTTTTTTCTCTATCTTGCTAAGTCTTTCTGCAAACACCAAATGAAAGTTTCTCAGCAGGACTTAGTTATCAAAGTAACATTTCCCAAACATATCAGTGAACTGCACTGAATTATCCTCATGTTAATCAACATTATCTTCACTCTTCTCTCTCTCCCATCAAATCATCCATTATGTACTGCCCGTTACTCTTAGGTTAATCACCATTATGCTCACTTTTCTCTCTCTCGCATTAAATCATCCATTATATACAGCCAGTGACTCTTCACCCTCCATAAACTTTCCATGACCTTAACTTCTGAACTACCATGCTTAAGAAGAGAGACAAGTCCTTTTATTGGAAGATCCTCCAGCTTCCGCATCAGAATTACCAAGCTACCAAAAATTAACACAGACTTGAAATCTGAGTGATTAAGCATAATCCATAGGATGAACGCAGGAAATATTCAGGATCAGTTCCCTCTTAACCAAGGAGTCGGAAAGCTGCTTCTCTGCTTCCGTTGCTTTTGTGCTAAGGTAGATTTAGGGTCTTTAAAGCAATGGTATAAACAGTATAAACTTTTAAAAATGTATCTTATAATTTAAATAAAACTATCCATACACAAGGATCTCCTTCCACCTTCCCTCTTACTAGGCACAGATATATCAATTCCAAGTAGATGTTGGATCTTACCCCCTTGAGAAGGAATCTCTAACAATATATAATAGAATACGATCTTTTTACTAAAAGAAAATGCAGTCATCCACTTAAAACCAAAACATGAGGCTATTAGAGAAAATATGAATTTCTTAAACAAAATTTGTTTGAAATATTATCTTTAAACCTCACACTGACATTCTAAAATCCAACACCTTTCTAATATAACAGAAAAAGGATGAACAAAAGTCAAATAATGGAGAGGAAGTGCATATCCCCCCTTATTCTTCTTTACCCTCAAACACCTTGTGAACAATTATCTGCATTTAAATCTCTCAACTGGATTCTGATCCAGGATCTACACACACAAAAAAAGAAGATATACATTTAATTACATTTCTGACCCCCCTACCCTAAGGGCAAATGTCTGAAGGCTGCCTTTCTTAGGAAATATGACTATGAGACAAGGAAGGCTACTAAAGCACAAACATTTTCTGCTCAGTCTTGATGGTGCCAGTAAAGAGTAGGCCAGATGTTATTTAATTTCAAAGCAGTGCGAAAATATGCATATCATGTAAACTTAAAGTATAAAAGACTGTAATAGCCACAATGCCCTCTTAACTTCTTGAATTCTTTGCTCTTTTTTGGATACGCTTGTCACTGCAAAGCCTGAAGATCCAAGTTCAAAGAAATTTTTGAAGAAATTGTGATGTCTGGTACCGGGAGGAAATTGTGGTTATTACAGTTGCATATGTATCTGGTAAAAAAGTGACCAGTAGATTTTACAAATATATATTTCAGCCTAAAAAGCAACAAAAATGATTGCCCACTTGGCTACGATGGTGAAGATGGGTCTATTCCAGCTCAAATAAGTATATCTGAAAACGACAGATATATGTATGTATGAGAGGGAGTAGACTTTTAGTCCTTCTCGTGGTCAGGTCGGCAATGCGACCTCTTTGTGATTATGAGACCTGGGTTTGTTTCCCGGTACCAGACATCACAATTTCTTTAAAAAAAATTTCTTTGAACTTGGATCTTCAGGCTTTGTAGTGACAAGTGTAACAAAAACGAGCAAAGAATCCAAGAAGTTAAGAGGGCATTGTGGCTATTACAGTTGCATATGTATCTGGTAAAAAAGTGACCAGAAGATTCTATATATATATATAAAAGATTACTTAGCTCTGCTATGTTACTTCCTAAGTATAGGTAGATAAATAAACCAATAAAGGTATTACATGTAAACTGAAGCCTTTGCCAACTTTATGTACAAGTCATAACATTGCTGTCAAATGAGTTGGTAAATAGCCAAGGCAGAACAGGTACAGAAAATGAGAATGAACTATAATTGTCAAGACAATTGGAATGCATACTATTTGGGGAATACCTTACATTACACAAAAGAGGATAGATATGTAAAGAGACACAGAGCACAAAAGAAAATTTTTCACTTCCAGTCTGAAAATAACTGAATTTTATAGAACAATGGCTCATACTTTGTATGAATATCACAAAATCCTTCTTCTAAAACAACCATTACAAGCACCTATTCAATTTCACTAATTTCCAGGTCATCCTCAGAATCCCATGATGTAATGTTGCCTTTACTTGTAGAGGGTCTCAGTCCTGATCTGTGAGCCTTACTGACTGCTTCTGCAGAACCCCAAAGACTTGTGGGAACTGTATTTGAAGACTCACTAACACTGTGTATTTGCTGCTGACTCCCAGTAGGGGTACTCTGTAAACTCCCTGGAGGTTCTAATAATCCCCCTGCATTCTGAGATGTAGTCAGTATTCCACTCATAACATCTACAGCTCCAGCCATTTTATTTTTTTTTCGACCACTAAGTTGAAATTCAATGGTACGAGAGAGTGTGCTCACTTTTTCGCCAGACGGTTTCTTTAATTTTATAGGTTTTGGCTCTGATACTGATAAATCCCAATTGTTTGTAACAGCACTTGGGTAACTTACAAGTTCTGTTGAAGCTTGTAAACTATCGGTACGTATTGGGGGTTCTGATTTCTTTACATTTTCATATTCAGGATCAGACCCAGAATCCCATCCTGACATTCCATCCTCATCATCAATCTGTCCATATGTTTTGTTTTCAAAGAAGTTACCATGCTTTGGTTGTATGCTTGATCCCCCAGGTAATGGATCATCTCCAAACAGATTCCTGGAAACAGATTTTGATGTTTCATTATGAATTTCAACGTGGGCATTACTACTGGAATCATCTGGCTCTGTATCTGATGAGCTGCTATCATCTTTCAGACTAGTCTTGCTATGCACTTTAGAAACAGCACTACCTGGTCTGGAAATGACTTTAACATCATTAGAGCCAGAGTCTAAATGTAAAATTTCCTTAACCCCAGACTTCATTGACTCCCCTGTCTTTGATACTGATGTAGAAAGAACTTTTGAACTTTCTTTCACTTTTGAACGGACATTATGCATAACTCTAGAGAGAACACCTGACTGTTTTTTCTTATTACTTTTAACAGTTTCTTCAACAGTATCAACTTTTGATAAATTTTCAACATTTTCTATTTTATCATCTAATTTGGCATTTACTTCATTCCCTAGCCTCTTTCGTAATTCACTGAAGTTTTCATACTTCTCTTCATACTTTCTTCTTTCTTTCCTCAAATGAGACAAACAAGATGTTAAAATATCAGTCTTGAGACCTTTAGCAGATGACTGCACTCCTAACTGCAATAATTTTGAAGACAAAACCTCTGACGTGGCTTTTCTCATTTGCATCCACAACTGTGGATTTTCCTTTAGTAATGTATCCAGTGTCAAAGAATCAGATGACTCTTCATGAATTGAAGACTCCTCCTCTTCTGATTCTGTAGAATTTTCTGATTCACGATCAGACTCAGACCTTTGTTCATCATCAACATCAGTACTGGTAATCCGTAAGTGTTGAATTTTCAAATCACTTTGATTCCACTGAGATGTATCTGTTTCACTCTCAGAGTCACTGTCAGATGGTAACTGAGGTGCTCTTCCATACATAGAATCAGACCCTGAACCCCGTGAATATGAAAATGTATGAACACTATCTTCATACATCTCTGGGCTTTTGACAGGTGATTTTGTAGATCTGTCAGGTACAGGAGGCTTTTTAGCTAGAGTTACCTTTGGAGAAGGAGGAGGCTTTTGAGAAACATCTTTTCCAGCAGATTCCCTAAAAACTTTTCCTGAAGGTTCCCGATTAGCAGCTTTTCCCAAGGACTCTTGAGCAACTCCTTTACTAGAGTTTTCTTGGTACCTTCTCTTCCCAGAATCATGGTTCACTGGCTTTCTTGAATTTTCTAAATGTTCATTCCCATAGGATTCATGACGAGCTATGTCTCTCATCATTGCTTGAAGCCTCAGCTTTTCAGTTTCCAGTGCATCTTCATACTCCTTGCGAAGGTTGCCTTGGATTTCTGCTAAAGAACGCTTGTGATTTTTCTTTTGCTGTTGAAGTTGTAACTTTAGGTCATGAAGTTCATTAGAAATACCATCTACAATATCCTCTTTTCCTTTTTCCTCTCTACTTGCATTTGTACTTTGAGCTTCAATTTGTAACTTTAGAGCTTTTATTTCCTCATCTTGGTTCCTAATATGATTAAGTAAGCTTTCATTATCTACAGATATGATTTGTTCTCTTCCTGCATCCTGAAGTTGTGCAATATGCTCACTTAGCTTCCTTAACTGAGATTCATAGCCTTTCTCTATGTCATGTTTCTCTGCCCATGCCTTTTTTATTTCCTCTTTTCTTGTCTCATTTTCTTTTTCTAACATATACTTCTGATTTTCCATATCTATCAACATTCTATTAAAATTTTCATTCATGGCATCAAATTTCTTTTCAATTTCCAATAATCTAAATGCATCAACATCATTAGTTTTTGCTGGCTCTTGGACTGGCACAGATAAATCAGGTGCCACAGATTGTACTTCCACAGTTTTACTGTCTTTATTGACCACAGATATAGCACATACCTGAGCACTGGTAGAAGCTTGAGGCAAAACAACAGAACTAGCCTGATTGGGATGTTTACGCCATACATGAGACTGAAGGAACTCCAAATCTCTGAATGTTTTGCAACATATGGGACATTTTGAAGGCTGGAAGATTCCATTAGCAAGTGCAACAGAGTTTACGTACTTGACCGTTTCCCTCATATTTTTATTTGTGGCTTTCATTTTTTTAGCTTCCTCTACTTGTTGGAGTAGTTTAGATTTAACCTGTAGAGAGAAAAAATAAATATAAGAAAAGTTATTTAACCTGTAGAGAGAAAACATCAGCTCAAGAAAAACTATCTTTGTCTCATTACACAATATTTTTCTAAGTTTCATTTTAGAATAAGGTTAAAGTCTTAAATGTTATAAGTTCCTAACGTAAACCCACCATCAGGCATAAACCATTATCCTTATATTAATTTTGAATGAGGTTGTGGCTCCAAGTAGTACAGGCCACTTTATCCCATTTTGGACCTATACTGTACAGTAATTCTGACTCACTTATTTGCTGCAGCTGGATTTATCTTGACAAAATATCTTAACATAGTTAAGAATTTTTCACTAAAAAATTGTTTTTATAAAACAAGGTTTTAATTATACTTACCCAGTAATTACATAGCTATTAGTTTCTGTTATTCGCAGCAGTATAGATTCAAATTTCACTGTAGTTACACCGACAAGTGTGTAGGTGACACAAGTCTCGCCCCCTAGTGAGAAGGTTAGGAATGACACAGCCAATTACCTCACTCTTTTTATGCATATGTCCATCAGTGGGGAGGAGGGCTCTGATCATGTAATCACTGGGTAAGTATAATTAAAACCTTGTTTTACTATTAAAACATCATTTTTAATTATGCAACTTACCCAGTAATTACATAGCTGATTCCCACACAGACAGGAGGTGGGATAAATGGACATACATATACTCTACTCTAAAACATTAAGTCACGTAATGAATTAGAAATAGATAAGCTGCTAGCATTGAAACAATGCTTGTCATTCCTTGTTAGCTAAGAGAGCTTGCAGCACAGACTGCCTCTGGTTGGTGCTCAACTTAACCTGTGGTGGCGCTGTAGTAACGCCGAGGGTCACCTCTACTGAAGGGGGAGCCTTGTAGCAAATATGATTCCAATTACTCACAAGGACTACAATTCGCCCTTGCCTTGGGCACAGTACCACAACGAAAACAACCAGATTATGTCACCTACACTGAGGTAAAAACCACAACCCAACCACTAAAAGTGTTGGGTGCTCTGGGTACATTGTACCATCTTAGCTCCCTCAACTTCAACCCTTCACTACAAGGTGAAGGTTCGGACAATAGGAGGGAATCCTAAGCTTTCTTCCTTGATACCATGCCAGTAGTAATTAAAATTTTCAAGGTACTGCCTAAATTTTAACACTTTTCAAAAAACTCTCTTACACTATGAGAAATAATGAATGATCATACTACCAGTAGGTCGAATGCCACATGGACATATGAGATATATATCTCTTGAAAGCTAATGAGGTAGAGGTTGTACTTAAATGTCATTAGCTTTGCTAAAAGGAGGCAAATGCTCCTCTTCTATCTTGAGTCTCAGAAGATAAAGACCATTAGGGTAAATGGCAAGATGTTCTAATCTGAGGATGAGATGCATATGTACTTGCCATAACGTCTTGGGTTAAATCTGGTCTGGGCTTATGGTTCTAGTAAATACATATACCAGACCATCTAGCCAGGCAGAGAGTTCCATTTTTTTCTTGCTATAAAGCACTTCTGACTCTGATAGAACGGGGCTTGAACTCAACTGTAGTTGTCCTCCAGAGTTCCTATCAAAAGGAGATAGTTCTTCCAGCTTAATTCATCTGCCAGGACATTGAATTTCCCATGCATGAACTGTCTTAGGATTCTGGTGTGGTTTTGGTCTGTCCATAACAGAAGGCCTCTTGCTGCTTCGCAGAGAGAAAAAATGTGTTTCTCCCTGTTTCTTGATGTAAGAGAGGGCTGTTGTATTGTCCAAGCGGACAGTTACCACTTTATTGCGGACCAGGTCCACAAATTCCAACAGCACCCGGTGGATAGCAGTCAATTCTTTCAAATTGATGTGCCACTCTATTTGTTGAACATCCCATGTCCCCAATACTCCATTGTCTCCCAGGAGATCTCCCCAACCTGGATTGGATGCATCTGAATAGAATACGAGGTTGGGACTCAGAGGAAGAAGGGACTTCCCTCCTAATAATCTGTCTTCTAATCTCCACGAAGACAGGTCCTCCTTATTTCACATGTTGCCTAGAATACAAATGAGTCTGGAAATTTTTTTTCCCCATTCCTGTTATCTTTAGGAAGAGCTGAAGATTCCTCATGTGTAGACTCCCCAAGGACACAAACTGTTCAATAGAGGCTAGGGTCCTGAGCAGGCTCATCCACTCCTTTGCTGAGCAATCTTGAAAGGCTAGCAAATGGTCCACCTACTGAAGGCACGACTTCACTCTTTGTAGGGATGGAAAACCCCAAAAATCCACTGAGTCTATCCTCATCCCCAAATAGACAAAATACTGACGGGAGACTAACTGTAACCTCCTCAAGCTTATCAGAAGTCCAAACTCCTGCCAATGATGGAATCTGTTGCACGTCCTCTATGTACTTCTTCTCTGAATGTGACCAAAGAAGGGATTTTGACGAAGGAAAAATCTATTTCTGGGCAAGGGTTTGTGTCGCCCAGTGAAATCCCCCCCCTATTTTCCCACCCTTGCGCCCAAGATTGGCCTCTAACTTCAAGGATGGCCACCAGGGGCGCTGCGGTCGGCGTGGTAGGTAGTGTAGTACGTAGTAGTTGCCGGCGCCGGCCGTGTATCAGCTCTCTCAGGAGGGGGATTTTGATGTAGGAGAATTCTAAATGGCAAGAGGTTCGTGGTAGTGGTCTCACTCGCCCCAGCTCCATACGACACCCTCTTTTTATTGTGAGCGAGGGTCAGTTACTCTGACTTCCCCCTGATTTTTATTTTTTTTTCTCTGGTAATGTTAGTATCATTTACCTAGAAAATAATGAACTTAAGGGATTATTTCACTGGGCGACACGAACCCTTGCCCAGAAATAGATTTTTCCTTCGTCAAAATCCCTTTTATAACTGACATACTATCATATAAGACGAGAAATAAATCCAACAGCAACCCCTTGGTATATTTATGAGCAAATTTATAAAATGAAGTCAAGATCACAACTAAGCTCACGAGTCGGCTGCTTCTTGATTTAAGTTGCCATTAGTGAATTTATGGGCTATAGCAGTAATGGGACCTCTTTCCTGCCTGATTCCCCCAAATCGATGGTGTGTAATACTGTCACTCACCATCAGTGACTCCGTTGTCCACCCAAAACCTGTTATTGCTACTCATGTGAGCATGTCCATTCATTAAGGGTTAAATTCTCACAGTGACTTTGTAACCTTAAATTGCTGTGCTGGCTCTGTACAGGATCAAAACTGTCACATACACTCATCATCTAAGGTAATTGCAGTTCAGAAATCTAGAAAAAAAATATATAAATACTAATTTAAAATTTCTTTTTTAAATCCTTACCTCTCCATTATAAAGCTTTTACTTCTGTGCCAACGGTATTTCAACAGGTTGAACCATTATTCATTTGGTTGCATATTAGTAGACTAGGCATGGTTTTAGAGAAGCTAGTTCCCTCATATATCCTACAGTCATAAGGGCCACATTGTCTGAGCGGAGCTCATGAGCATGGGTGAATAGAAAAAAAAGTGAAATACGAGGAGGAATTCTAACGTGTCAATGATACTTCTGCAAGTTCTGATTTTGATTATGGTAAGGTTTATTGAAAATTTTGAAAATAACAATATTCAAAGGGTAAGGACATGGTGATCTAAATTTTATTGGTGATGGCATTACCCATTGTTCTTATTAGGTTGGGTGTGGGTCCAGGAAGGGGCAAAGTTTGTATTCCAATCTTGTGCTAATTCTCTTGTACTATTTCACGAAGCGACACGAACTGAGCCCAGAAAAGCCAGTTGTCCAGGTAAAGAGAGACTTTTATCCTGACTAGTTGCAGCCATTCACAATGGGGGCTAAGATGCAAGTAAACTCTTGTGGGGCTGTCAAAAGCCCGAAGCACAGAGCTCTGTATTGGTACTCTCTCTGAAGACGAAACGAAGAAACTTCTTTGAATCTTGGTGAATTGGGATATGGAAATATGCATCGTCCATATCGATCGATAACATCCAATCCCCTTTATGAATCGATAACAAAACTGTCTGATTCATTCCCATTTTGAATTTTGTCTTTTGGACAAAAACATTCAGTGCTTACATCTAACACAGGCCCCTAGCCCCCTGAGGCCTTTGGGACTTACTAATAGTCAGTTGTAAAACTCCGGGAGTTAGTGGACTACTACTAACCCTATGGACTTCTGCAAGGGTGACGAAACTTCTCTTGACAGGGCAATAAATGTATGAATTTTCCAAGTAAGCTAAAGCTATCGGAGAGCCAAATAAGGGTGGAACACTCTCGAAAGGAATGTCGTAGACTTCTCTCAACACTTTATGATCCAAGGTTCTGCTCCTCTTGCTTCTCAGTTCATTCAAACTGGTGGAACCTCGCTCCTGCGGGTGCACGGAGGACTTCCCCTTCATTTCTTAGCAGGGATTTTGGAGGAGGATTTCCTAATGGTTTGAAGATTGAGACATTCTTCCCCCGATCTCCCCTTCGTACTGAGACCACCTTGACTTGGTGAGGGGGCTCTTAAACCCTAGGAATTTGTTCCCAAGTTCACACCCAAGAGTCCCATACATTATACTATAAATATAAATATTTGGATTAATTTTAGTGAAATTTTCCACCTTTGCTTAAATTTATTGGACCTGTTAAACAAAAAGATATTATAGCTGGGACTGGGTTTATCTGAAGCTAAATAGTGGAAACTGTGGCAGGACCATCAACTGCCCGATAATGTTCGGACACGAGTGATATCAAGCAGAACTATTTTGCAGGGCTAGACCACGGATTCCAGGGGAGTCTAGTTTTGTGGATAAGACTCTCGGCATTCTGTCCAGTTTGCCCATAATGAGATTAGGGTGGAGATGATTGTATTCTTGTACAATACTCTCAGTCCTATCAAGCAGATTTGGCTTACACTTGGGCCACTCTAATCATGTTGCGCCATCCCCTGCGGGGTGGGGTAGGGTGGGGACACAAACATTTGGGAGTCAGTTCTCACTTGTGCCATTAGTGGAAGAATAAACTCCATGAAAGGCTGATGATATTTTTTAAGGTTTTCAGGTTTTTATTCTTTCTCTTTACTTAAATCTTTATGATATCAATAAATAAAGATTCAAATACCCCTGGCCCCTTTGATGGTAGTGAATCAGCACAGCTGATGACTGCTGGAACCTCCCCTGACATCCTTCGTCTGGAAAAATAAAAAAAAAACTTCCAGTGTAATTATACAAACCCTATGCTCCAGTACAGAGTAAAGCAAAATTGAGCAGAAATATATATGAAATTGAATCGGGAATATTTGAAAACTCTTATGATAAATATTTGACTTTTAATCTGGAAGAATCTAGTTGTGATATTTTTAATGTATATCGATACGTATTGTGAAGTGTTGTGGCCAAGAGCCTAAGATTTCTTATGAGGGTCGAGGAAAGGTGACAGTGGAATCTGCCTCAGCAAAAGAAAGTGAAAAACTAAAAACATTATCACACCTTGTAGGAGTCAAAGTAGAATGTGCAGTACATGCTTTTTGGAATTACTCCAAAGGAATGATATATGCACCTCAATTGATGACATACTCCGAAGAAAAACTTGTAGAAGAATTAAAAGATCAAGGTGTAATAAAAATTGAACGAATGAAGATGGTAAATGGAGTCTTTGTCCCACTTCCTAATTTAATTATTACATTCAATGCTACTCGATTGACTACTAGATTGACTACTATAGTAAAAGCAACCTGGCTATGTTTCAAGATTAAACAATATATCCCAAGACCAAGAAGATGTTTCCATTATCAAGAATTTGGACATATGTTAGGGTCTTGTAGACAGAAACTGCAAGGCAAGCCTGCCACTTGTGTCAAATGCAGTGAACCAGAGCATGGCATATGTAATAAACAAGCCAGATGTATACATTGTGGAGACAATCATCCATCATCTTCACTTAATTGTGATGTATACATCATGGAAAATGAAATTCAAACTTTGAGGGTAACCAAACTTATCCCGTTTAGATAGGCAAAAGAGATTAATGAATCAATATGTTAGATCAGGAATATCCTTTTCCAGTGTTGCTGCCAACCAAAGAAGAAATCAATGTTACCAAGGATAATGTAAATAGAAAACCAGTGACGACCTGTACTCGTGCCTCTGGAGACGACACCAATTATTGCTGGCGCTCCTGTCTCTTCAGAGGCTGTGCCAGTGATTTCTGGTGCTCCTACCTCTTTGGGGGCTGCACCAGTGATTTCTGGTGCTCCTGCCTCTTCGGAGGCTGTGCCAGTGATTTCTGGTGCTACTGCCTCTTCGGAGGCTGTGCCAGTGATTTCTGGTGCTACTGCCTCTTCGGAGGCTGTGCCAGTGATTTCTGGTGCTACTGCCTCTTCGGAGGCTGTGCCAGTGATTTCTGGTGCTCCTGCCTCTTCAGAGGCTGTGCCAGTGATTTCTGGTGCTACTGCCTCTTCGGAGGCTGTGCCAGTGATTTCTGGTGACCCTGCCTCTTCAGAGGCAGTGCCAGTTGACACTGGCATGCCTGCCTCTTTGGAGGCAGTGCCAGTTGTTTCTGGCACTCTTGCTTCTATGGAAGCAGAGCTAGTGATTTCTGGTACTCCTGCCTCTGTGGAGGCTGTGCCAGGTGTACCTGGCACTCCCACCTCTCTGGAGGCTGTACCAGCTGTAAATGGTGTTTTTGATGCTTTGGAGGATGCACCAATGTCCGATCCTCACACCCCTCCTCAGGCGGCACCAGTTTGTCTGGTGTTCCTGAGACTGATAACCCTCTAAAAAGGAAGGCACCCTTAAACAATCAGTCTCCTTCCAGAAAAAAGGTGCAAGGTAGTAAGCTGAAAGCTCTTAAAATAAACTCTAATTTAACAGCCTCTAAAGGAAAGTAGAATTCGTGAATTTTCTCCTGTGGAACTGTCAGGGATTAAGAGCTAAATGGGAAGAATTACGGCTGCTCATATCCTGTTTGTATAGCTCTGCAGGAGACCATGTACTCGTGTCTCCAAAGAGGCACGAGTACAGATCGTCACTGGTTTTCTATTTTCATTATCCTTGGTAACATTTACATTTCTTCTTCAATTGGCAGCAACACTGGAAAAGGATATTCCTGGTCTATCATATTGATTGGTAATAATATGTGCCCCAGCCCATGAGAGTATACATCCTATCATTGCACCTATAATTTAAATACTATTGGAAGCCATGGTGGTGTCATTTTGTATATTCAAAATGACACCTCACAAAATCCTGTTAGTATCAATCAGTATTGCAAGTGATAGGTGTGCAGATCCATTTGCAAAGAAAATATACAGTATGCTCCCTCTATCTACCACCTAACGAAGTCTCCCCCGTCAATGAATTTAAATGTCTTATTCAACAGTTACCACATCCTTTTGTTATTTTGGGAGATATGAATAGCAGAAACC
The DNA here is from genome assembly GCF_015104395.2 of Macrobrachium nipponense. Lineage (NCBI taxonomy): Eukaryota > Metazoa > Arthropoda > Malacostraca > Decapoda > Palaemonidae > Macrobrachium > Macrobrachium nipponense. Next base: position 35,266,770 of record NC_087217.1, on the reverse strand, counting down.
CTCTTTGGGATGACATCGTCACCAATCAAAGAGGAAGGTGCTTAGGCTCCATCATAGAAGATGAAAATGTGGGGATCCTCAACTCTGGGGAGTCTACACATTTTCATGTTCAAACAGTCACGTTATCAGCAAATGATTTATCTATATGTAGTGATGACTGCCTTATTGACTTTAATTGGAGAGCTATAAATGACAGATTTACCAGTGACCTACCTAAATGGAACATTGGATTGGGCAACATTCCACGAGCACAACTCAATAGATGACTCGGCTGATGACTTTCACTAAGTAGATGATGCTCTTGACTTTTTGAATACAATAATGTTCTCGGCTGGACTTCAATCTATACCTAGGACTTTGGCATATTTATCCACTGGCCAGTTCCCTGGTGGACTCGTAAATGCCAGAAAACTCATAGAACTATGTTATCTGCTTTCACCAGATACCACAGATGAAAATGTGAGTATTACCATGTTGAATTTTGAAAAGCAAGAGCTCATTTTTGCATGGAAATCAGAAAAGCATGAAAAGAATCTTGGACGATCTTCATATCTTCACTAAATTTGAAAACTCCTCTGACTCTAGTTTAGAAGAGAGTTAGAAAAATAGCAGGAAAGTTTACTCCTTGTCAACCTCCAGTTATCAAGATCAATAATTGTGAGGTAGCACACCCCTAGTTAGTGGCAAATGAGTTTGCTAATCATTTTGCTAATGTTACAAAGAAAAATGATGATAGACCCTATTCAGCTCAAAGATGGCTAATGGAACAGGTCGAAACTGATTTTAATACATCAAGACATGAGCAATACAATGTTCCTTTTACTATAAGAGAATTTGTATTGGCCTTGAATAAATGTAATGAATCAGCTCCTGGGAGATATTAAAATTACTGTCATTCGTGAAACCTGGAAAAGATCCATTCAAGACAGAAAATTATTGTCCTATTGCATTGACATCTTATTTGTGTAAGATCATGGAAAAAATGGTGAACACACACTTGATGTGGTACTCGGAAAGAGGTAAATATCTGTCGCCTGCTCAGTGTGGTTTTCAAAGTATGCACTCCACAACTGATGTATTGGTTTGAATGGAATCTTCAATGTGTGAAGCTTTTGCCGACAAGCAGCATCACATCACTTTTTTCTTTGATCTAGAGAAGGCTTATGATACAACATGGAGATATGGCATTTTGAGGGAACTTTATGAATGTAACCTGAGAGGCAATTTGCCCCTCTTTATTAAGGCTTTTTTAAAAAAAAATAGGTTCAGGTTGGGGCAACAATGTCAGATGTATTCAATCAAGAAGGAGTACCATAGGGAAGTGTTTTAAGTGTAACCTCGTTCACCTTGGCAATCAATGGGGTTTCCAAAATAATTCCACCAGATATAACATATACCCTTTTTGTTGACGACCTGTCGATTTCCTTTGCAGCATCAAGGATGGCAGTAGCTGAACGCTGCCTTCAGCTCTGCGATAATATAGTAAAGTGGGCTCAGGTTAATGGTTTTAGATTTTCTGCCAGTAAAACAGTAACTATGCACTTTTGTCATATATGGGGAATCCATCCTGATCCAGATCTATTCATTCATAGGCAGAGAATTCCATGTGTTGTTGAAACACGGTTTCCTAGTTTGATTTTTGATAGCAAGCTGACCTGGATTCCACATCTGAAATATTTTAGGGCAAAATGCTTGAAAGCAATGAATTTGCTGAAAGTCATGTCTCACACCTCATGGGGTGCAGCCTCATCATGAAGGAATACGGTTGTGTACAGGAGCATTTGAATCATCTCCCACCGAGAGCATGCTTGTAGATGCTGGTGAGGTGCCACTAGATCTTCATTGCAAGCATCTGCTGGTTCGGAGCCGGTATAGATTCCAGAGGCTACCTAAGTCTTTAACCAGCATTTATATGAGAAAGGAAAGGCATTGGCAGTTTTATGAAAATCCCCCCAAGCAACCTCATCCATTCGCTTTTAGAGTAAATATTGTCAGTGAATTAAACATGCCAATGATTGAGATTTTACCAGCAAAACATTCAGTCAGATGCTGGCATCGGCTTTGGTGTAGCCTTCCCTGATATAGAGAGAAGTGGGAGGTTAACATCTGTTTCATCAATTTTTACAGCAGAACTAGTATATACAATTTTAAAGGCTTTAAAGGAAATTTTAATTCGAAATGAAAATTATTTTATTATATATTTTGACTCAAGAAGTGTTCTTCAGTCACTGGAATCTTTTAAACCCTCTGATTTTAGATATATTGGAATGGCTGCTTTTACTGAAAAGAAGAGGAAAAGAAGTAAAGTTCTGTTGGGTTCCTTCCCATGTTGGGGTGGTTGGGAATGAGAAAGCTGACCAACTTGCAAAGTCGGCAGTCAGCTCCTGAGAACCCACAAGAGGCCTACTGCCATATCAGGATTTATATCCTCTAGTAGGTCAGAGAATAAAAAAATGTTGGCAGTCCCAGTGGGAGGATATTTTAACTAATCATAAAATGTGCAGTATCATGTCATCAGTGTCTCCTTGGTCATATCCCTATATGACAAGAGACAGGAAAAGATGTTGTGTAGATTGAGGATTGGACATACAAGACTCACTCATGGGTTCTTGATGTCCCATGAAAATCCTCCATTTTGCGATGACTGTACTGTGCCCTTGACTGTGAAACATTTGCTGGTTGAATGTCATAGATTTGGTAATTTGAGACACTAGCAAACTTACCCATCTACGATGGGTGATAAAATACGGGTGCAGAAGTGAAAAATTTATATGTACTATTTGTTCAGCAATATTAAAATAAGGGCGATTTTTATACATACCTACTACAGAACCTCTTTGTACACAATATTATCAGTTTGTCCACAACTTAATTTCAAGTTGGCAGAGTCAGTTGCTCTGCTCATCGCCACATACAGTTGGCCATACGTGAACATGGGTGACGGCAGAAACACACCAACACGATCCAAAGTCTGGCCCTGCGACTTGTTTGCAGTGAATGAGAAGGCCAGGTTGATAGGAAACTGCCTGCACCGTAACTGGAACGGAAACTGGTTGTCCGAAGGCATCAGAGGAATCCGGGGGATGAACAGACGTTTGCCGGTGTGAGGGCCCGTTGCTATCACTGCTTCGATGACGTGGGAGTTTAGCTCCATAATGGTGTACCTCGTTCCGTTGCAATGTCCATTGGCAGGATCAAAATTCCGAAGCAACATTACCGGGCAGTAGTTCTTCAACGTTATTTTGTGCACTGGCAGTCCCAATGGATTTAAGTTATTCAAAAAATCTTGCGGATATTGATGATAATTTTCATCTTCTATTGTGTCCGAGCTGAAATATTCGCGACTTTCTCCGGGGAAGTTGTACAGAAATCGTAAAGTAACTAAGTCTACGGGAATAACCAGCCTCGTTTCACGGCCAGAAACAGCTCCATTTCAGGGAATCCCTTCTCACCCCCACCCCCTACAAAGGAGGGGGGTAGGTTGGATGAAACCCCATTACAAACCATCTTAGGGGTCCCCACCATAACCCTGCCAAGTTTCATGCCCATCTGATCAGCCGTTTGGCCGTGATTGAATGACAGACAGACAGACATTACGCCCATTACTGTATGATGATGATAAGTTCCTGTCTTGGGGACATGACAGAGAAGGTAATTTTATTCTAAGAGAGGATTTTAATAAAGAGCAATTATATATCTTTATGTGGGAGGGGGTCCTCCTCAACAAAATTTAGATTATACATAGAATATCTATGTAAGATTTTATATATTTGAACAAATATATTTACATATATAGGTACATATATATTTAAATATTTTTATATGCAATTTATTTAAAATTTAATTTTTTCCTATTCAAATTTATTTTGGTGTCAATAACCTAGAAGTTGTAACGCCACTTTCAATAGATAAAATCAATCAATCAATCAATCAATCTTTCCCTGATCTAGGGAATGACCTAGAGCTTTCCCTGCCATGAAAGGGCTGAGCATGTTTGGAAGGAGAACGGGGTGAGCTAAGAGTGGTAACACGAGAGTGCTTGGTTGAATGAGAGAGAGAGGGTCTGGGGTTGACTTCATCTGTAGGTCAGAAGATGCTTGAATCACTGTACGTATCCTCAAGAAAAAGGTGTTTACTATCCAGAGGAGAGTAAAGGAGGGTGGACCTCTGTGCCCGAGACACTCCTTGGTGGTGAAAGAACACCAGAGTTCTCTCTTTTTCAGAATGCCCAACATAAAGAGAGAAGCCAATTCTAGTTAACTGTCTCTGATACCTTTATCCAGGTTGGAAGTTACTTGCTAAAGGTCCATAGAAAACCTCATCCAGTGCCGAACATTCCTTGATTTTGTGGCCCAAAGCTCCAACAGTCCAATCAAGGAAGCCCACTACTACAAACACACAGAAGATACGTAATCTTAATAAGATGTTCTAATTCCGATGCAGAAAAGATTATTTGTCTGTCGAAAGATGTGATTGTGGGAAATTAAAGTTAACCTTTCCCTGTTCCCTCTTTTCAGAAAGCCAAGGGTTAACTTCCTTCATCACCGTACGAGAAGAAAAGGAAAGAACTAGATAACCAACTTGGATGAATCTACTTGATTATCTTTCATATATGAAGATACAGGCAAAGTTGGAGCTACTGGTGAGAAGGAGTCAGAGAAACTTGCTAGAAAATAGCAGAAGCAACTTGTAGGTCAAAGGAGGAGTCTCCTTATCTCCTACTTCCTCTTCTTCTGCCAAAGAAACAGGGGACAAGGCTTTTTGCAGCTGGATAGAAGGAGCAGTATGCTTCAAGAAGCCTTGGCAAGAAAGAATCTGAAGAATTTGCTACAAAGTAGTATAGTGATTTGTAGGATGTAGAAGATGACTCATCCTCTTCTCCTTCTTCTTCGGCCAATAAAAACGGTGACAAGCTTGGCTAACGTTGAACAGAGGTACCGAAGACTTCATAAAAATCCAAAATACTACTGTCCAACTTATTTTGAAAGGCTGCAATTGAAGGATCAAAGACAGCCATAATTTGTGACACTGTCGTTAAGACAGAAGCTGTAATTGTTGTCGATGGTTGTAGAAAAACTTCCTACTGATCCAGCTGTGCCTCAGACACTTGTGGAAGCTCGGGCGTTGATGGATGCTCGGGCACTAATGGACGCTTGGGCACCAATGGATGCTCGGGAGCCAATGGATGCTCGGGTGCCGATGGATGCTTGGCGCCAATGGATGCTCGGGTGCTAATGGACGCTCAGGAGCCAGTGAACGTTCGGGCATCAGTGGGCGCTCTTGCGCCAATGGTAGCTCTTGAAACAGTGAGCATTCTTGAAGAAGAGGTAAAACATGCATCTTTAGGCACTCCTGTGCCAATGAGCACTCAGCCTCTCGTGGAAGCTGGCGCCAATGAGTGATCATCTGCTCTTGCGCCAATGGGAGCTCTTGAATTACTGAAGATACATAAGGCAGGACAGAGTCCCTTTCTGCTTGAGAAGGATGCACAGGCACCAACAGACGTTTAGGTGCCGTATGCTTCTTAAAGCTAGACTCTATTACAGAGGAACCATTTGGAGTAGGAATCACAGGAAGATAAAGGTCTGGCGCCAACAGATGCTCTGAACTTTTCCTGCATGCAGCCTCATAAGATGGACGCCCAGAGGACGACTTTCTCGAATCTTAAAGAAGGGTATCCTTCACTACACTGACCCTCTAAGCTGTTGTCATCATGTGAAAAGCATTCTGGACTGTCCCAGAAGCTGCAAGAAGGACGTTGGTCCTCTTGTAACACACTAGCCTTCTTAGGAGGGACAGGAGAAGGCAACACATTACAAGTCCTCCTTGACAGTAGACGTGACTCGCCAATAAAGCGCCACTGGTGCCTGGTTGACAACTCCTCAGAGTTCAACCCATTCGTGGAAAGACAAGACACTTCTTTAGAAACACATTTCCGATGGCGCTCTGTTGGGACCTGAGATTTAACAACAGGACCACCTGAGGGGGCGACTGTCTGTGGGCAAATCCCACTGACCTCCCTTGGTCTACCAGTATGCCTCCTCCCAGGTGCTGGGGAGTTTGACAGGGACCTTTGCCTAAGAGAATCAGGGGATAAACAGCACCTCCTACACTGCACAACACTTCACTATCACAGGGTAACATTGCTAACCCCAACACAACTGGCAATGGTATGGGAAGGAAGCAAGGGAGCCAAGCGAAGGAGTGAATGGTAAAATGAAAGGGCTAGTAGCAGGAGAGAAAAAACACTAAAAACTCTAATAGTGTTATCTGACTAGGTGCCCATGTATTACAAGAAAAATTATGTTTTGATAATAAAATAAAGTTTTATTAGTACCTACCCACCAATTTTAAAGCTGTAGCAACTGCAGCTATATAACTACTGGGTAAGTTACACTAATAAAACCACTTGAACACCTGTGTAGCTTACAATATTGAGAGTTCAGCCAACACTGTTCGCTACTAGGCGCTCAGGTGCCAATGGACGTTTGGACGCCAATGGACGCTTGGGCGCCAGTGAACGCTCAGGTTCTGGCACTGGGTGCCCGGCACCGCTGGACGTTTCGGATCCGGTGGACGCTTCAGTTACCAACTATAAGATAAATGCAAGACATAATCTTAGGTCAAACATATGACTAAAGACAGGATCAACCAGAATAATTTGGCGCCAGATAAGGTAATAGCTTTAACAGCAAGCATACTATTTCATCAGTCCAGCTACATAACAGCTGTGCTTTGATTCAAGCTCAAAAGGCATGCTAATGCAACATTACTTTGTTCCCTTAACCATTTTTAAGTAAAGCCCTCTATAGGGATGTTCTCTCTGTAGTAGGCTCTTGTACATTTACAATGAAAGTTGCTTCCTATAATCAATAATTATTCTATTCCTGCTTTTACTAGGATCTCAATAGATCATCCTCCAAAAGTCAATTATGATTAATTCTCTCCTTCTACATTATACCCTTTCACTTATTACAATTCTGTAAAGGGAAGATTGAAAAGTGTTTAAATTTATTGCAATTTCGTTGCAGTAGCCAACATTTTATTAAGCAAAAGAGGTGAAAAAACTTACATCAGAACTTTATATAACAACAACAATTACTAATTCTGCAAAACACTTTGCGGAATTAAAATTCAACACCAACATTGTTCTGGTAACGAATGCAATGTTTACCTTATTATGCTACTCTATCAGGAAGGTAGCTAATGTAATGTCTACAATATTATGCTAATCAACTCAGCAACATTTTACTTTGTTGCGTTAATCACTGTAAAGATGATTTAATCAAAAGATTGCTGCTACTGAAACGTACTTTCGAACAATACCTAGTCGGTAACAAGTGTAAACATTGGTCCGACAAACCAATGTTTACATATTATAGTCCAACACTCGTCAAAGAGTAGTTGACCAATTAATTGCAATTTCGCTGTAAATGCGAACTAATGATGCATTACTTGAGTGCACTACTTCAGTAATAAACCAACAAAGCAAGGAAAAAACTCATCCTGAAGCTTTCGGCTGAAGCTACTATTCCAATTTCGGTTTGTATACCGAAATCCAGTAAATAACCGGCGAAAAATGAATAACTGCTGCCGACACCAGACGTTTATAACAGGCGTCACAGAAACAGACTGGGGTAATCAGCTGTGTCATTCCTAACCTTCTTGCTAGGGGGCAAGACTGGTGTCACCTACATACTTATCGGTGTTGCTACTGCAAAATTTTAATCTATATGCTGCGAATAACAGAAATTATAGCTATGTAATTACTGGGTAAGTTACATAATTAAAAGATTAATGTAATGTTGATTATCTGAGGTATTTAGAGCTCAATGAATACTGTATTATAAATTTTACTTACATTATCTATATCATTTTTATTTTTATAAATACGTATTAATAATACAAATACAATGCAGTCCATGGTTATCGGCAGATTTGGTTTTATGGGGCTTGTCTAGTGCCATAAAATCGGTGATTTATGGCGTCATAACGCAATGACTTCCAGTTATCGCCATCTTATTATTGGCAGTTTTCACTTATTGGCACCCCGCCGAAAATGGAACCCCTGCTGATAAGCGGGGACTGCCTGTAAATTCAATTGGATACTGAATAAATAAATGCCATCAAATAAATATATTTTGAGGGTCTTTACAAATAAATAATTTCCTTTGGTTTTATCACTTGGCATTAAGAAGTACAGTAGTACCTGAGACTTTGAACTTAATCTGTTCCAGAAGGCTGTTAAAATACAATTTGTTCAAAATATGAAACAAATATCCCCATAAGAAATAAAGGGAATCAGGATAATTCATTCCACCCAACCCAAAAAGTCCCTTTTTCACATATTTTTCTATCATTAATGTGTTCAAAAGTTAATTTAAGAGTGTAAAGTAATAATACAGTACATTATTTGAAGTAACATTTTAGAAAAATTTTGCTTCTGTGTACGATTTATGAAATGTTTGGTGAAAATGGCGCACGACTGGCTGGGGGATGGAGAGAGGAGAGACGGGAACCCTTTGAGGAAACCGAAATGGTCGCAGTAGGCAAAGGTTGATAACAAAATCAATTTTATTACATTTACAAGAATAACCAAAAGAATCAATAGTGTGTGTGTGTATCTGATTGTGTCTGAGAAAGAGAGAGAGAGAGTAACCAACGTGTATGATGGTTAATGTCCACTTAGATCTTAATTGCATGAAAGTGATTAATTATGCCACAATACATCAACTCACTGTTGGCAAATAGCAGAATTTAAAATCAAAATGAGGATTTTGCAAAAAAATAAGTAATAAGTAAAGAATGCAAGAAAAGGAGAGAGATTAAATAACTTTTTAAAAGGAAGTTGTTTAAACAAACAGACGAAGGCAGCAGAAGCTGATTGCTGCACCAGTGAGCTTATTAGGGAGCTGAGTTACTTTTACAGTGGTAAAAAATCATAAAAAGCAATTGTCACTAGATAGGTATTTTGTCGTAACAAAAAGAAGTGATTTAGGTAAATCAAGTGTAAGTGAAAGAAATGAGCGAATAATAATCCCAGCCCAGCTAGCAAGTAACTCAGTAGGAAGCAGAACCCTGTCTTTCCTCTCCTCTCCTCTCAACCATCTGACTCAACGCACCGAACACTGGCTCAAGTAAGAATTTTTTTTTAATGTATTGCCTTTGATTGTTTTCATGCTTCATCATTATATTAAATTTATTGCGAAATAACCTTTTATTTTTCTTTATGAATTGGTACTGCTTTTATTTATATATTATTGAAAAGATTTTACTGCCTCTACTCTTCTCCTCAACAGTATCACAACACATAACTTAATCACAAGTTTTGAGAGTAAATTGTATTTTTCCTAACTATACAAACCTGAGGTCCTTTACATAAGGAATTACTTTCAGCTTAGTTGGAATTACGGCCGTTAAATTCTTGAACAAGGTGGTTAGGCAGTAACTACCGTCTGGTAGGCAGGTAGGCCCACCTGCCCAGATGTAAACACTCCACTTTGCTTTTCGGCCCAGGTTCAGATTGAGGGTTGGTATGAGATGGGCATAAATGTAAAGGAACTCAGGTTTGTATACAGTGGACCCCCCGTATTCGCGTTCTCCAGATTCGCGGACTCACACATTCGCGGATTTCTCTGGGGAACGTTTCCCTGCATTATTCGCACAAAATTCGCACATTCGCTGTATTTTTCTATGATAAATATCCACAAATTCCTGGTTTTTTTGATGAATTTAATCATAAAATGCACTTTTTGTGATAAAACTATTAAAAAAACCAAGTATGAACATTTTTAGTGGGTTTTTCTTGAGTTTTAACTAACAAAATAGGCTGTTTTTAGCATTTTCATAGGGGTTCCAAACATTCGCGGGTTCTAACTATTCACGGGGGGGTCTGGTATGCATCCCCCACGAATACGGGGGGACCACTGTAGTTAGGAAAAATACAATTTACTTTCAAAAACTGTGATTTGTTCCTACACGATATACAAACCTTCGGTCCTTTACATAAGGAAGACTCACTGATTGGTAGGAGGAATGTGAGTGAGCCTCTAGAACTGACTGGAGTTCTGCACACCTGGGCTATTCCTCCTGATCGTAAGAGCGAGGAGGAGTGCCCTGCCTCTGACAACTTGATCAGAGTATATGGCAGTTGCATGATCAAGAGTCAGACTTCTGGGTCTTTTCGAAATGAGTGAGGAATTGTAACTCATCCGAAAAAGGGCTGGGGAGAATATTTCAGAATCAGAGGCATTAATGCAAAGTTCTGGGAAGGGTTTGCATTATTGCCAGTCTCCTTCCTCCCCTTGCTAGAGGATGGAGCAGGATTGCTTCTATGATTCTGATAACAAAAACAGAAAAGAAGCTCGATGTGTAAGCTTACCGCATCAATCGCCCGACCAACCAGTGTAAGTTTGAGTCCTATCCTCAACCCGACAGAAGAGAAGTAGAAGGACGAGGTGGGGATGGTGGAGAGGCCAGTCACTCGCATCCTTCTTACCTCTAGAACCACACATCATAGGCGAGATGCAACTTGTCCTCTTGAAGGAGCCAGATAAGCAAACACAGCCTACAAGCTCCACCACCAGTCCAAGGACCTGTGGGCAGACCTGAAGGAAGAAAGAAATAAACAATGAGACCTCACCTATCTACCTGTCCAACATATTCTTCAGAGTGATGAAATGTACCCATCCACTGGACTATCCAACTATAGAGAAGTCTCTCATGATCTCGTAAGACTCAGAGAAAGACGTGTTATTAGACACTTCTGCAATGGCAGTCTGCAGTGGATAAAGACACCGACACTTGATGAAGGGTGTCGTTCCTTCATGAGTACAGAAACACACCAATAGGACAAAGTAATGATTGATCTGGATCAAAAAATACAAAGTTCACAGCGCAGATCATGAAGGACTCGGTGACTCGACTCGTCAACAGATGCCGACTGACTGCGCTGTCACACATCCGAGATGTAGCCACAACACAACACCCGCCTTTTGAAGGGTTATGCTGAGAATAACCATACAAATCGTCTATCTTGTTCGCCAACGATGTTTATCACGAGGCATGAGCACATCAGACGATAGTCAATTCCCTTCTATAGACCGAGGTCCCTGTGATGACAAGACAGAAGTTTCTCATCAGTAGTAGAATCTTAACCAACGAGGAAAAAATACTATATTACAAGTGAATGACTTAGGTGAATGTGGACCTACGTCTTCACAGTTGAATCAAAAGAAGTAAACTCTCACGATTCTGATCATAGAAAAAGTCCCGTTGATGACACCAACCAGTGAAAACAGCTCTAATCCCTGTTGATTTACAGAGGGCTGAAAAAGGGATTTTGACGTAAGGAAAAATCTATTTCTGGGGATTGGGCGGTCGTTGTCGCCAGCGAAATATCCTTTAATCTATTATTTCTAGGGTAAATGTACTAACACATACCAGAGAATAAATAAATAAAGAAAAAGGTCAGTACAACTGACTCGCTCACCCTCCAAGAGGGTGTCGGTATGAACACTATGGCGAGTGAGACCACTACCACGAGCCGAATGCCAATAGAAATCTCCCACTACAAAATCCCCACAAGAGGAGAGCCGACCCACAGAGTGGGCAGCAACTACTACTACTCCATCCCATGCTGCCGACTGCTGCGCCTCTGGTGGCCATCCATGAAGTTACGGCAGACAATCTTGGGCGATGGGATGGGTAGGGTCGGGATTTCGCTGGCGCGCACGAGCCAATCGCCCCCCAGAAATAGATTTTTCCTTTACGTCAAAATCCCTTTTCTGGGCTCAGCTCGTGTCGCTGCGCGAAATCGTACCAGAGAAATAGCACAAGATTGTAAAGAAAATTCAACAAAACAAAAATATGTCTCAAATAAAAGGTAAAATAAAATAAAAGAATATAATTGCTATAAAGATACATATACACAATGATACAAATTAGAAATATGCTTAAATTAAACTTAATTCTAATATTTTCCTTAACTTAAGGTAATTTATATATATACAGGGGTAATATGGTATATTTGTACCAAATAGTATCTGTGGAAAGATATGTATCAGAAATCCAGAGCAATTAACATAATAAGTTGAACAAAACAAACTCCAACAATAATAACATATAAAGGAATGTATATAACTTAATATACAAAACCCCGTAACCATTACAAATAAGATGTATCCCCTAGCATAAAAATAAGGGGATGACATCCCAAGAGATCAATATTCACAATCAATTGTGAGTGCCCCTAGCAAAAAAATAAGGGACACCCACCACATCCTCATAAAAGCAGCTAAGACACAAGGTAACCGTAGATGAACAAGGCAGGGATAGACGAACTGTTGGGTGAGGCAGGTAGAAAGGAGGACTGGATCTTCTACTAAAGATTAGGTAGAGTCGGGGGGAAAACTATGTTACCCGCTGCTACTGCTGAAAATTTCAGAGCTTCCAAGGACTTTAAGTAATGAACGTTTGGAACACTGTCGGCGATTTCCATCCAGTAATACTTTTTCAACTCATCGAAGTTTCATATGTTGGAAATAGTTAATTGAGGTGGCTACTGCCCTGACATCATGTGCTTTTGGAAAAGAGTCAGGATTGGCTTGTTTAATGAAGTACAGGATTTGTTGCCTGATGCCTTTTAAATAGATAAAGTACCACCTTTTCTTTCTCTCTTAAAGAGAGGACCCGATGAGGATGAGGAGGTCCTAGACAGAAAGGCTCGTAAGGTTGAAACTGGGCAAAGAGATACATCTTGTGGAAGGGGTAGTACCTTCCATGGTTCCCACCTCATCAAAGGATCTTCATTTTAGCTATAAAACTACGTTCCGGAGAAAGTAGAACTTCCCCTGTGGGAAGGAACTGAATATGATCCGGGTCTCTGGATAAATAAACCGCCGACAGTTCTGAAATTCTAGCTCCTGAGGCCAAGCTTAATAAAAATAGAGTTTTTCTTAAGAGCATAATAAACGAGCATGTGTCCCCATTATCAGTTTTTCTGAAGGACCAGCTTAGAACATCGTTTAAGAACCATGATACCGACGTAGGCCTTACAGAAGGTCTAAGTCTAGCACACGCCTTGGGAATAGACGAGAAGTAGGAATCTGTCAAGTCAAGAAACCAAATTGAAAAATCTTTTTCAAGGCTGACTTGTTTGTCGTAATCGTGGCTAGCTGCTAAGCCTTTTTCAAATAAGGATCTGAAAAAGGATATAGCCGAATTGATTGTCATGATCCTAATATCTGATTCTCTCAGGAAGGTTTGCTAACTTTTTGACAGCAGCATCATACTGTCTCAAAGTTGAATCTCTTTTATCGGATTCCAAGAAGAGAATATTTTGAGGGTCAATATTCGCATTCCCTTTTTCGCTGCAAACTTCATGAAATCCATAAAGTTAGGGTTTTGAGAATCCCTGAGGAAGCGAACACAGTCTTCGTTTGTACTGACTGGGAGAGCCTGGGACTGGAATCCGAAGAGGGCGAAGACCCAGTTCCAGAATAAGAGGGTACCAATTGCTCTTCGGCCAGTCTGGGGCTACTAGAGCACTTGACCCTTGAATGTCCTGAGTTTGTTCAATACCTTCATGAGAAGATTCACTGGAGGAAAGACATAAATCTTCTCCCAGTTGTTCCATTCTAGAAGCCAGGCCGTCTAGAGCCAGGGGTCTAGAAAGCCAAGGGCGGTCCGTGGCATAGGCCAGAGGGTCCCAGGTTGGGGCCACATAACATGGGAGTTTGTGGTTCGCTTGAGATGCGAAGAGATCCACTTGTAGGCCTGGAACTCTCTGAAGAATCCATTCAAACGAACTGTTGTCCAGTGACCATTCCGACTCTAGAGGTACTGATCGGGATAGAGCATCTGCTATGACGTTTCTCACTCCAGCTATGTGGGTGGAGGAGAGATGCCAACTGAACTTGTCCGCCAGGGAGAAGATGGCTACCATGACATGATTTAGATGACGTGATTTGGAGCCTCCTCTGTTTATACATGTACTACACTGCGCTGTCCAAGACTAGCTTTATGTGGGAGTACTTTGTCGGCCGTAACCTTTTCAGAGTCAAGAACACTGCCATTGCTTCCAGAACGTTTATATGGAACTGACGGAACTGAGGTGACCAGGTTCCTTGAACTTTCTTGAACTGGGAATATCCTCCCCAACCGCTTAATGAAGCGTCTGTGTGGATGGTAATTCCTGGTGGAGGAAACTGAAGGGCACTGATACCGATAAGTTCTTGACTTTCGCCCACGGCCGGAGTCGATTCCGTAGAATCAGAGGGACTGAGGATAATTTGTCCCTGGACCTGACATTTGCTCGTGAGCGCCAGATTCTGGTTAGGTCTTTCAGTTTGGCTTTCATCAGGATGTTTGTCACTGATGCAAACTGGAGTGAACCCAGGATCCTTTCCTGAGTTCTTCTTGACGCCAGTTTGTGACTCAGAAATTGCTGACTGACTTCGCTATTTCTTTCCTCTTGGCTGATGGAATCGACAGAGTATGGGAGGATAGATTCCATTGAATGCCTAGCCACTGAAAGTTTGACTCTGGAGTGAGTCTTGACTTGGTCCTGTTTATCTTGAAGCCTAGATATTCCAGGAACTGAATCACTTTCAGTGTTGCTCTGTTGCATTCCTCGACTGTTGAAGCCCAGATCAACCAATCGTCGAGATACGCTACTACCATAACCCCTTGCGATCTTAGTTGTTGAACTACTACTTCCGCCAGCTCGTGAACACCCTGGGGTGCTACGTTGAGCCCGAAAGGAACTACCTTGAAGGAGAATGTCTGGTCTCCTATCTTGAAGCCCAGATACGGACGGAAGTGTCTTGCAATAGGGATTATGATAGTAAGCGTCTGTAAGATCGATAGAGGTGGTGACGGCCCCACGGGGAAGTAAGGTCCGCACCTGCGAGATCGTGAGCATCTTGAACTTGTCGCAGCGAATGGCTAAGTTTAAGCGGGACAAGTCTAAGATTACCCTTCTTTTTTGTGAGCCTTTCTTTGGCACGCTGAACAAGCGACCTTGAAATTTTAACCTGTTGCACTCTCGCTATAGCTCCTTTCTGAAGGAGATCCTCCGCATACTCCGTCAATTCCTTGGTAAGGAAGTTGGCGGAAAGGTCTGGATGGGGGTGGGCTCGCTAACCAGCTCCAACCCAGGCCCCTTTTTGACACAATGCTCTGAGCCCACTTGCTGAAGTTCCACCGGTGGCGAAAGTGAAACAGCCTCCCTCCTACCTGAAATTCCTCATTGGTTTTGGTAGCCTCCTCGGCCTCCCCTGAAATGTTTGCCTCTATTAAAGGGACCTCCCGATCCTCTCCCACGAAAGGATCGCTTACCTCTGCCTCCCTTACCCGAGCGTCATACTTCTGGAAGCTTGACCCTCGAAGACCTGATTGTAGGCTGGAGAGAGAGCGTAAGAGGTGGAGGGTTGAGGCTGAGGGGAGATAACATAAATCGGCTGCGATTGAGCCTTTGAGGTAGATGGGTTGGGCTGTTTGCACCAAGGGAACAGCCGGAACCTGCTGAGAAAAGCGTGGCTGCTTCTTCTGGTAGGGGGGCTGGAAACGTCTGGGTTTCCTTTGAGCCTTACCCTTACCGGCTTGATCCTGTCGTCTTTTGGCCGTAAGACCCCACGGTCTTTAAGGCTTTGGTTCAATCTCGTAGCCTCTGCTTGAACCTCCTTCACCATTGCTTCTGGGAAGAGGTCTGCTCCCCAGATGCTTGACGTAAGCAACTTATTCGGCTCGTGCCGAATTGTTGCTTCTTGTAGGACATGCATTCCTTACAATTCGTCCTAGCAGTGGCGAACTCCCAAACATATCCGACTGCACCGTTTGAGTCAAAGATTTGGTAAGAAGCTTAAAGAGTGGCTCCGATCCATAGGCAATGGTATCCACCTCGGTCATAGCCATGGAATTAATGGATCTGGCTAACCGCGATTTGGAATCGAATTCCGCCTGAATAAGGCTATCGGGAAGCCTAGGTAGCTTCTCACCAAACTGCTCCATAGCACAGTCTGGTTTGAGTTTGCCAGCTGAGAAGGTGTTGGGCAAATCTTCCCACAAATTCACCGGCTGAAGGAAGTAAAGGAGACGTAGGATCTGCTTCCTTCAGCTGAGGCATGGAATCCCCCTTCTGGGCTGCTGGAATGGTGGTTGTCGCGATCTTTGTCAAGAAAGGGAGCGGGGTATCTCTTCCTCGTAAAGATCGTAAACGGACTCTTAAAAGGTTGGATTTTCGTGTTGTTGGAACAATCCATGTCCTCTAGACACCTGAGCCATTCTCTCTGAGCCTGGTCTCGTGAATAGAGACTGTCTCCTTTGGTACCTTATCGTCCCGAGTCATGGCTGAGGCGGTGAGCCTGGCGTAGCCGATGAACGGAGCTGAAGGTCTTCCGGGTAGAACTCGAAGTCTTCAATCCTCCGAGTTCCACATTCCGGGATAGAGATAAGCCCGTCCTGGAAGGGGGCGTATGACGCTACTCTCCAAGGGTTGTTCATTGAGAACGGAGGTAGAGTCATACGGGGGTAATTGGGCTCCACCTGTGCTGAAAGATGGAGAAGAGGCTAGTGGAGCTTGGCTAAGTCCGGCTATAATGTTGTCCTGAGAGGTGATCCTATCAGACAACCGGGAGATCATTTGTTCCATGCTGTTCTTCAGAGAACCAACCAGATCGCCCACTTGTTGCAACAGACCAGCGTTGGAGTCCAAAGCCGGAGCTGCTGCGGAGGTGGAAGGGTGGCTCTGACCGGAACCAAAGGAAGCGGAACTGACGACTCCGCTGGAGTATGAGATCTCTCCCTGGAGGATTTACTCCTAGAGGACTTAGAGCCGGACCCAGAAGCTTTAGATCTCTCTGCTCCGGGATTCCTAGCCGGAGACTTACGAGAGGAAGATGACGCCGACGCCGACTTTTTAGACGACGACGACGTCTTCGTCAAGGTTTTCACTGCTTGACCTTGACCTTGGGTCTAACGGAAGCGTCAGGAGAAAGTATAAAGTTCATTACCCGTAAAGCCTTGGAAGGATGGAGAGGTTGCAGGGGTAGAAGATCCAGTAGCACCCAAGGGCATCCCTTGGGTGTCCAACGTACTTACCTCGACCAACAGGTCGTCTACAACCTACCATATGGTTCAACATTAATATCAAGCGTCGCGACTTCCGAGGAGATGTCCTGGCCTTGGTCCGTCAACGAGGCAGCCAGCTGTTGCTGGATGAAAGCGATAGTCGGGGGGGCCGCCTCTGCTGGGTCGACGTAGCCTGTAGCCTTGCCTCCGGGGAAGGATTAGTACCGCCAACTTCTTCTCAAGAATGTAGGGCATACCCTTGGCGGCGTTCTTCCCAAAAACCGCCGACCCAGGCCCGCAGGGTTGCCAGTGCGGTATCCCTCACAGCCGGAGCCTGGAAGAGAGGGTATTGATTAGATTTTAAGATTAAACTTAAAACTAAAACCAATTTAAAAGCTTAACTTAAAATTATAGGGGCTACAAAACCCCATGAATTTTATCTTAAGTTAGGGATTAATGTAAAAACTTAAGCACTATAACAAATGAAGACCAGTTTAACGGAGTTGGAATACTTACCCCGTCTAAGAGCTGGCTCACCAGGTCATAACAGATGGTACACGTCTCGTGGTACCAGACCTGGATGTCCCCGTGCGGAGTCGCGCATGGGAGCATGGGAACCCGGCAACTTCATGTCCCCATGGGTCTTGAAGTGTGGCGGCGCATCCCGGATGCTCACAGTTGGTGGTCTGTAAGTGAAAAGACACATGAGTATCTTAAAGACTCTCACTTACAGGCTAAAGGACAGAGGAACTCCGTTGCATGCCGGAGCTCGGAAAAAATTTGGGCATAACCCCTCCCTTCCCTTATCGCCTGAATAGGCTATAACCCCGGAGAGATCCGGTGAAACAGGTAAGGGAGGGGATGGTTTAAAGTAGCTTAAGATAAACTTAATAGTTTTAACGAAATAGATCTTAAACCTATAAAACTCGAACGTACCGGACTAAGTCCAGTGCGTGGCGGAGTGTCGTAACTCAGCGAGACGGAGTGGTTAGAGGGACCAACTGTCTGCCCCGGTCCACCCTGCTGGGTGGACTAGCACCTTTTTTTTTTTTTTCCCCCCCCCAGCTGGATGCCAGGTCTCCGGTGGGTAGTAAAGGAGCCCTAGTAAGGTGGGAAAGAGCGAGAGGACATACAGACTCGGGCTAGCAACGGAGCGACGGAGTAGCAACGGAGGGGGGGAAAGGCCAGTCCCCCCCCACCTTACCATCCGGCCGGACCGAGAAGCCGGAGAGGTCGAGTCCAGTCTGGGTCTGTTCCGCTCTACTCCCTCCTCGCCTGGGGGGTAGAGAGAGGCGGGCTCGGGTATGGCGGAGCGAGCATGGGCAGACCGACCCACCCCCCCGACTCTATGGAAGAAAGACGGTAGGGGGGAAGGTGACTGGACAGGCGTACTGGCTGCCCCGTGATCACGTAGTGACCATGGGGCGGTAAGTACAAAACAATGGACAACATAGCCTAGAAACATAACCAGCTGATCAGAGAGATGCTATCGGGAAGCAACCGAACTGAAGAGCGGTAGCATAAAGGCCCTGGGCCAACACCTAGGCTAAAACAAAGCCAGACGCCTAACTAACCTAAACAAATAACATAAAAATAATTCAAATGAATAATATGAAAGAAAGAAAACAAAATAGTAGGAGAAAAAATCCAGGAGTGTACGATTAACCCGAAGGAAAGTCTACCACTCATGAGCTAGCCGAGGCCGATACTAAGAGCCGTGGCTAGGGTCTGGATGGAAGGAGCCTACATAAGGTAAACGACATGCATGCATGACAAAACCGTGTAGACCGTACCCTAAACAAGCGGATGATTAAATAGAGCGTACTTAAGTAAGGGGATGTTCTGGTATGGGTGACCAAGAACGAACCCACCACGAGGCAGAACATGCTGCCATGCTTCCGACCTAGAGTTCGTATTTATACCTAAAAAACGGCAAATACGGGCTCAGGGCCGGAAAAACCAAATAGCAATAAACACTGAGTACTTAACTTAGCTGCTGCGATGGCTGCACGCTCCATGATAAAGAAATCCAAAGAAAAGGGCACAAAAAAAAACACAGAGTAAAAAAAGGGCACGTGTGTATCGTGTGCGCTTAAACTTGGAAAAGGATGTCCACCAGAGGCGCAGCAGTCGGCAGCATGGGATGGAGTAGTAGTAGTTGCTGCCCACTCTGTGGGTCTGGCTCTCCTCTTGTGGGGATTTTGTAGTGGGAGATTTCTATTGGCATTCGGCTCGTGGTAGTGGTCTCACTCGCCATAGTGTTCATACCAACACCCTCTTGGAGGGTGAGCGAGTCAGTTGTACTGACCTTTTTCTTTATTTATTTATTCTCTGGTAATGTTTGTTAGTACATTTACCCTAGAAATAATAGATTAAAGGATATTTCGCGCAGCGACACGAGCTGAGCCGCCAGAAAAACTAATCCGCTATTTCAATGCTGCTTGGCGAGAAAGTAAGAGTTTGCAATGAAAGTGGAGTCTTTCAATAATGAAAACACAGGGATTGTACTGCCTGAAGAACAG
Source organism: Macrobrachium nipponense (assembly GCF_015104395.2). Taxonomy (NCBI): domain Eukaryota; kingdom Metazoa; phylum Arthropoda; class Malacostraca; order Decapoda; family Palaemonidae; genus Macrobrachium; species Macrobrachium nipponense. The sequence goes on along the minus strand of NC_087217.1, from coordinate 35,247,178 downwards.
GGAGGATGTTTCTTTTTACTTTGGAAGCAGAGCTAGTCGGGCGGGGAACAGGCGAAGTCTTCCGTCATTCATTTACAATTTGGGGTGAAAAAAAAAATAACTGAATACCTTACGAATTAGAAAATGTATATTAGAAGACAACACTCAAATTGTCTGAAGAAAGTCATTCTGTGTCATCGCAGCAGCCGATGGGTCAGGTGTGATTGAACAGAAGACTAGGCTACAGACTTCTGTTGTACCATGGGGTAAACAGAAAGATGATAACAAGTCTAATGAGATATATGTCTAAAAATTCTTGCAATGGTAAATGTGGTGCAGGAGAGATGGGCATTATGTGAGAATTCCGATCCAACCAAAGACCTAAGTTTGTGATTAGCCTGGCAGAGAGATTCGAATTGGTAGTTAATCCTCAACAGAGGAGAAACAATACCAAACCGAAATGAATCTCGGAGAGAGAGCAGTACTAAGAACAGACCACTCGCTCAACTTGTCATACTGAGTTGCCTGGTAGTGCATTCCATGAAGTGTAAAAAAGATACACTCAAGTATCTGCATCTTAACTGAAATGGGAGGGAAGAAAACCCTCTTGTTCAGTGATCATACAAATACTGTGATATTGTTGGGAAACAATACTACTAGTTATCTCAAAATCAAAACCGGTAACTCTTGGGAGACCCGAAAGGCTGTCCCAAGTTTCAGGTTAATTAAGAGAAAGTACTATTCATCTTGGTCACATACCAGAAGAATTACAAACTTACAAATATGCACCTACTACTCAGACAATACAACTGATAACAGAAGCATATTGCAAGAGAAACATACTAGTATATTTGTTGGTTCCTGTAAATCGCACTCCAGCCTAATTCTTCTTCATTTGAGGGACAAGAATAAGGACTGGAAGCAGACCTCCTTCATTCTCTAATGAAAAGAGCAAAGGTGAAGTTTTCCCAAAGGGAGACTTCTATGGTGATAACAGGATACCGAAGACAACTAGTTCAAGCCGAACTGGTTGTTCCCAAAACAGTAGCACTGGAGAGGTGCTCAAACCCCTTGGTGCTATCCATCCTGAACAGATCAACGTATGTTCAGTAAGATCGTAAGATTGAACCAAAAACATAGTCTCTTGGGTTCGAACTCTGAGGAGTAAACTCCATAGAATTCCTCTTATTTCCTTGTTCATTCCAGTATAACCAGGAAGTAGAGGGAAAAAAGAGAGGAGGATTGACTGTACCTCCCCACTCTTCCCTCAAGTTGCGATGCTCTCACTTTGTTACATGAAGCATTCATTGCTACAACAGTTTTGTTCTAGCCAACGCGAGCGAAAGTTGACTGGAGTTAAATGCAGTAAAAGCTGGCGAGAACTTGCCACATCTTGCTACGCATCTATCTTCTCCGTGATCGAACCTCACGAAGAGGACCACACAGAGGACCTCCTCCTATCTCCTTCAGATGCCTGGTCCCGAGGGACAGCGACATCGATCTTGGCACCTAAAGAATAATCATTCCTGGCTTTCACAGGTGGGTCCAAGCCACCAACACTGCTCGGTCCCTTCTCTCGCCCTGTGTCACTATTGTGATGGAGAGAAGACTACCTATCACTCACTGACTGTAAAGGGGGGTTGTACACTCGGACACACCTGTACACGGGTATACCCGATGCAGCCTCGGTTCCATGAGCACCGCCCTTGGAACCAGACAGGAGAACAAATTGGGTTTGAACTCCTGGAGCTCCTAAGACACTATATTGTGTGGATAGCATCCAGGTTCCCGCTCTGGAAGGAGCAGGTGAGCTGAAGAGACAGCCAATTACTTCCTCTCCCTGGAAAGGATGCAGACCCTTAGAAATCTCGAAGCGAGACTTCTTAAGGGGTGGATAATACCTACCTCTTCTTAGGATGTGGAACCCATTTGAAGAGGGAGGTTAGGAGGAGTCAGATGATGAAGACGAAAGACGATGACCTCGTGAAAGCTCGCAGCAACACGGGAAGGGAGGGTACTATGTCCTAGCAAAGAACCGCACCGATCAAGAGTTCGTTCATTAGAGCCGAGCACTCAGATCAGCAGAGCTGTCTGGTCGAGCTGAGCCAAGCCAAGTGAGCTCAGCAGATCACCACTAAATAATTATGCGTGGTAATTGTCAACAAAGAACTATCACTTCTTCCCAATTAACTGTTCTCCTGTGGTAAAGACTCGTCTTGCCATCCAAGCACTCGTAATAGTGAGCGCTCGGCGAGCGTTAGAATTCGTAAGAATTCCCACGCTCTACGAGAAAAACCTGACTCTTGTATGACAATAATCAGGTCAGCCTTGTCTCACCATGGGACTCAGCAATATGATGAAGCCGAGCACTCGGCAAGCGCCAAAGAAACCAAGGGAATCAGGCACTCTGTGAAACTCCCAATTATTGTAATAATCATCGGGAATGCCCGTTGCCCAAATGTTTGGAAATCTCAGAAAACCAAACCATTCTGTGAACACTAGAAATTCCAAGGAATTTAATGGCTTAGCGAGACTCCCGATTTTCATAATAACAATTACCGGGAATGTCTGTCTCACCTGAGTGTTTGGAAATTACAGAAAAACCATAACACTCTGAGAATGCCAGAAATTCCAAGGAATTTGAGCATTCAGCAAGATTCCCGAGTATTGTAGCAACAATTACTATCAAGAATCCTTGTCTTGCCCAAGTGTTTGCAGATCACAGAAGACATAAACACTCAGAGAGTGCTAGAAATTCCAAAGAATTTGAAGCCCTCAGCAAGACCCACGAATTTTGACAAGCAATCATCGGGGTGGGGCCCCTCCTCGACTCCTGTAAAAATCAAGGAGGAACGGGCATAAATAACAGTCTTAAATTTGAGCATTTAAGACTGGAATGAGAGTACAATTCAATAAAATATACAATCTACTCTTTAGTCAATCTAGTTTTGCAACAATTCACAAAATACCTGAAGCTAGTAACACTAGAGTCTGACATGTTGAAGAGACAAGTTGGTAACTAAGTCCAAAAAACGATCTAGTTCTTTAGTAATAAGAACCTAAAACTAAATAGAAATCACCGAATCAGCCAATGGAATGTAAATAATGCTTCACAAAATATTGAAAAAACAAAAGGAAAAGTCAAGACGTCCAGAATTAACTGCAGCTGACAACCAGTCTGTAGCCATCGGCTGGCAGAAACAAACTGAGCCCTTTGCCAAGTGGTTCCTCTCTTACCCCAAAAGTGGGTAAGGTCATTTCCACCTAGCCAAAGTAGAACAGAAAATTAGCGCAATCTGTGAATTTCAGAAATTAACTGCCTGGTGAGTAAAACTCTTAGCTATATAGTAATTACTTGGTAATTCCCATAATTAAATTGCCAAAGTTATTGATTAATGTAAAGGCATAACATGCAACCATCTACTAGTTAATGTAATGACGTAACATCCTAGAATTACTTTTAAGGCAAAGCTATTATTGGCGTCGCCAGGAGCCTAACCAGTAAACAAAACATAAATGCAAATGGCATTGTTACAACAGTTCGTTGATGACTTATTGAATCAACTGAAAAATAACAAAATATCACAATTTTGAAGTAAATTTTATTTTTTCTAACTATACAAACCTGAGGTCTTTTACATAGGGATATACTTACAGCGCAGCTGGACCGTTCGTAATCTTTCTAACAAGGTAGTTCCATAGTAACTGCTTGTCTGATGGTCGGGAGTCCCGCCCGACTGGAGGGTAAACATTCACTTTGCTTTAGGCCCAGGAACAGAGTGAGGGGTGGCATGAGGTGGGACTATGTGTAAAGGACCTCAGGTTGTATAGTTAGGAAAAATACAATTTACTTCAAAATTGTGATTTGTTCCGACACGTAATACAAATCCTTGGTCCTTTACATCGGGAAGACACTTCTTGGTGGGTGGAATCTGAGTCTTGTGAACAGACTGGTGTTCATCCGACCTTGGTTCCCTCCCTGGTCGTAAGAGCAGAGGGAGGGATCCTAGCCTCTGTCCAACTGATCGGAGTGTGCACTGCAGGATCAGTGGTCAGACCTCTGGACCAAATTCATAAGAGGGAGGCAAGCGTGCCTCTTATGAATAGCAAGCAAGAACTAGTTCCTACGCAAGAGTAAATATAAAGTCTTGGGTTTGTCTCTCGCTGGCGTCCACTTCCCCCCTTGTTAGGGAAGTGGTGGATAAGCGCTTCCATCCCTAGTGAAAGGGATGGAATGGAGTTCAGTTATGTAGCTTACCTGCATCGATCATCCTGTCCATGGTGACAACCGCCGCCCTCTGCCCGCAGGGAGAGGGAAGAAAAGAGGAGGAAGAGATGCTAGTCACACTCTCATTCACTCTTCCATTCATGCAGTCTCACAAGGATGAGATGCTATCTTGTCCAGTCAGGGAGCTGGGTAAGCTACCCAACTTGTTGAGCAGCCACCACGGGTCCCAAGGAAAAGGTCTCCAAGGACCTGTGGGCGATATCCTGAAGGTAGAAGGAGGTAAAGGTGGTCTGGGTGGCCCAAACCCTTGCCTTCAGTACCTGTGCCACGGACAAGTTTTTGCGGAATGCAAGGGTTAGACCAATACCTCTGACTTCGTGGGCTCTCGGACGAAGAGTACTGGTGTCGGCACTCCCCTCTGAAGCGTACGCCTTCCGAATTACCTTGTGAAGCCAGAAAGAAATAGTGTTCTTGGACACTTCATTCTTGGTAACCCCGGTGCTAACGAACAGGCGTCGACACTCAGGCCTGAGGTGACAAGTGCTCTTCAGATAGCGAGCGCCGTAGCACCCTCACAGGACAAAGCAGCATCTCATCCGCATCAACGTTGGCGAAGTCTTTCAGGGAGGGGATCGTGAAGTACTCGAACCGGTCGTCAGGGACCGAAGGGTTCCGAGTCTTCACTACAAAGTCCAGGACGAAATCGAGCGTCACCGATCCCCATCCCTCGAGTGCTTAACATTGAAGGAAAGACCGTGAAGTTCTCCCACTCTCTTCACCGAGGCCAGGGCCAGCAAGATGGTCCTGAGGGTCAGATCCCTGTCTGACGACTCTCGGAGCGGCTCGAAGGGTCTGCGAGTAAAACTCCTAAGTACGAGAGTCACATCCCACCCCGGGGGCCTGAGTTCCCTGGGTGGGCAAGACCTCTCGAAGCTCTTCATTAGGAGTGAAATTTCCATAGAAGCGGAAAGATCGACTCCTCGCAGTTTAAGGACTAGGGCCAGGGCAGCTCTGTAGCCTTTAACTGCAAAGATGGATAGGAGCTTCTCTCGGCGAGGAAAGACGAGGAAATCCGCTACCTGCTGAAGACGGACCACTTCCCCTGGTACACTGCTGCAGAGGACTGTCCCCCCCCCCCCTGAGGTAAAACCCCCTGCCATCTCTGTTTTGCTGCTCTTGGGAGAAGCCTCTTGCTTGCAAGAGATGGTGGATAACCGCCAGCCAGGAAGACACAGGGACCAAACTGCTCAGTGATACCCTTCCACGTGTGGTTGGCACAGGAATTTGTGCCAGGGGGGAATCTCTCGCAGTGCCTCGGAGAGAAGAGCCAGCAGGTCCGGATACCAAACGGCCTGAGGGCATTTGGGTGCCACCAGAATCATCCGAAGATTGCTGGTGACCAGCACTCTGCTGATCACCTTGGGAATCAGACAGAACGGGGGAAAGGCGTAGACTGGGAGATTGTCCCACAGGTGCTGGAACTCGTCCTCTGCAGCTGCCCATGGGTATGGCACGACAGAGAAGAAAACCTTGAGTTTTCTGTTGTGCCGGGTGGCGAACAGATCCACAACTGGACGCCCCCAAAGGTCGAAGAGCCTTTCTGCCACATCTGGGTGAAGAAACCATTCAGTCCCAATCACCTGATTCTGGCGGCTGAGCTTGTCTACCACTTCATTCCTCTTGCCTGGAATGTATCTGGCTGACAGCTCTACCGAGTGGGCTACAGCCCACTCGTGCACCTGCATCGTCAACTGGTGCAACAGGAGGGACACTAGGCCCCCCTGTTTGTTGACATATGCCACTACCATGGTGTTGTTGCTCATCAACACCACTGAGTGTCCCATCACCCATTCCTGGAACTCTTGGAGTGCGAGGAACACAGCCTTGAGTTCCAGGACGTTAATGTGAAGGTGCCTGTCGTGATGCTTCCACACGCCTACAACCAGCAACTCTTCCAGGTGTGCGCCCCATCCCTCGGTCGATGCGTCTGAGAACAGCAACATCTCTGGAGGGGGAGTGCACAGGGGCACTCCTATTACGAGGTTCCTGTCGTCTAGCCACCAGGCCAGGTCCTGCCTCACTTCCTCTGTGGGAGGAACAAGGAAGGACTGCAGATCTCGTGCCTGTGACCAACACTCCTTTAGTCTCCACTGGAGAGACCACAGATGAAGACGCCCATGAGGGACTAACTTCTCCAGTGACGACAGGTGACCAATCACGACCTGCCACTGCTGAGCTGACTGTTCCTGTCGAGACAGGAACCGTCTGGCTGCCTCCCCGAACCTGCTGATCCGCGAGCCTGCGGGGAAGACTTGCCCTGCTACCGTGTCGATCAGCATGCCCAGGTACTTCATCCTCTGCTTGGGCTCGAGATCTGACTTCTTGAAGTTCACCACAATCCCCAGATCACAGCAGAAGTCGAGGAATCAATCCCTGTCCTAAAGCAACTGCGAGCGAGAGCTCACCAGGCCCAGCCAATCGTCGAGATACCTCAAGAGACGTATCCCGACGGAATGAGCTCAAGCCGACACCAGAGTGAAAACTCGTGTGAACACCTGTGGGGAGGTAGAGACCAAAACAAAGTGCCCTGAATTGGTACACCTTCCTGTCGAGGATGAAGCGGAGGTACTTCCTGGAGGACTGATGGATGGGTATTTGGAAATACGCATCTTTCAAGTCTACCAAAAGCATGAAGATGTTCTCCCTGACAGAGTCGAGCACTGAGCGTGCAGTTTCCATCGATCATGAACCGAGTCTGGCGAACGAATCGGTTCAAGGGAGAGAGATCTATCACCGGTCGCCAGCCCCCCGATGGCTTCTCCACTAGGAAGAGTCGGCTGCAAAAGCCTGGCAACTGATCTCGTACAATATCCACAGCTCCCTTGCTCAGCATGGACTTGACTTCTTCCCGAAGCGCTACATCCCTGGCAGAACCGGGAACGTATGTCTGAAGGTGGACCGGTTGAAAAGTGAGGGGTGGCCGCTACTCGAAGGGTAGCAGATATCCCTCCCAAAGGACATCCACTACCCAGGTCTTGGCTCTGTAGCGCTGCCGAGTTGCCCAATGGCTCGCCAGGCAACCACCCCCCCTTCCGGCAGCAGGTGAGGGGGAACGCCATCCCTAGCGTTTCCCCTTTCTTCGACTTCCGCTTGGAGGAACCCCCACAGGAGTGGAAGGTCTGGGAGGAGGGCTGACGCTCACTCGAAGCAGAAGTCGAAGGCTGGGTCTTTCCTCTAGACCTCGACGCAGCTGATGTCTTGGCAGAGGAAGAGCTAGCCAAGCTCCGAGGCTTGGCCGCAGTTGCTCGAGGCTGCCCAGAAACCTTCGAGACTGCCTGGTGAACCAAGAGGTCACTGTCCTCAGTGCGCCGCTGTTCCACCGCAGCATCCACCATCCCTCCAGGTAAGAGAGAGGCGGAACCCAGCAACGGTCCGTTCCGTAGACCCATCATTACCTCGCGACTGGCTGCTCTGGTCACCTGAGCGAGGACTACGTCCCAACATCTCAGGACCAGGTTGGCCCACAGGTTGGCCATCTGGTAGGCGAGGTAGGAAATAGCCCTACCCCCAGACTGACACAGTCTCCCGAACGCCGTGTCTCCTTCGGGAGAGATGGGTCCCGAGGAGACTGCGACTCTAGACACCGTGAGGAACCACAGGTCCAACCAAGAGACTGCTTGGAAGGCTGCCATGGCAGTCGCTTCGAGGGCCGATCCCTCTTGCTGTGAGAACCAGAGGTTTTCGGCCAGCAGGTGATGGAGAGGTACCCCCGGAGTTAGCCTAGCTATCTTCGGGTTAACCTGCTTGGTCGGCAACGGGTCCTCCGATGGCACGTAGAAGGAGGGGGAAGCAGCTTGTCCGACCTGCTGGCCCTAAGCGAGCCCTCCTGTCCAGAGACATGAGAGTTCACCTGGACCAGCACACCGTGGCCCTGGGTTCCTTCTTAGGACCCAAGAACGACTCCAACCTCGATGGAGGTTTGGAGGGCGGAAGCACTGATCCTTCCCCGAGGTCGTTGTGCTGACAAATCAGCGCAACGACCTCCGCAAACGACCTCTGGATCTCGGGAGTGATCGCGTCCTGAGACGATGGACCGTCAAATCCATCCAGGCCGGTCAGCTCCCAAGACCCTCCTCCTTCAGCAGGAGGAACCCGGTCAGACCTCTCGTGGCCTCCTCCAACCACTTGGGCATACAATCTGTTCGGTCCCAAGACTGTGCCAGGCTTGTAGGCTCTCGTGGCGCTCCTCATGGTCACTCCTAATCACTTCGCTCCTCCGGTGTAACCCGAGGAGGTTAAAGGGATAGGAGAGGAAGACCTGACACTCCCGCCCTGCCAACCAGCAGAACCGGTGGGCTGGGAGGACTGCAGGCAATCGCCAACCCGCAGTGGCGACCGGGCTACAGGTCTACAGGTCCCGCGGTCTCCCTGGGGAGAACCGCTGGACCGAAAACGGTAGCGACAGTCCCGAATGTCAGGAGAGCTGCTACCAGTCAAGCGATCCGTCCGGTCCACGGTGGGAGCGACGGTTAGGAGACCGGTAGAGTCCACTGGCGCGGTGGGAGCGTGCACCGTCCTCTCGACGCGTCATGGTACCTGGCCCAGCTGAGAATGGGCCTGGTGACCGGGGGGACCTCTTCGTGGCCTCCGCACGCAATCGGTCTGGTGGGACCGTCGCGTCAACCCTGGGAACCAGGGGATCGCTGCGAGAGCGATCGCCAGCCTGGCGAGAGTCACCTGAGCGACTCCCACCAGTCTTCCACTCCGTGCCTGGGTCCTGGCAGCGAGCAGGCTCAGCCGCCTGGACCCTGGCTACTGGTGACCATACACTCAGTGACGTGAGCGAGCGAGCAGCTGAGACGGATCCTGGTGCAGAGGTGGAACCTCTGGAACCAGGAGACGAGGTACCAGCGGTAGCTGGTGCCCCTGCGGTCCCTGTTTTCTTCTTCCCTGGGGAAGGAGAGACGGGCCCCGTTCCCGAAGGAACAGGAGGACCAGAGGAAGACCCACCTGTCCCACCGGAGCGAGACGACCCTTAGAAGTCTCTGTGTGAGATTTCTGGGGGGTGGGGGGGGGGGGGGGGGGGGGGGGGGGGGGGGGGGGGGGGGGGGGGGGGGGGGGGTAGGCCACCTTCTTCCTCGGCTGTGGGGCCTTGGAAGTCGAAGGGGAAGAGGCGGCAGCAGACGACAACAAAGAAGACAACGGCACCTTCCTCTTCTTGGACCTCTTCTTCATCAGCTTCCTCAGGACCACCGTCAGATCCTCCATCCAGGACGGAGCTGGGGGCCAGTTGCGGTAGCAACACGGCCCACAGCACGTTGCCACCTGTCTGGAGGACCTGCGGTGGGAGTAGCAACACCACGGGCAGGAACAGAGACGGCAGGATCTGGTACTGGAACGGCGACGGCAGGAACTGGTACTGGAACTGGAGGCCGGTCGAGCGGTGAGCTCTTCGGGCACTCAAAGTCAGGGGCTGGGGCAAGGAAAGCAAACCCAGGTGGTAGGGCCAACTCCTCTCGCAGCACGAACGACAGCAGGGCCTGCACAGCAGCTGATGGTGTCGCCGTCGTCACGTGCTGATGGACACCAGGTGAGGCGGAGCAGCATACCCAGGTGTCGAGATGGTGGTCGTAGTAGACATCACCGGGCCATGAGTTACAGGAGCGGCCAGTTGGTACGAGCAGACCCCTGAATTGCTGGGGAGTGCCCAAAAGGCCCAGCTAGAAACTAACCACATACAGACCGCCTAGCTCGAGGTCTCCCCCCACCGCGGCGGCAGTAGTCCACCACCTGAGGTAGGCAAGAGTTGGGTTAGTGGGGGGGGGGGGGGGGGGGGGGGGTTTTGGGGGGGGGGGGGGGGGGGGGGGTTTCCCCAGCCTCACCCCCATGGGGGGGGGGAGTTTCCCCCACCCCCGAATGTGAGCAGAAGAGTACCCGGTGGCCAGTGGGGTTTTTACAATTCCAATTCCACGTCGGGGTGCCAGCGCCCCCTCCTTCCTCTGCGCTCGAACAGATATGTCGAACGACAAGGCGGAAACACGACACGTCCCCGCCCAGAGGGGAAAGGAGCCATACGGGGGAGGAGTGGCTAGGGCAGGAAGGAAAGAGGAAGATGTGTCCGTGAAGCAGAGCTGTCCCACCGGTAGAGACTTTTCGAACGACCCCTTGGCCCAGTTTACGGCACGCTTTTCCTGCTCCCTTCCCCTCCCCGTAAGGCGCTCCCACTTCCCAGCACCGAACCCATGGAGCCCGACACTGCCTTCCTCTTCCCGCCCGACCTAGGAATCATAACAAACAAATTATGACCACAGGCTCGGCCGCCCAAGAAGCACTACGTTCACGGCCTTCGGTCAGCGTGAGTACACAACATGGAAGGCCCCGCCAATGACGGGCCCTCCACCACCCTCGCCATAACCTCTGGTTGGTTGGGGGCCGGGGGGGCTTCTCAGTCTCGTGGGCTTGCATGTTCATTCACGATGCAACCACAAGTCACAATGAAAATACAAAAAAAGAGAAAATAATAAGTACTTACGGTAGGATTCCCTCTACAATTACTACCAGTAAGTGAAAAAGCGACACAAGGAATCAATTCTTTGTTCTCGAAGGCGTATTGAAAGCTCACGATGATGGCGGGCAGAGCGGCGAACACACGTCCTCATCCGACAGAGGCCGAAAGCAAAGTGAATGTTTACCCTCCAGTCAGGGGGAACTCCCGACCATTGAACAAGCAGTTACTATCGAACTACCTTGTTAGAAAGCTTACGACCGCTCCAGCTGCGCTGTAAGTATATCCCTATGTAAAGGACCAAGGGTTTTTATTACGTGTCAGAACAAAAGGGGAAAACTCGTCCTGAAAGATTTCAGCTTGTAGGCTACAATATATGCATTCCAATGGTTAATTTAGAGAAGCCTCCATCGGAATCCAGTAAAATAACCGGAAAATAATGAACAGAACTACCGCCACACCAAGTGTTGCCACCACAGACAGCAGGAAACGAATAAGGATTATCTGCTAGGTCGTTCCAATATTCCGTTAGTGGAACAGGCTGTTACCTACACAAACGATATTGAAGTGCTACCCACAAAATTTTGAATTTGAGCTGTCGTACAAGTGGAAACAATACGTACCTATGTAGTTACTTGGTAAGTTACTTAAATAAAAATCTTTATATGTAATGAGAACAGCAAAGCATGGCAAACTGAAATAAGCAAGGTAGCAATATCCTGTCTTTATTAAATATGACCCATTCCCACTCAGTAACCAAATTTAGTATTCCTCCTACTTCATCAAGTAGAAAAGGCAGCTTTATTCACAAAAGGCAGATAAAACTGATGTAAAATATTAAGGTTTTCATTTATACAATATAATACATTACTATAATACATTACAGTTTTGATTACCTGTTGATACTTCTCTGTAATCTGCTGTACATCATCCTGGGACTGTTGTAGTTGACTCTCTATATATTCCTGTGACAGGAAAAGATACTGGATAATCAACTGAGCTAGTCGATACATTTTCAGAAGGCTTCGTTGACCTGAAGGTGTGCTAAGGTCAAACTCAGCTTCAGCATCACAAAAAGTTACATGTGAAATGTTTTCTTGAAGAAATTCTATACTACATCCAGATGCTAGATCATGAAGATCAACTGAAGCCAATTTATGCCAGTCAACCCTCTCTCGTCTCTGAGAGGGAAACTCCACAGTTGGAGGAATGACTGATCCCCCAGCTGGTGACATAGAACCCAGCCTGGTCCTCATCATAAGCTTTTTCTTAGATGCTCTTGTTCAAAGTGTTACACATTTATCCTGAAAGATAAAAGTTTATGAAGCACATTTACAAAGATAGCTTAATATTTATGCACAATAATAACCTGTTTAGTATTCTAAAGACTGTTACAAAATTTAAGACGACAGAGACAATTAATTGTATAGCTAAACTTCTTTTTAACTACGTATAATAAAATACCCAGAGGCTTTTAACAAGCTATAGATAGCTGTAATCACATCAATGAAAGGACAGCAAACCAAAATGGTAAATGTGGTCTGATAAAGCTATTTGTGAATGAAAAGAGCTAGAAGCAATTAGAAGTAATGGTACATAGCATATATTCATTATTCAGTGGTTTGCTAATGTCAAACAAACCATTACCTTAGATAGCTTTCCAGTTCAGTTTGAAGTGTTACCTGCATCTCACAATCACACTGTAGTGGAGTCCATCTGTGCTTATTTCTAAAAACACTAAACATGAGTTTGGTATGGTTAAAATTATATTTTGCCTTTATTTTATAAAAATCCAAGCCAAGCATTCCCTAAAAGAAAGTTAAGGTACAAGTTCAAAAGGTTTTCCTATAATGTCAAGCCTCATCTGAAAGAATACCAGCATTCTTTGTCTAACCATGTAGAAAATTCTAATGACACTCATTGACACAAATAAGAGACTTTATTTCCTTTCAAGTTTGCTTTCAAACTTGGAGCAATTACTGAAGAGGATCTTCAGGGTGGCATATGGATCAATCTGTTCTTATCTTAAGTTGTGGGCCTTGCAGAGCAGATCTTCCTTTAAAGACAAAGTGAAAGGGGGTGGACTCCAGTGCACTGTCACCCTAATCCTCAGCCTCAATTCTTTCTCTCCCCTCCCACCCCACTACTATTATGTAACGTTTACTGTACATTAGCAGAGCTACCTTGCCAACATCACAGTTTTTGAAAGTAAATTGTATTTTTCCTAACTATACAAACCTGAGGTCCTTTACATAAGGAACTACTTTCAGTGTAGGCTGCAATACATCCGTTAAATTCTTGAACAAGGGGGTTAGGTAGTAACTACCGTCTGTTAGGCGGGTAGGCCTGCCTGCCCGGATGTAAACACTCCACTTTGCCATTCGGCCCAGGTTCAGATTGAGGGGTGGCATGAGGTGGGCATTAATGTAAAGGACCTCAAGTTTATATAGTTAGGAAAAATACAATTTACTTGCAAAAATTGTGATTTGTTCCTACATGATATACAAACCCTCTGTCCTTTACATAAGGAAGACTCACTGATTAGTGGGAGGAATGTGAGTGAGCCTCTGGAAATGATTGGAGTTCTGCAAACCTGGGCTATTCCTCCTGGTCGTAGGAGCGAGAAGTGCCCTGCCTCTGACAACTTGATCGGAGTATTGGAGCTGCATGAACAAGAGTCAGACTTCTGAGCCTTTTCGAAATGAGTGAGGAATCGTAACTTATCTGAAAAAGGGCTGGGAAAAATATTTAGAGTCGAAGGCATTAATGCAAAGTTCTGGGAAGGATTTGCATTATTGCCAGTCTCCTTCCTCCCCTTGCTAGAGGATGGAGCAGGATTGCTTCTATGACTCTGATAAGAAAAATAGAAAAGAAGTTCAGTGTGTAAGCTTACCACATCAATCCCCCGACCAGCAAGTATAAGTTCAAATCCTATCCTCAATCTAAAGGAAAAGGAGTGGAAGGACAAGGAGGGGGAAGTGGAGAGGCCAGTCACTCTGCAACCCTTCTTACCTCAAGAACCGCACCCCATAGATGAGATGCAACTTGTCCTCTTGAAGGAGCCATGTAAGCAAACACAACCCGAGAGCATCCACCACCAGTCCAAGGAAAAGAGGTTCCAAGGACCTGTGGGCAGACCCAAAGGAAGAAAGATATAAATATGGTCACAATGAGACCTCATCTATCTCCCGGTCCAACATATTCTTCAAAGTGATGAAATGTACCCATCCACTGGACATATCCAACTGCAGAGAAGTCTCTTACGATATCGTAAGACTCGGAGAAAGACGTGCCATTAGACACTTCTGCTTTGGCAGTCTACAGTGGATAAAGGTACTGACACTCAATGAAGGGTGTCAATCCTTCATAGGTACAGAAACACACACATAGGACAAAGTAATGACTGATCTGGATCAACCAATACAAAGTCCACATGCAGGAGATCACAAAGGATTTTGTGATCTCCTGCAAATCGTCTATCTTGTGTTGCCAACAATGTTGAGACGAGATGATGAATCTCGTAAGGCCTGTGCACATTAAACGAGTTCAAATGCCTTCTAAAGACCAAGGTCCCTGTGATGGCAAGACAGAAGTTTCTCATCAGTAGTTGAATCTCACCCAAGGAGAATCAATACTATAGTACTTAGTGAACGACTAAGGCGAATGTGGACCTACGTCTTCACAGTTGAATCGAGAGAAGTAAAATCTCACAATTCTGATCATAAAAAGTCCTGTGATGACACCAACCAGTGAAGACAGCTCTAATCCCTGTTGCTTTAGAGAGGACTGAAAAAGTCATTCCGCTACTTCATTGCTGCTCGAAAAGAAAGTCGGAGTTTGCAATGAAGGCGGAGAGCTTTTCAGTAATGAAAACAAAGGGATTGTACTGCCTGAAGAACATCTTGTGGGTTGGATCAGGGAGGAATTTTCTATTTACTTTGGAAGCAGAACTAGTCGGGTGGGGAACAGGCGAAGTCTTCCGTTATTCATTTTCAAGTCAGGGTGAACAAAGAATAATTGAACACCTTACGAATTAGAAAATGTATATTAGAAGACAAAACTTAAATTGTCTGAAGAAAATCATTCTGCATCATCCAAATGGCCGATGGGGCAGGTGCAATGGAACAGAAGACTAGGCTACAGACTTCTGTTATAGTACTGTGGGGTAAACAGAAAGATGATAATGAGTCTAATGAGATACATCTCTGTCTGAAAATTCTTGCAACAGCAAATGTGGAGCACGAGACATGGGCCTTATGCAAAAATTCCAAGCCAACCAGAAACTTAAGTCCATGATTGCCAAGCAGAGAGATTCGAATTCGTAGTTAATCCTCAACAGAGGAGAAACAATACTACAACGAACAGAATCTTGGAGAGCAAGCAGTACCAAGAGTACTCTACCACTCGCTCGACTCCTTATGTACTGAGTTGCCTTGTAGCGCATTCCATGATGGAATGCATTCGGCTAGAACCATCAAGCACAAAAAAGATACACGTGAGCATCTGCATTTTAATCGAAATGCAAGGGAAGAAAACCTTCTTGTTCAGTGATAATGCAAATACTGTGGTGTAGTTGGGAAACAATACCACTAGTTATCTTAAAATCAAAACCAGAAACTCTTGGGAAGCCGAAAGGCTGTCCTAATTTTCAGGTTAATTAAGAGAAGGTACTCTTCGTCTCGCTCAAATACCAGAAGAATTAACTTACAGATATGTGCCTATTACTTAGACGATGCAACTGATAACAGAAGCAGGCCTCAGTGTGTACTTTTGATCTGCTGAAGCGAATAGCGTTTGGTTAGGAGAGGTTCACAGAACCCTCCCTCTCTCTCTCTCTCTCTCTCTCTCTCTCTCGATACAGGCAGGTAGATATATTCTGAACTCTCTCTTAATGTTACTTAATTTGATTGAGGGTATGGGTGGAAACACAGAGGTAGCCCAAAATAAATAAAGTCAGTCCCCAGGTTACAACGGGGGTTCCGTTCCCAGCAGGGCGTTGTAAGCCGAAAATTGCCTTAACCTGAATCATTGTAATTACAATGGGAATAAATACCAACGGAACTGTAAGTACGGGTTACAGCACTGCTGTAAAGCAGGTTAATAGAAACATGATGCAAGCGCCTTAAGTCTGGAACGACTTAAGCCGAACCTAATGTAACCCGGGGAATGCCTTATATTCTTCTAAAATGTTACATCATGAGATAGTTTTTGCAGAGAAGAATTGGATGTCTCTGACAGACAATGGAGAAAGAGGAAGTGATCTCTTACAGATTGATTTACAAAGCGATAGGTTAGCAAACCTAACAAAAGATACGTGTACGAACGAACACCTCTTTTTAGGTCAAGACACATCATCCTTTTAAGTTCTCATGAGAGCCAAAGTAGGTTCCCAAACAAGAAGGTTGACGTTCGGGTTTTCTATTTATGCTTAGCTAGCCTTCACACGCATCCTGTGACTGTGGTTTTTAGCAGACTTTCCGGGTTGACCCCTGACCTGATTAAGTGTTTTGCATTTCTTCTAAGGAATGTCCTACATTACTTTTATCATATAATTGGATATTACTATCTATTACATATTCGTAGGATCCTGTAAATTGCACTCCAGCCTAATTCTTCTTCATTCGAGAGACATGAATAAGGACTGAAAGCAGACCTCCTACATTCTCTAATGAAGAGAACCAAGGTGAAGTTATCCCGAAGGGAGACTTCTATGGTGATAACAGGATGCCAAAGACTAGTTCAAGCTGAAATGGTTGTTCCCAAAACAGTAGCACTGGAGAGGTGCTCAAACCCATCGGTGCTATCCATCCTGAACAGATTGACGTACGTTCGGTAAGATCGTAATATTGAATAAAGGGATTTTGACGAAGGAAAAATCTATTTCTGGGGGAAGACCTGTGTCGCCCGGTGAAAAATCCCTGTAGCTCATTTTTCAAGTATAAATATATCCTAAATATACCAGAGAAAAAGCTTACATGGTATGCTGAAGTTACTACCCTCAGTGCGAGCACCCCAAAGGGTGTTGGTATAAGTAAAGGGGCAAAGTGGAAGCTACTATTCACAGATCCTCTGCCACTTAGAAGATTCCCTCTTCAAAATACCTCTGCGGTGGGAGCCGTTCCAAGCGTCCCCCGCCTTACCCTCCACTCGCTACTACTACTAATACCCACGCGGCTAGCTCATTCCTGGAATATACCTCCAGGCTTTGATTGGCCAAGGGTGGGGGAAAGCAAAGGCAAAAGAGAAAAGGGCTGGGTTCACCGGGCAACACAGGTCTTCCCCCAGAAATAGATTTTTCCTTCGTCAAAATCCCTTTTCTGGGTTCGACCTGTGTCTGCCGGTGAAAACATATAAGAGCAGTATATAAATGGAGGTTAATAAAAACCTAAGGTTTCATTAAAATTTAATTTAATGTCTAAACTTAATGTAAAAAATAAACCTATATACTGTTTAGACTAAGGCTTAAACTATGACTTAAGAGTAATATTTACAAGAAACTGGTGATGCTAAAGTACAACATGGTACCCAAATTAACTGGACGGATAGTACAGATGGGGCGTAAAACAATCATGGCTTCACGACCAATATTACAGTAATATATACATATGTTTCGATGGCGGGATGGCCAAGGCCCAGCCCGGCCCGGAAGAGATAGGTTGGTGGGGGAATACAAGCGAGTCAGGCAGGAAGGAGAGAGTACTAGGGAAAGGGTAACAGAAGGGCTAGAAGGAAGTCTATAAGGCACAATTATTCAGGGGAAACTATGCTTCCCCCTGCCACTGTTGGGAATCTAAGGGCCTCTATGTTTTTGAGATAGTGGCGTTTAAATACTGCTGGAGATTCCCAACCCGTATACTTCTTCAGGTCCTCAAAGTTCATGTTTTGGAAATAGTTAATAGAGGTAGCTACTGCCCGGATGTCATGGACATGTGGGATTGAATCCGGATTGGCTTGCTTAATAAAGTATAGTATTTGTTGCCTAATACCTTTCAGAGAAATAGTTCCCTCTTTTTCTCTAATAAACAAAGGACCTGAAGTCTTTTGAGAAGTCCTGGCTAGAAAGGATTTCAGGGTATAAACCCTTAAACGCCGAAGCGGTAAATAAAAAAATGACTCCCGTGTGCCGGAGGGGTTTGAGAGTGAGCGCGTAAGCGGAAAAAATATTTTTTTCAAAAAATCACAGCGCGCTTAGTTTTCAAGATTAAGAGTTCATTTTTGGCTCCTTTTTTTGTCATTGCTTGAAGTTTAGTATGCAACCATCAGAAATGAAAAAAATTATCATTATCATATATAAATAATGCGATATATGATAGCGCAAAAACGAAATTTCATATATACGTAATTGTATTCAAATCGCGCTGTGCGCCAAACGGTTAGAGGTAACAAGTTACTTTTTTTTCGTTGTAATGTGCACTAAATTGCGATCATTTTGATATATAACACATTGTAAAACGATAAAAGCAACACAGAGAAAATATTATCACAAAATGATGCATGAATTCATAGCACGCGGATGTAAAAAAATAATTTTTTTTAAAATTCACCATAAATCGAAATATTGTTATAGAGACTTGCAATTTGTTTCAAAATGAAGGAAAATGATTGAATATTACGATACTGTAAGAGTTTTAGCTTACAAATGCAGTTTTCGACCATTTCGAACGAGTTAAAGTTGACCGGATGTCGAATTTTTGTTTAAAATTTTTTTTTTTTATATGCAAATATAAAAAAAATGAGAAATGCTACAACCTTCCAATAATTTTTGTTATATTGTGCATGTTTTTGCGCACATTTTCATATATAAAACTCTAAAAAAAAGCGTAATATGAAAAGGCTCAAATATTAGGAGAAATGTGACCTACGCGTTTCCGAGATTTTCGGCCGAGAATCGGCGCGCGGACGGAATAAAATATTTTTTTCAAAATATTCACCATAAATCGAGATATTGTTCTAGAGACTTGCAATATGTTTTAAATTGAAGATAAATGATTGAATATTACTAGACTGTAAGATTTTTATGTTACAAATGACTGTAAGATTTTTATGTTACAAATGCGTTTTTTTACCATTTCGGTTGAGTCAAAGTTGACCGATCGTAGTTTTTTTCGTACTTATCGTACTTTATATGCAAATATTTCAAAAATGATAAATGCTACAACCTTCCAATATTTTTTGTTATATTGTGCACGTTTTTGGGGCCCATTTGCCATATATAAACCTTTAAAAAAAAGCGTAATATGAAAGGCTCAAATATTAGGAGAATGTGACCTACGCGTTTCGGAGATTTTCGGCCGAGAATCGGCGCGCGGACGGGGAAAAAAAAATAAAAATATTTTTTTTTTCAAAAATTCACCATAAATCGAGATATTGTTCTAGAGACTTGCAATTTGTTTTAAAATGAAGATAAATGATTGAGTATTACTAGACTGTAAGATTTTTATGTTATAAATGCGTTTTTTGACCTTTTCGGTTGAGTCAAAGTTCACCGATCGTAGTTTTTTTTCGTACTTATCGTACTTTATATCCAAATATTTCAAAAATGATAAATGCTACAAACTTCCAATATATTTTTGTTTATATTGTGCATGTTTTTGCGCACATTTCCATATATAAACCTTTAAAAAAACAAAAAGCGTAATATGAAAAGGCTCAAATATTAGGAGAATGTGACCTACGCGTTTCCGAGATTTTCGGCCGAGAATCGTCGCGTGGATGGGAAAAAAATATTTTTTTCAAAAATTCACCATAAATCGAGATATTGTTCTAGAGACTTGCAATTTGTTTTTTTTTTTTTGTTTTAAAATGAAGATAAATGATTGGATATACTAGACTGTAAGATTTTTAATGTTATAATGCGTTTTTTGACCTTTTTTTTCTGTTGAGTCAAAGTTGACCGATCGTAGTTTTTTTCGTACCCTTATCGTACTTTATATGCAAATATTTCAAAATGATAAATGCTACAACCTTCCCAATATTTTTTGTTATATTGTGCATGTTTTCTTTTTTGCGCACATTTCCATATATAAACCTTTTTTGAAAAATAGCGTAATATGAAAAGGCTCAAATATTAGGAGAATGTGACCTACGCGTTTCGGAGATTTTCGGCCGAGAATCGGCGCGCGGAGGGGAAAATTTTTTTTTCAAAAATTCACCATAAATCGAGATACTGTTCTAGAGACTTGCAATTTGTTTTAAAATGAAGATAATGATTGGAATATTACTAGACTGTAAGATTTTATAAGCTATAAAGTGCGTTTTTTTTTTGACCTTTTCGGTTGAGTCAAACTTGATCCGATCGTAGTTTTTTTCGTACTTATCGTACTTTATATGCAAATATTTCTAAAATGAGAAATGCTACAACCTTCCAATATTTTTTGTTATATTGTGCATGTTTTTGCGCACGTTTCCATATATAACAAAACTATAAAATAAGCGTAATATGAAAAGGCACAAATATTAGGAGAATGTGACCTACGCGTTTCGGAGATTTTCGGCCGAGAATCGGCGCGCGGAGGGAATAAAAATATTTTTTTCAAAATAATTCACCATAAATCGAGATATTGTTCTAGAGACTTGCAATTTGTTTTTAAAGTGAAGGTAAATGATTGATATTACTAAGACTGTAAGTAATTTGCTTACTCAAAAAAACAAAATATTTATAATATATATATATATATATATATATATATATATTAATATATATATATATATATATATATATTATATATATATATAATATATATACATATATATAATTTTTTTTTTATACGTAAAATATATATATTACATTCTTCGATTCTGGTACCAATACATAAATAAAAAGGAATGCAGGTGACATTTCTCTTTTCGCATACAATGAAATGTCTTATTATTATTTTATCATGTACACATTCAGATATATAAAAATTGTAATAAATATAAAACTAAATATAAAATAAATGCAGAATACTCACTCGTAATCCTGACTCTTTGTTCTATTCTTGTTTTCTCCCTCCTCCATTGAAGAGTCTTGCATTTTTTTCCACTCGACATGACGAGGGTACAGGTGGAGGAGGGAGATGCGCGCCCTTACTGCTGATGGACCCCGGCCGGCCCCCGTGCGCCCTCCGCTGTCGGTTTAGGGGTTTTTTTTTCGCGCTCCAATACATGACCTTAGTGTGGTACTTTCGGTCACACTCCCCCTATCCTGCAAAGAGCAACTTTGCAGAGACGACAGAAGAACCAACCGGGTGTCTCTCTTCTGCCATTCATAAATGGCACACCCGGCACTGTTCTGCCTTCGCCCTTCCTAAGGCCTCCAGTATGTGTTCCCCTGGCTGCAGCCGACACGCAGGGTCCACTACCCGACGAGAAGCGTGATGGCCGGGCCGGCAAGCAAGAGGGGTGTCGTCAGCAGGGGCGGCGGCAGCAGGGGGCGTCGTCAGCAGGGGCGGCGGCAGCAGGGGCGGCGGCAGCAGGGACGGCGGCAGCAGGGGCGTCGTCAGCAGGGGCAGCGGCAGCAGGGGCCTATCAGCAGGGGCGTCGTCAGCAGGGGCGTCGTCAGCAGGGGCGGCGGCGGCAGCAGGGGACGGCGGCAGCAAGGGGCGGCGGCGGCAGGTCGATGGCGAAGTTGGCCCTCCTATCTGCCCTTCCTCTAGGGGCAGATCTGCAGCTCGGGGCAGGGGGTCAGTTATGGAAGGCCACTCATCGGGATCGAAGTTGATGATGGGCATTCCCGGCTACCTCTAGGAACTGTATGTGGGTCAACCTCGGAAGATTGTCACCGCGGTACCCACAGTACAGTATGTAGGCATTTTGGAGGGCAACTGAAAGGATGTATTTGAGGAGCTTCTGTGTCCCACCTTCTGGTTCTCCTGGCGAAGGGATAGTACTGGATGAGCTGATCAAAGAAGATCAACTCCTCCCATGTGCCTGTTGTAGTGCCCAATGACAGTAGGCCGCTCGGTACGAAACTCCTCAAACACAACTCGGCCCTGTCGACGTGTCTTCGCTTCCGCTGTACGATCTCTTCTTGGATGGGTTCATGACTCGTCGTAATCATGGGACGAGTCGGACACCCTTCCACAAACAGATGACGAAGACATCGCCCTTGTTCCGCCGCCACTCTGTCTCTCCTCTTGCCAGGTGTTGCGGATGACTAGCGAACCTCTTGAGGACATTCGGGGCCCCACGCACCAACCGAAGGGTACCACTGACGTGAACACCTGCTTCATACAATTCCTGGGCCAGGGATACCGAGTTATAATAATTATCCATAAAACACGGTGATATCCCTGTTACGGAACGTCCCACACGGTTGAATTACAGTGTCACGCAGCGTGGAGAAGACCCCGGTATACACTGAAAAGTTTCACAACGTATCCAGTGTTGGCCTCGGTAATGAGAAAGAATTTCACACCATATTTCTTTGGCTTCTTGGGGTTATACACTTTTTATACTAAGACGTCCTTTGTAAGGCATCATCCCCTCATCCAAAGACAGGTTCTTTCCAGGAATCACGAGATTACTAACACCGCTCACGGATATAATCCAACACTGTACGCACTAAAATGAGGCGATCACTGTTATTCCGGGGTATGGCCCTTCGGTTGAAGGCGTTGAAGTACTGTCCAACGCCAGGAAATTATCACGGGACATAACGCCAGGCACATTCGGCATACATAAAAAAAAAATTTCTCCTCCAATATTGCCTGACGTCGACAGCAGGTGTCATAACAAAATAAATGTGGAGCCCCAAAAAATGCGCCATGTCAATGAGGTTGCAACCCCGCCAGTAATACGACAAGGTCGTCCTCAGCTCATACCGGCAGTACCGAGCGTAGTCCACCGTCTCGTGTACCAGGTATTCCAGCAATTCCCGCGTCAGGAAAAGCTGGATGAACCCAAAACAGTCAGGGGTACTGGTACGGTCATCCCAGGGGTTGCCGTGAAGGGGTGCATGTTAGGAGGGGGTGGGGTCCTCCGTCCACCCCTCGTCACTCTCCGACGACCGACCTTTCACCTTGGCTGGCGCGACGAGCCGACCTTCTACGTGGCCGTGCGTGCACACGCGCACGGGTGCGGGAGCACGATGCACACTACCCCCCCCCCCCCCCCCCCCCCCCCCCGTCCCCCCCCCCCCCCCCCTTTGGCCCATCACCCTCACTTAGGCCAGGCCCTCACTTTCTGTATTGTCCTCTGCGATAAAAACTTGAGCCCGTATCCCCACCCTCCCCCTCCTCCTCAGATTCCCCCTCGTATGCACTGAACCCACTGAATTCGAGCTCACTTTCGGGATGTGAGCCTCGAACGGAACATTGGGGGCAAATATTCCATCTCACTTCATCGGGTCTGATGTCCTCATCACTCGATGACCATCCGCCAATCAAAATGAGGACTTGCGACATGTTCCGATCAAGCTCCGAAAGATATTCGTCTATGTCCCTTGGTTTGGAGGCCTCCCAAAAATGCCTACGAATGCCCCTAAGGACGCCCACATGCTTCCTAGGGGTAACCAAAGGCATACGATTTGTGTTTCGAAACACTTTCAGCCACACGTGGCCGCACAGAACGGCCTTGAGGTGCGGGGTCTGCTGGGTGCTTGGCCCCTCACCAGCATCCAGGTCCAAAACTCGCCTACCAAGATCCCTTCCGACGGGTAAAACGTGCCTTTCACGGTTCACACGTGTTGAGACATATCTACGAATGTCCTGTAGCAATACAAATGCTCAAAGTCTCGCACAAGTCCAGAAAAAAAACACGCTTTTCACGAAAAAGATCGCTCTCGGATGGTGCGCTACTGATGCTGGCCGCGACCGAGAAGAAGGGATATCGCGCATGCGCACCTGGGTCACGCTTCAAAACAAAACAAGGCCTTGATCCGTGAACTCCCAGCATCCCCCAAGGCGCGTGATTCAAAAGTTTTAGGCTGGTAGGCCTATAAGTATTTTTCCGCGAATTTTAAAAAAACTTTCGTATGTCGACGTAAAATACGTCCAGTCGGCACCCGACAGACAATTTATCTCGACGTAAAATACGTCCAGTCGGCGTTTAAGGGTTAACCGGACACAATGATGTGTCCTGCATAAGAGGGAGAATTTTTCAAGAAGTCCACCTGTTCTGCGGGTCCTCGTTTTTAGCCAGAAATTGCCGATCCGGTAATAGCACGACTTCACCTGATGGAAGGAATTCAATATGGCCTGGATTCCTGGAGAGAGCCAAGAGTTCAGATATTCTAGCGCCTGAGGCTAGGGCCATCAAAAATAATGTCTTCCTAAGAAGGGTTAAATATGGGCATGCCTCATTGTTAGAGTCCGAGGCAAGTTTAAGGACATCATTCAGGAACCAGGAGACCGACTGGGGGCGATCGGCTGGTCTCAAGCGGGCGCATGCTCTAGGAATCGAGGAGAAATATGGGTCTGATAGGTTAATATTAAAACCTACCTGGAAAATCTTCCGTAATGCTGATTTTACAGTAGTAATGGTACTGGTGGCTAGACCCTTCTCGAAAAGAGATCTAAAAAATGAGATGGCCAAATTTGTGGTCATCTCATGAGCATCTGAGTTCTTTAGAAAGTTAGCTAATTTCTTAACTGGTGAATCATATTGTCTGACCGTTGAATCCCTTTTGTCTGATTCAATAAATAGGATATTTAAAGGGTCAATACTTGCATCCTTCTGAGCTGCAAACTTCATGAAGTCCATAAAGTTAGGGCACTCAGAATTCTTGAAGAAGCTGACACAGTCTGAGTTTGTACTACCTGCGTCAGTTCCGGATGGGGGATCCGTTTGGGCCTGAGATTCAGTTCTAGAAGAAGTGGATACCAATTGCTCTTTGGCCAGTCGGGTGCTACTAGAGCTACTCGGCCTGTGAAGGATCTCAGTTTGTGTAAGACCTTCATCAAAAGATTCACTGGTGGAAATAGGTAGATTTTCTGCCAGTTGTTCCATTCCACGGACATTGCGTCTGTGGCGAATGCTAGTGGGTCTAGGTTGGGAGCCACGTAGCAGGGTAGTTTGTGGTTGGCTTCTGTGGCAAAAAGGTCTACTTGAAGGCCCTGAATTTGATTGCCAATCCAGCGGAATGAATCTACGTCCAGTGACCACTCCGACTCCAGCGGAGTTGTCCTGACAGTGAATCCGCAATGACATTCCTCACTCCTGCTAGGTGAACTGCTGATAGGTGCCATTGGTTCTTTTCTGCCAGCAAGAAAATCGCCAGTAGAACGTGATTCAATTTGCTTGACCTGGAGCCTCCTCTGTTTATGCAGTGGACTACTACTAGACTGTCCGAGACCACTCATATGTTTCTTCTTGGCCGGAGACAGACGTTTCAGGGTCAAGAGCACTGCCATTGCCTCCAGGATATTGATATGGAACTGGCAGAATGTCTCTGACCATGTTCCTTGTACCTTTCTGTGCTGAGAATACCCTCCCCATCCACTTAGAGATGCATCCGTGTGGATAGTTAGAGACAAAGGAGGGAACTGAAGAGGCACTGACTTGGACAGGTTCCGGTGATCCGTCCAAGGACGGAGCCTTTGTCAGAATAGGCGGAATCACTGAGGTCTTGTCTCTGAGTTTGATATTGGCTCTTGATCTCCAGACCCGATTGATATCTTCAATCTGGCCTTTAACACGACGTCCGTCACTGACACGAACTGTAGCGAACCTAGAATCCTTTCTTGGGCCCGGCAAGAAGCTTTCTTGCTCTTTAGAAACCACTTTGTGGCTTTTGCTATTTCTTTTGCCTTTTTGATTGGGAGAGATAGCTCGTGTCTGTTCAGGTCCCATTGGATTCCCAGCCACTGGAAACAAGAAGCTGGGGTGAGCCTGGATTTCTCTCTGTTTATCTGGAATCCTAGTGATTCCAGAAACTGCATCACCTTGTATGTTGATCTGCGGCATTCCTCGATGCTGGTTGCCCAAATGAGCCAGTCGTCTAGGTAGGCTACTAACAGAATGCCCCTCGTTCTTAGTACTTGTACTATCGTCTCTCCTAGTTTGGTAAATATTCTGGGCGCAATGTTGAGCCCGAACGGCATGACTCTGAATGTGTAAGCCTGTTTCCCTAGTTTGAAGCCTAGGTACAGAGAGAAGTTCCTTGCTACCGGAACGTGATAGTAGGCATCTGTAAGATCGATAGCGGTGGTGACGGCCCCACGGGGAAGTAAGGTCCACACCTGCGAGGTGGTCAGCATGCGGAACTTGTCGCAGCGAATGTACGAGTTGAAAGGGACATGTCCAGAATCACTCTTCTTTTGCCTGAGTCCTTCTTGGGGACACTGAACAGACAGCCCTGAAATTTTATGCGCCCCACTTTCTTTATTGCTTTCTTCTGGAGGAGGTCCTTGGTATAGTCTATCAGGTCCACCGTAGGCTTTTGATAAAAGGTTACTGGTGGAGGAGGCCCTTTCTCCCAACTCCACCCTAAGCCTTTCGAGACTATACTGTGGGCCCATGGACTGAAGGTCCATTGGTCCCAGAAAAAATACAGCCTCCCTCTTACCGGCAGACCCTCACTGGTTGGGTGCAGGTCTGGAGCCTCTGCCTCCACGGAAGCCTCTACCTCTTGCTCCGCCACGTAGTCGTGGACCACCTCTGGCCCGGCTATTTCCGGCATGCCTACTATAGGAGCGAAAGAGATCTCTTGCTTCATAGGTTGGGTTAAAGACTGGGGAGGCTACTATAGCCGAAGAGGTAGACGGCTGTGGGGCTGACGGGAGTTTGCACCAAGACAAACTCCTAATGGGGGTGCACTTTCGAGGTGGAAGGTTTTCCGACCTGGGAAACTGGCACTGCTTGAACAATTGCTTGTGGCTGAGAGCACTGGTAAGGGTTATATCTCCTTGCCTTCTTCTTGGTTTGGGATTGGTGTCCGGACCCTTCGAACTGACGTTTGAAGGGGAGACCCCAGCGAACCCAAAGACTCTGGTTGGCCCTGGATGCCTCCTGGAGGATGTTGGTAACTTCCTCTTTTGGGAAAAGGTTTTCTCCCCAGATAGAAGACCTGATGAGCCTATTGGGCTCATGTTTTATGGAGGCTCAGTCCGGGTCGAGTTTACCTGTGGTAAACGTCGCCGGAGCATCCTTCCAAAAGTCTGGTCCGGTGGGAAAGAGAAGGGGGGGTAGCCTCCATCTCTCTCAATACTGGTAGTGGTTTGTCTTCGGCCGCAGCTTGCAGCGTTAATTCCGCCACCTTAGATGTGCATGGTGATGGAATGCCGTCCGGGGTCACAAACATGGTGAAGAAGCCTTTATGTGGCGTTAACTTTGTGTTAACGCAACCCCATTCGGACAAGGTGCGGACCCAGGTGTTTTGAGCCTGCTCTCTCGGGAAGATAACCGTCTCCTGGGGGACTTTATCTACCCGGACCAGCGCATGTTGGGCCAGTCTCACAAACCCGTGGAATGGGAATTGGAGACCTGGAGGAAACAACTCAAAAGTCCTCAATCGGCCGGGTTCCGCATCCTTTGATAGTGAGTTTCCCGTCCAAGAACGGGGCATGTAGTGCTAGCCTCCAAGGATTCTCATCAAAAGGAGGAAGCTTAGACGCGTCCGGTACCACCATAGATAGCGCCGGCGTACCGGGGTGGAGGAGGCCGGAGAGCATATCCTCCAAAGGCTTTATCCTCTCAGTCAGAGACGTAAACGCCTGACCGGAGGCAGCGGGGACTGAGGCAAGGCGCATTGCCTCAAGCCTTTGATCTTTGACTCCACTAACCTTCGACAACAGAAGGCTAGTGAAGGCTTCTAAGTCAACCCCAGACTCCGCCGCCCTAGGGACGGTGGACTGTAAACCTATTCCCACAGTAGGGGAAGGGTTTAGGGCAGCAGGCAATTGAGTAGAGGTCGACAGCTGTGGGCCCGAGGAAGACTCCGTCGCCGCTGGCGGAGCTGGTTTTGTGCCTTTCTTTAGGGTTTTTGTTTTCAAGAGTTTTACTTTGGGAGCGACAGAAAGTGCTCCCGCAGCAGGAGGGGTGGGCCTAGAGAAGCCCAGTTAGGAAGAGGAAGAAGGAGTAGGACTAAGTAAAAGACTCGCCTCGCTTACCTCCCCACCTACCTGCTCCTCCGTGACCATGGGCTCCAGGTTTATGTTGATGGCCGCCACGTCGTCCATCAAGTCCTGGTCGTCGGTGGCCGGCATGGTTGCCAACCGGATGGCTTCGATCAGCAGTCCGCTAATTTCCGCTGGCACCGCTGTGGTCTGGCTGTTGGCCCCTTTTTGGAAAAGGAGGACGAAAGCACAAAGTCCCTAGCATCTAGCACGTATGGCTGTCCTTTTGGGGCGTTCTTGCCAAAGCCGGCCACCCACTTCCTCAGGTTGATCCTTGCTTCGTGCCGGGTCACTGGGTCGGCCTGTCAGTGAGGAATCGTATTAGTACAATACCTGGAACAAAATCCAATATAACAACTTATTAAGTTATTATGACATGAATTAAACACCAATAGTGGAGCGAAGAACTTACATGCTCTTCAACTAGAGAGGAAACCATCTCATAGCACACCGTACACGCGTCGGGGTGCCAGAACATGTAGTTTTCCAACTGTACCATGCAGTTAGCGTGTTGAGCGGACACATACATGGCCATACGGCTTGCCTAGGGAGGTGGGGCGGGGCCCTCTGCTTGGCAGCGAACCATCTGGAATGGAAATTGATTATGAGCACCGAACTTCGGTAAGTAACGGAGAGAGCATGCACAAGAATCTAGATGGGTCAAGATCTATTCGCTACATAAGATCAAAATAAGTACTACATATGAATAAAGTAACTACTTTGGGTGAGATTGCCTGGACTCTATTTCATCCCTAGAATAGGTATCGGTTCATCATGCGGGATCTGAGGTCCGCCAATGCCGGAGAGGGGGGGTGTGGGAGGGGTTCTCCGCTACCCTCACAGGCATCTGGCTGAGACGGAAGGCTACGTTACGTAGCCGGACCTAGTTGATGAATTCCGCCGAAGCTGAGAATTAGGACGGAATTAGAGCACTGGCAATACATTTCTTAATGCTCCGTTGCCGAGTGTGGGGTGAGTCACACTGGCCTGGTCATTATAGGACCGGAGCTATATGGGGGCCCCAAAGCTCCGTCCACTAACTGAATCGTTCCCTAACATCTCTTGTAATGCCGGAGGAAAGGGGCTAGTGCGTGGGGGGGGGGGGGGGTTTAGTCAGTAGGGTATACCTCTGAACCTGAACGCACTAATTTAAAGGGAGCAAAGCTCCCCGCCCGATTTCCCCCAAGTGAGAAGGGTTGGAGAAGGAAGCAACGAGCGACGGAGCTGCTATAATGAATGCTCTGGAGCTACGTCCGCCGACTGATGCTGTACCGCTTGTGAGTCGGCGGCGTCTACTCGGAGACACATGGGGTGGTATATAAAATAATAACAATACACCACTCCCTCCCCCTCTAGTAAGAGGAGGGGCGGGAAGGAACGTGGCGCATGTGGTCGGTCACGAACGCCTGGCCACCCACCCGATCAGAGATGGACCTATACCAGGCTATATGGCCTACCCTTTGTAGGGAGAAGGCCAACTGGCAGAGGATCTGTGAATAGTAGCTTCCACTTCGCCCCTTTACTTATACCGACACCCTTCGGGTGCTCGCGCTGAGGGTAGTAACTTCAGCATACCATGTAAGCTTTTTCTCTGGTATATTTAGGATATATTTATTCTTGAAAAATGAGCTACAGGGATTTTTCACCGGCAGACACAGGTCGAACCCAGAAAAAAAACAGTCTCTCAGATTTGAACTCTGAGGAGTAGACTCCATAGAATTCCTCTCATTTCCTTGTTCATTCCAGTGTAACCAGGAAGTAAATGGAAAAAAAGCGAATAGGACTGACTGTTCTTGCACGCTCTTCTCTGAACTTGCGATGTTCTCACTCTGTTAAACGAAGTATTTATTTCCTACAACTAATTTTCAAATATCAATTTTAACAAACAGAATAGTAAATTAGTAGGATTTTAGCTTATAAATCAAAAACTTATGTGAGAATGAAGGCAATTCCAGTCCTCACCCATCTTTCTTTCTAACTCAAAGTACTAAAGTGGTCAAATATATCAAGTAATGTGACAGGAAGGGCCTCCAAGGGAGCTGTTCTGTTGTATTGCCATCAAATGTTCATCTAATTTCTCTCTCTCTCTCTCTCTCTCTCTCTCTCTCTCTCTCTCTCTCTCTCTCTCTCTCTTACTAAGAGAATTTTTATGGTACATGTACTACATATATGTTGATTAATATTTTCAAACAATAATAATAATAATAATTTAATAATAATAACATAACTGTAATTACAAAATTCGTATGAGATAGTATTTTAAAGAAATACAATAATTTTTCCATTTCACTATTTTAAATAATGAAAACTCTCTCTCTCTCTCTCTCTCTCTCTCTCTCTCTCTCTCTCTCTCTCTCTCTCTCTCTCTCTCTCTCTCTCTCAGGGATGTATGTTTTTTGTATGATAAATAAACGATTAACTATTTTTAAATATTAATATCAATATTAATGTAAATAGCAATAACATCAATTCATTAAAGAAAATACTCTAGTGAATTAGTAAGATTTTAGTTTGTAATTTTTAAAAATTATGAAAGAATTAAGGAAATCCCAGTCCTCACGCATCTTTCTTTCTAACTCTAGGTACTAAAGCTGTCAAATATATCAAGTAATGTGACAGGAGGGGGAGCAAGCGTATTCTGTTGTATTGCCACAAAATGCTCATGTAATTTTTCTCTCTCTCTCTCTCTCTATTTCTTTTACTAAGAGAGATCATTTTTAAGTACATGTACTATATGTTTATTAATACTTTCAAATATTATAATAATAATATAACAGTAATTATGAAATTTATATGTGATAGTATTTTAAAGAACTACAATAATCTACCCATTTCACTCTTTTAAATAAGGATAACTCTCTTTCTCTCTCTTTTGCCTCACAAGATACATATGTCATAGCAGTATCTCTTGTTTTGGCTGGAAGTGTTAGAAGTTTATTTATATATATTTTTAAAGTTACTACACTACATTTTATGATAAAATAATAATTTACTGTACTACTTTTCAAATAATATTAAGTCTAATGAGACTAAACAAGACAATTTCTCTCTCTCTCTCTCTCTCTCTCTCTCTCTCTCTCTCTCTCTCTCTCTCTCTCTCTCTCTCTCTCTCTCTCTCTCTCTCTACTTACGTATGTTAATTTTTTGTAGCATAAATAAATTATTTACCTATTACATAATTTTCAAATAATAACAAGATTAATAAAAGAAATAGAAATTCCCAGTCTTTCACAGTCTTTTTCTGGGTTTGACCTGTGTCTGCCGGTGAAAAGTTCCCTGTAAGCTCAACTTTTCTAAGCTATAAAATTCAGATCCTAAAATATACCAGAGAAAAAAGCTAGCATGGTATGCTGAGGTTACTACCCTCGCGCGAGCACCCAAAGGGTGTCGAGTATAAAGTACAAGGCAAGTGGAAGCCACTATTCACAGGTTTTCTGCCAATTAGAAGATTCCTTTCCAAACTCCCTTTCACGGTAAGAGCCGTTGCAAAGGCTAGAGCCATTCCAACGGTTACACCTCCTTCCTCGCTCTCGCTACTACTACCCGAGTCGCGTGCCATCTGCATTCCTGTTTTTAGCTTTGAGACAAAGTGCACGCTTTTGCTGAGCTCCCAGGATTTGCTTTACATTTACGATGTCGGCTGCAGAACTTCCTCCTTCTTCTAAGTTGAGTATTCCGATTTATGTTTTCGTAATGTATATAGTTGCGGGGCCTCCCAAATTGGCCTTCGGCCCCTTAGAAATGTATTAGGGGGTCGTCGGCGTGTCCGCCATTTCGGGAGCATCATCAGAACGCATGTAACTTTGGTACACATTATTTCCCTTTTAACTTTAACTTAGATAAAAAAAATTTTATGCATACAGTCATCAGACGTATCTTATATTACGTGCTTAATAATTATCCCAGCTAGAATTGGTTCGGAGAGAGGCCCAACGCGCTCGTGATGTCCTCTGGGGTTTAAAGAAAGGTTGATTAGTTATAGTCTAGTCCCCACCCCCCAAGCTTCTCAAGAGCGGGTTAATGCCTATCTCGGCGTAATATTTCCATTTTGTACATGTAAAAATGAAGTATTTATGATAAAACAAAGTTTTATGAATACTTACCTGGCAGTTATATATATATAGCTATAGTCTCTATCGGTCCAGCAGATTTTTCAAAACTCGCGGCAACCGCCGAGTGGTAGGTGTCCGGTTAGGTGGTTAACAACCCTTACAGGGTGGCACTTGGAACCATTCCCATTTTCTATCCTCAGATCATCTCTTGCCTGACCTGGCTCCTGAGGGGGAGGTGGGGTGGGCCTTAAAAATATATATATAACTGCCAGGTAAGTAGTCATAAACTTTGTTTTATCATAAATACTTCATTTTTCAATGAATAGAACTTACCTGGCGTTATATATATATAGCTGATTCACATTTGGAGGTGGGTGAAAGACAGCCAACATCGTTGGGGAAACAACTAAAAGTTGTAGGTTATAACCTTGATTCCTTACCTGCTAAGGTAGCTGACTTCAAAAGTTCCTGCCTCTTGAGTCGCTTTCCCTTAGGAGCGCCAGCCAGGATGAGACCTGCTATGCTGAAACCACTCAATAGAGTCTGTCAAACGGGGCGAGACCAACAACGTGACTAGACTTCTGCACTACCTATTCCCCTTTTAATTAACTGCAACCTTACTCACCTAACCACCTAACCTTGCAGACTAGATATTTTATCTATCTAGCTAGAACTGGCGGTGCCATCCTCAACCAGACCACTCCTCAGACACCATAAAAAACACAAACAAACAATAAAGGTATGTCATACTAAAGTTAAGGTTGAGGGGAGGTAGTAACTCCTTCACCCAATAACGAAGACGTAGCTACGTATGGGCCCAAAGAGTAACATTTCTCATAGTCTACTCTTACCTCTCTGAGATAATGAGAAGCGAATACAGAGTCGCTCCTCCAAAATGTTGAGTCCATTATTTGTCTAACTGACAGTTTTCTTACTGGTATCCAAAGACGTGAAATAGCCCCCCCTCACCTCATGGGCCATCACTTTTAAGAGACCGAAGTTCTCCTCCTCACATAAGGGTGAGCTCTCTATTGTTTTCCCTCGACAAATATGTCCTGAGAGCTCTAACTGGGCAGAGGAGTCTCTCCTCCTCTTGACCCACCAAGTTTGTGAGGTTAGGAACCTCAAACGTCCTCGGCCAGGGTTTGGATGGGTTCTCATTCTTAGTGAGGAAGTCGAGCCTTAAGGAACATACAGCTCCATCTTGACTGAAGCCTACGTGCTTCTCCATCGCCTGAATCTCACTGACCCTTTTTGCTGTGGCGAGCGCCATCAGAAATAACGTCTTCTTAGTTAAATCTCTAAGGGTCGATTGCGAGATGGGTTCGAACTTCCTACCGCATAAGAAACTTCAAAACCACATCCAAATTCCAAGCGGGGGTCTTACTGTTTAGTCGTTTTCAAACGACTTCAAGAGATCCTTCAAATCCGTATTTAGTGATAGGTCGATGCCTCTATGCTTAAAGACTGTTGAAAGCCATACTTTTGTATCCTTTTATCGTGGATACGGCCAGCTTAGATTCTTGTCTGAGGAACAGAAGAAAATCAGCAATCTGACTCACAGAGGTAGTGGTTGAGGACACTTTGTGTCGTTTACACCAAGATCTAAAAACTTCCCACTTCGATTGGTATACTCTCTGCGAAGATATCCTCCTCGCTCTTGCGATAGCTCTAGCTGCTTGCTCAGAAAAGCCTTTCGCTCTGACAAGCTTTCTCGATAGTCTGAATGCAGTCAGCTGTTAGAGCGATGGGGTTTTGATGATACCTCTCGAAGTGGGGCTGTTTGAGAAGCTTTGGACTTGGAGGAAGGCTTCTTGGAAAGTCAACGCATCTCCACTTACCTCGGTGAACCATCTCATTGCTGGCCAAAAAGGGGTGCTATCAGGGTCATTCTCCTGTTTCGATAAGGGCGAACTTCTTGATGACCAGATTGATGATCTTGAACGGGGGAAACGCATAAGTATCCATCCCTGTCCAGTCCATCAAGAAGGCGTCCACTGCTATTGCTTCCTTGTCCGGTACCAGGGAGCAGTAGTTGGGGATTCTCTTGTTCTTGTTGGAGGCGAAGAGATCTATCGATGGCCTCCCCCATAAACTTCCACAGTTCCTGGCAAACTTGAAGATCGAGGGTCTCGGTTGGAAGAACTTGCCCTTTTCTGCTGAGCATGTCTGTCCCTTTACATTCTTCTGTAGCTGTACAAATCTCGTTAAACAGATTTATTCCATTCTCCTTCGTATAGGGACAGAGAATGAGTTCCTCCTTGCGTTCTTATGTACGCCAGGGCTGTGGTGTTGTCCGAGTTGACCTCTACTACCTTCCCCGAGACCACTTCTTTGAAGGCTTTTAAACCTAATAGGATGGCCATCAATTCTTTCTTGTTGATGTGCCATCCTTTCTGCTGCACTTCCCAAGAGCCCGGTGCTTCCTTGTTCCCCAGTGTTGCTCCCCAACCTGACTCCGAAGCGTCTGAGAACAACACAAGGTCTGGGTTCTTCTTGTATAGGGATATTCCTTCCCTCAATTTTGTGGGATCCAGCCACCAACTCAACTGTCTTTTGACGTCTGCTGGAATGGGAAAAGAAAAGGAGTCCTCCTGATTTCTCCTGTCCCATACTCTTGAAAGGAAGTGTTGCAGAGGTCTGAGGTGCAACCTTCCCAGGGAGACAAACTGCTCGAGCGAGAAGAGGGTGCCCAGCAAATTCATCCACTCCTTCGCCAAGCACTTCTCTTTCCCTAAGAATTGCTGCACTTTCTCGAGGCACTTGTTCTGCCTCTCTTGAGAGGGAAAAGCCCGAAACGAGCACCGAGTCCAGAGAAACCTATCCCCAAATAGAGAATTGTCTGACTCGGTTCTGTCTGGGGACTTCTCTTTGTTGATGATGAGTCCCCGTAGTTTCCTGGGTCATCAGAAACGTCTTTCTTAAGTCCTCCAGACACTTGTTCTTTCGATTGTGACCTTATCAGCCAGTCGCTAGGTATTAGGGATACCCTTCTCCCTTCTTGATGAAGCCAAGTCACTACGTTCGACATTACCCTGGTGAAGACTGAGGGCTGTACTGAGGCTGAAACAAAGGGCTCTGAACTGGAAACACCTGTTCTGAACCACGAATCTTAGGAATTTCCTTGAAGTCGGGTGGATGGGGATATCCCCGTCCTTCTCTTTGGCTAGGATCTTGGCAAATCCAGGGACAGGCCACCAGTCGTACCCCTGGAACGAACTGCTGCCAGCACAGACTGAGTCGTTTCCAAAGTAAATTTTGTCTTCTCTACAAAGACATTCAGTGCGCTGACATCTTAGAACGGGTCTCCATCCCCCGAGTTCTTGGGTACTAGAAACAGGCGATTGTAAAAGCCTGGTGATTCTAGTTCCAGTACAGGTTCTATGGCTCCCTTTCCTAGCATCTGGTCTACTAGATCTAGGAGAGCCTCTTGTTTCGTAGCGTCCGAGTATTGAGCCACTAAGGCTCTTGGTGATCTCGAAAGAGGTGGCTTTTTCAAGAAAGGGATCTTGTAACCCTCCCTGACGACTGAGAGGGACCAGGTGTCCGCCCCCCTCCTTTTCCAAGTCTGCCAAAAACTTGACAGTCTTGCTCCTACTGCTGACTGGAGGACTTGTAACTCATTTCCTAGCACAGGATCTAAACGATCTCCTGCTTGTTCGTCCGCCTGTCTCCTGCCTTCTTCTCTGAAATCTGTCCTGGTCGGAGCCCTACCTCGAAAGGGCTGCAAAACCTTCTTTTCTTCTCTCTTTGCTGAGCCTGACTGCCCGGAAGACCCTTTCTTTATGGAGAGAGTTAGAAGATCCTGCGTGGCCTTCTGAGTTAGAGAAAGAGTAATATCCTTAACCAGAGATTGCGGAAAAAGATGTTCCAAGAGAGGGGCATAAAGGAGTTCCGCCTTCTGCGCGATCGTAACTCCTTTGGTGGCGAAGGAGCATAACAACGCTCTTTTCTTCAAAATCCCCACCGTAAACAAGGAAGCCATCTCGTTCGCTCCATCCCTCAGTGCCTTATCCATGCAGGCCATAATGCTAGTTAACTCCTCCATTTCTGTGGTCTGTATGTGTTCTGCTTTCCTGGCCAGCACTCCCAGGGCCCAGTCCAAGAAGCTGAATACTTCAAATGATCGAAATATACCTTTAACGAAGTGGTCTAACTCAGTCATGGACCATATCACTTTCGCTGAATTGAGGGCATGTCTCCTTGAGGAGTCTACAATACCAGAGAAGTCCCCCTGGGAGGAGGCAGGTACTCCCAGGCCAAGAGCTTCTCCAGTTTCGTACCACATTCCCGCCTTAGACGCCAGCTTAGTCGGAGGAAAGGAAAAGGTGGTTTTCACTGCTTGTCTTCGTTCCTTCAACCAGTCTCCTATTCTTGCCATCGCCTTCTTCGCCGAAATAGACAACTTCATCTTGATGAAGGCTGACTGTTTTTGCGACTTCCTTCTAACGAACTGTGACTGAGGAGAACGGGGAGCCGCTGGTTTAAGTTCCTCTCCAAACAGCTCAAGGAGGGAGCGAAAAGCACTTTATAGTCTGCAGCCGCATTAGAAGGTTTATCCTCATCCTCTGAAATTTCTTCTAATTCCAGACTTCCTTCTATCTCCTTATCCTTATGGGTAGAAGGAACAAAGTCGGAAGGTCCTTGTTGATCCGAGCTGTCGTGTGCTCCTTCATCAAATTCCTGAACGTCAGATGCGTCCTTGCGTCGTGAACTGGAAGCGTCCTGACGTCGAGAGTCCAAAGTGTCCTGGCGCCGAACGGCTGGTACATCCTGAGGCCGATCCCTTGCTGCAATCTTTGTCTCGAGCGCTATATGTTTCCCAACATCGGGAGCTGGATACGTCCTTCCTTCGAGAGCTGGATACGTTCTTTGCTAGCGCACTGTGAGAGTCCTTTCGTCGCGAGATGCATGGGTGCTGCGTCCTGGCGTCGAGAGCTGGATGCGTCATGTCGCCGACAGCTGGTTGCGTCCTGATGACGAGTGCTGGATGCGTCCTGAAGACGAGTACTGGATGCGTCCTGACGTACAACAGCGGATGTGTCCTGTCCGCGAGCGCTGTATGCGTCTTGTTCGCGAGCGCTGCATGCGTCCTGCCGACCCACTTTGGATTCGTGTGCTGATGAGCGACAGACTGTCGGGAACGAGCGCTACTTTTCTCCTGGCGAGGAGACCTGAAGGTGTCGTCGTGCCGAGCTACCAAGTCCGTATCTCGGCGTCTAGGTGAAGGAGAAGAGAGGTGACGAGAGCTAGATTTAACGTGGCGTAGAGAATCGAGGGAAGGTTTAGCAGGAGAAGAGTATCGTAACCTTCTGACATCACGAGGACGGAGTTGTTCAACATCTTGAAACGGCGCTTCCTCCCTTGATCTCTTCACTGGCAGCCTGTCATCCTTACGTCTGCCCGACTGGAGAGAGGGCGATTAAAAGCTTCTACTAGCGAAGTCAACTGCTCTTGCATTGACCGCCATTGAACGATCTAACGCTACCGATGCTGGGTCCTGCGGTTCCGAAGGAGACGGGCGTCGAGGTATGCTGGAGGAAGGAGAAGGTTCTCTAGAGAATTTCCCGTAACCTGAAGGAAGAGAAGATCTCTCATGCGTCCTGCGGAGAATCATCCTCTCTAGTTCTCGTCCTTTTTGCAGGCGATGCGTCCAAGCCATCATCAGAAGGAAACGGTTCCGGGCTACTCCATCTACTCGAATGGGGCAAACGAAAACGCGTCAGATCAGGATGCTGCTTCCAACTTCTCTTGAGCGGTCTCGACTTCTCATACTGCCATCTGCGTCGAGGAGAGGGGCTCGTAGAAGACGCTACCACTTCCGACACGCCTTTTCTGTGGCGGTCATAAGCAGCCTGGGAAAACGCAACAGGACTGCTTGAGGCGACGGCTGACCGAGGATCAGTTCCTCTCACCCCCTTACGGTCATCGACGTACCTTCTCCCCTGGTCCTGGGAGCTTGGTAGAGGTCTAGACCTAGGGGCATGACAGGATCGATCAGTCGCCACCTCCACTGCACTTTCACAAGCACTATCACTTATTTCACCTTCACTCTTACCTTGTTTTAAGGCTGCAAGTTGCTCCTTAAGAATTTGCATCTCAGCCGCCATCTTTACGTACTGAGGGTCATCCAAAGTAGCTACAGGTCCTATTACAGGAGAAGGAGCTACTACCTCAGGAGCAGGTTCTAATAATACAGGGGTTAAGGGAATGGAAAGGTCTACACTAGCTTCACTTCCAGACCCAGATTTAGATTTAGATTTAGAAGCCCTCCTGACTTTATCTAATTCCAATCTACGCACATAGCGTTTCATATCCAACCATTGTTTCTCATCCATACCCTCGCATTCTTTACATCTTTTATCCAAGGCACATTCAAAACCCCTACACCCCAGACAAACAGTGTGAGGATCGACCGAAGCCTTCGGCAATCTCACCTTACACTCCTCATTCACACACACTCGAAACTGTTTCTGAGACATCTCAAATCAAAGAATCATCCAAAGAATAAACCAAAATAAAGCCAAAAGCGATTGCCAATCCACAGAATACGTCACCAATTTAGTAGAAAAACCCGACGGCGGACTAACAACGATGTTGACAGTCCAACCGGCAGAGATGATCAGAGGAATAGAAAATGGGAATGGTTCCAAGTACCACCCTGTAAGGGTTGTTAAGGGGGCTGGCCGGAATCCCTATATATGGTGGTATAGGGCAAAAAATGCAAAGTCATGAAAAAATTCATGGAGCTTCATATGGCAATTGAGAATATGTTATACGAAATATTCGTCAAATTCCACTTACTTTACTTTGTAGTTACATGGGTAATTAGTAAACATAACTCAATAAGCCTAAAACATTCATCCGTACAAGAAAATGCAATATTTCTTCTGTTATCGTAAATTTTAATAATTATTGGCAAAGAAATTGTGAGAAATGGCATCTGTAGAGATTCCGTGGCTCGCAGAAGCGAGTTACTGCGAGTATCTGGTTCAATCATGAATCAGTTGGACCATAGACTTCAAGTAGATTACACGTTCGAGTTTCACCTCGTGACATTCGCTTGCATTTACATATGTTTATGTATGTTTCGGCAAGAAGTTCATCATGCAAATGAGGAAAAGACAAGGAAAACATCTCGCTAACATACAGACGAAGAAAAATCGCTCAAGTATTATTACAGAATATCATAATATACGCGTAGTTAGTGAAGAGAGAGGGGAGGGTCGCCTAGTAACGCCCCCTTCTTGCCTGACAGCACACGTCACACTGTGCCCAAGGCTACGATCTTTGAGCAAAGAGATCTTCATTTATGATAAATAACATAGTTTTGGTTTTTTAATACCCAAAATGGAATATGAAATTCATAATAACCATGATTTATTAAATTGTCTTTGTAAAAAGAGTACACCTTCAAGTTTCACCTGACATTCTCTTGCATTTACGTTTGTTTATCTTTGTTTCGGCAAGAATGTCATCATGCCAAAGAGGAAAATACAAGGAAAACATCTCGCGCTAACATACAGAAGAAAATTCGCTGTAATAAGCCGAGTTAGTGAAGGGAGAGAGGGGTTACGTAGGAAGGAGTGCCCCATCTGCCTCAAAGCAGTGGCCCAGGCTACGATATATGAGCAAAGGGATCATCATTTATGATTAAATTATGATAAATAAAATAGTTTTGGTTTATTAATACACAAAAAAGAAATATACATTCATAATAATCATTATTTATTAACTTTGTCTTTATAGAAATACGAAGGAAAACTTTGAACGCCTGTATCTCAAAACTATACTTATTGACCTTCAAAATCTATCTCCTCACTTAGTTTTAAAGCTATAACATTGGAATTTGGTATATAACTCAGAAAGAACAATCAAATAGAGCCCTTTTTTCCAATTTTTGTTTCATCTTTTTTTTATAAATTTTTTTCTCGTGATTTATAAGGTTTATTTTTTTACCATATTGAAAAATTCATATCTAGCAAAAAAATTACTTTTAGAAAAAAAACTCTCCATTTGATTGGAGGTCTACATCAGGTCTATATATGGTAGTAATCCCAGGTCTTAATATTATATATCAAGGAAGGAGATAGAATTTGAAAAATGGTTATTTTCGGGATAAATTGCCCTGGCGTCACAAAACCAAAGGTCAGAGGCGAAAATCATATGCGGTCTGGAGATGTCCCAAGTCACCTTATTAAGTGGTATGAATGTCAAAGTCCTGTCATTAAAAAACGGCATTAGCCGGCCGGCCCCCTTAACCACCTAACCAGACACCTACCACTCAGCGATTGCCGCGAGTTTTGGAAAATCTGCCGGACCGATAGAGACTATAGCTATATATATATAACTGCCAGGTAAGTTCTATTCATAAAATCGTTAGGCTACTAGTAGTCTATCACAATTATCACGGGGGAGGAGAGAGAGAGGTTTCGGTCTCCCTCTCCCGGTGTAGCATGTGCATGAGTTATTGTTTAAAACTAACCAAATAGATGTTCATGTATACAAGTTATTTCATATTACTGTTGAGGTTGGAAGAGTTGCTTCCCCCCCCCGGCTTAACCGACCAAGCCTAAGTTAGACTTGGAAGGTAGACTAAGTATCCCTAGCCCTATACCCTTTATGCCTCTTCCCCTGCTAGCACTACGGTGCTAGAGGAGAGGATATCAGGATAGAGAGCCTCTCTCTCTGTTCACATTGTTGGACCTACCCTCCCAGCCGATCTGGATTGAAAAAATTCGAATTTAGTAGGTTTGGTTGAGGGCTACTGTCCACATCGTGATGTCTTAGGGGAGATTTGGCCTAACTGTCTGGTTCTGTAGTGATCTCGGAAGGTTAAGCTAGATCCATACTGGGTATTCTCCTTAACCATAGATTCCTTTACAACTCTTCCTTGATGCCTCATTATTAATTATACATATTATTATTATTATACATTGCTTTGTATTGCTGTACTTTAAATGGTCTGGTTTGTTTTTGTCTTGGCCTAGCCTCCTTTAGTACAACCTTTAGTGGTAGGCTATGTCCTACCGGTCGAGAGCCACACCGATCGGTTGCTGTACCAACCACGATGGGCCACAGGCCCAGTCGGACTACCACCCCCGCAGTAGTAGGCTACACAACCTCTAATAGGTGTCCATCTCTGACTGGGTTGGTGGCCAGACAATCACGACCGACCACCCCCATACCACCTACCCCCACCTCTTCCCCCACTTCCTGGCTTGGCTCTGCCAAACCCTTATAACTCGCAGCACTAGTAGTCTTATCGATGAACTGCCACTCGAGTTTTTCACTTAAGTGGGAAAGAAGGGGGTGGGAGAGGTGGGGTTATGGGTATTATATATAATCCCTTATGTCTCCAAGTGAATAGCTCTGCTGGACCACACCGGCCAGTGGACATCGCTCCGGATTGTACATATGTATACAGCTCCGCCGCTCAGTGGTCTCTCTCTCCGGTTGTCCGCCCCCAGCTGCGGACTTGGGATAGGAGTTACGCTCCCCCCTCGATAGAAGTAGGCAGGTTCAGATACAGGAATTATCTTTCCCTGATCCGCCGCTTCGGTCCGTTCCACAGGCAGTGCTTAGGACAATGAGAGATGAGATGTTGACTAGGCTAAGCTTTGGGGACTATACTGTGGACATCTCCGGACCTTTACGGGTACCGAAGGAGAGCGACTCACCCTCACATCCGCTACCGGAGTGTTGCATTAAGCTTGCCGTAGCTCAGTTCCCATTCTTGGCCACCCCCCCCCCCCCCACCTCCGGTGGGAACAGTAGATGGGTCAGGTATGCATCTACGTTAATACGTAGCCTTCTGATCCAGCCAACCATAATAGAGGTGAGGTCCTTCCTCTTCTCCGGTCTGGCGGATATGAGATCCCACGTACCAGACATACATCTAACCCCCAGGAACGGGATCGGGAGCAGGCAGTTATATCTAAAGATATTCTTTTATTCATTCAGTGAGTTGACATTGTTAGTAAGGCTTGAACCAATATCTAGGTTAAGTTGCATGCTCTCGCCGGAGTTGGCTCAGCCTCTCCCCTGAGGCTGATACTCATTTGAGATTTCAACTTACAGAAGGTACGTTGCCAGACGCCAGGGTGCTCCGCCTCCCTCGGCAAAATATACGGACATGAAGTGTGCCACTCTCATGAGAACTGCGAGGTGCAATTCGGCAGCTACATGGTCTGGCACCCGGAGGCGTGCACCGTCTGCTACGAGATGGTGTCCCTTCTCACGGATGAACTGGTAAGTATCTTTGCTACATCATCGGTATGAAAAATTTGATTATAATAAACTGAAAAGTTTTACAAATATTATCCCCTGAGTGGAAGGTTAATTCGTTCCCCTCTCTGACAGACTGCCGATGACGTCCGCCATGCCACCAGGATTGATTTGAGGCGTTGGGTCTCCTGGTTCAGGAGAAATGTGCCGGCAGGACACCCGTATGTACTAGACTCAAGACTGGGCTTCCTTCTGTTCAAGGGGTCCCCATCGACATCTGTTCCGGTGCAGGTGGCCGCCCCCATAATAGAAGCCATCCGGGCGGAGACGACACCCCTTACGGAGGAGCAGGAGGACTTGATGGCAGGAGAGGTGGCGGCCATGAGCATCCACACGGAACCCATGACCATTGAGGAGGAGGTAGGTGGGGAGGTAAGTGAGGCAGGAAGTCTCCTAAGTCCTACTCCTTCTTCCTCTTCTTTCCTGGGCTTCTCTAAGCCCACCCCTACTTGGGAAGGATAGCTTTCGGTCGTTCCCAAAATCAAATCGGTAAAACCGAAATCCCTGCCAAAGGGATCAAAACCAGCTCTGTCAGCGGCGACTGAGTCATCTCCGGCCCCACGACTATCGACTTCATCTGCTAAGTCGCCTGCTGCCAAGGATTCTCTCCCTCCCAAGGGGTCAAGAGCCAAGTCCGCCAGATCCAAGGCGACGGAGTCTGGTTTCAATCATGAGACGCTCGCTAACCTTCTAATGTCGAAGGTTAGGGAAGCAGTTGATGAGAGGTTTGAGTCGTTACGACTCGCCTCAGGCTCTGACATCTCCGGCCAGGCAATAACATCTTTGGCCGAGAGGATCAGGCCCCTGGAAGATATGATGACCGGGTTTCTCCACTCCGGATCCCAGGCGCTGGCTATGTCAGTGCCGGATGCGTCAAAGTTACCGCCATTTGATAAGAACAACCCGTGGCGGTTAGCTTTACATGCCCCATTTTCGGATGGGAAGTTAACAAGTGAAGGGTGCAGAACCCATCCGTTGGAGGACTTTGAGCTCTTCCCAGTGGTCTCCAATTTCCTTTTCCCGGATTTGTCAGACTAGCAGAACACGTGCTGGTTAGAGTAGACAAGGTCCCAAAGGAGACAGTGATCTTCCCTAGGGACCAAGCCCAAGCTGTTTGGGCGCGCATCTCACCGACTGGGACTGCGTCAACACTAGGTTGACGCCACACAAGGGTACCTTCACCATGTTTGTGACCCCAGACGAGGTTCCGTCGCCCTGTACAGACAAGGTAGCGGAACTAACTTTACAAGCAGTAGCAGAGAAAAACCCCTATCAGTACTAAAAGAGACAGAGGCTACCTCTCTTCTCTTCCCCGCAAGCAGGAAGTTCTGGAACGAAGCCCCGGCCACGTTTACATCAGGTAAACTTGACCCGGATTGCGCTTCTACTTTATTCTCTGAGAGGCTGCCTAAAATTCCGGACCATTTAATCAAGGCGGAATTTGAAGCAAGGACAAGACTAGGAAGATCTATCAACTCCGTCACTACGGCAGAGTTGCTAGCTACCACATACCGAGACGAACAGGTGTTCCAGGTTATGACGAAAAGTCTACTACAGACTTTCCAGTCAGACCTCTACGACTTTGAGATGGCAAGGCGGGCTTGGAGGAAGTATGTCCTGGCGGGTGCCTCCATAAGGCATGAGCCTAATAGGCTAATAAAATCCTCAATCTGGGGAGAAAACCTGTTCCCGCAAGACGAGGTTAATAGCGTCTCTCGAGAGGCAGCCAGAGCCAACCAGAGCCTCCGGGTCCGGTGGGGATTCCCCTTCAAACGGAAGTTTGAGACCCCCGGACACCAAACCAGACCCAAGAAGAGGCCAAGGAGATTCAATCCTTACCAGGCCTCCCGTCCGCAAACAGTTGTTCAAGCAGTTCCGGTCTCACAAGTTGGTAAGCCTTCGACATCGAAGGCTCAGCCACAGCAGCAGTTTGTCTTACTCCAAACTCCGCCGGCCCAACAGCCTTCAACCTCCACAGCTATTATGACCTCCCCAG
The DNA here is from genome assembly GCF_015104395.2 of Macrobrachium nipponense. Classification (NCBI taxonomy): domain Eukaryota; kingdom Metazoa; phylum Arthropoda; class Malacostraca; order Decapoda; family Palaemonidae; genus Macrobrachium; species Macrobrachium nipponense. The sequence goes on along the minus strand of NC_087217.1, from coordinate 35,203,095 downwards.
CCTTTAACCCCGCCTATGAAGCAAGGGATTCATTTCGCAGCTACAGCAGGCATGCGGGAGGTAGCAGGGCCAGAGGTACCTCCTGGCTATGAGGCGGACCAAGGAGTAGAGGTTTCCGAGGAGGTAGAGGTAACAGACCTGCAACCAATCAGTGAGAGCCCGCAGGTAGGAGGGAGATTATATCTCTTCCGGGACCATTGGACCTTCAGTCCATGGGCCCACAGTATAGTCTCCAAAGGTCTGGGGTGGAAATGGGAGAAAGGACACCCCTCCGAAAATAAAATTTTATCAGATACCAACGGCAGACCTTGTAGACTATACCAAAGATCTCCTACAGAAGAAGGCCATAAAAAGGGTGAAAGGACTAAAATTTCAAGGATGTCTGTTCAGTGTCCCAAAGAAGGACTCGAACAAAAGAAGAGTGATTCTGGACTTGTCCCGTCTCAACTCATACATTCATTGCGACATGTTCCGCATGTTGACAGTCTCGCAGGTGCAGACCTTACCCTTTCCCCGTTGGGGGCCATCCACCAAAATCCCATCTATAGATCTTACAGACGCTTACTATCATGTTCCAATAGCAAGGAACTTCTCTCCGTACCTAGGCTTCAGGCTAGGAAACAAGGCTTACTCATTCAGAGTCATGCCGTTCGGGCTCAACATCACGCCCAGGATATTCACCAAACTAGGAGAGACGATAGTCCAAGAACTAAGAACTCAAGGGGTTATGTTAGTAGCCTATCTAGACGACTGGCTCATTTGGGCAGCCAGCGTCGAAGAGTGCCGCAAATCGACAGCCAAAGTGATAGAATCTTGGAATTTCTGGGCTTCCAGATAAACAAGGAAAAATCTCGGCTGGTTCCAGGTTCCAGCTTCCCGCTTCCAATTTTTGGGAATCCAATGGGACCTAATAAGACACGCTATCTCTTCCACCCAAGAAGGCCAAGGAGATAGCAGCAGCTACCAAACAGTTCCTCAAGAACAAAAAGGCATCTCAGCGTACCCAAGAGAGAATTCCTAGGTTCACTTTACCAGGTTCGTGGTCAGTAAAAAAAAAACCAGACGTTCCATATTAAAAGCCAGATTGAAGGACATTAATCGAGTCTGGAGAAAGAGAGCCAACATCAATCTCAGGGACAAGATTTCAGTAATTCCACCTATTCTGACAAAGAGGCTTCGTCCATGGACGAAACACAAAAATCTGGCCAAGTCAGTACCACTGCAATTCCCTCCGCCGTCTCTAACCATCCATACGGACGCATCACTGGGCGGCTGGGGAGGATATTCACAATACAAGAAAGTACAGGGAACATGATCGGATATGTTCCGCCAGTTCCACATCAATGTTCTAGAAGCCATGGCAGTTTTCCTGACCTTAAAACGACTAACTCCGGCCAGGAACAGTCATGTGAGAGTAGTCTCGGACAGCCTAGTGGTGGTACATTGCATAAACAGAGGAGGCTCCAGGTCAAGCAATCTAAATTACGTGCTAATTGCAATATTTTCATTGGCGGCAAAAAATCATTGGCACCTGACAGCAACTCACCTGGCAAGAGTAAAGAATGTTATTGCAGACTCACTTTCCAGGACAACCCCGCTAGAGTCAGAGTGGTCTCTGGACAGGAAGTCATTCCGGTGGATTTGCAATCAAATCCTGGACCTTCAAGTAGACCTATTCGCCACAGAATCCAACCACAAACTACCATGTTACGTGGCACCCAACCTGGACCCTCTAGCTTACGCCACAGATCCGATGTCCATAGATTGGAACAATTGGCAGAAGATTTATCTATTTCCACCGGTGAATCTGCTGATGAAGGTCCTGCACAAGCTACGATCTTTCACAGGACAAGTAGCATTAGTGGCACCCAACTGGCCAAAGAGCAACTGGTTTCCGCTCCTTCTAGAACTGAAGCTCCGACCTAAACGGATCCCTTGTCCAGAACTGACACAGACAGTACAAATTCAGACTGTGTCAGCTTCCTCAAGAATTTTGAGTGCCCTAACTTTATGGACTTCATGAAGTTTGCAGCCCAAAAGGACGCTAGTATCGATCCACTAAACATTTTATTTATAGAATCAGATAAAAGCGAATCAACGCTCAGGCAATATGATTCAGCAGTCAAGAAGTTGGCCAAATTTCTAAAAGACGCAGCTGCTCATAAAATGACCACGAATCTGGCACTTTCGTTCTTTAGAACTCTGTTTGAGAAAGGCCTAGCCGCTAGTACCATTATGACAATCAAGTCAGCCTTAAAGAAGATTTTTCAGGTTGGCTTTAATATTAACTTGTCAGATGCATACTTCTCCATTCCAAGAGCATGTGCCCGCCTGAGACCAACGGACCGCCCTCATACGGTCTCTTGGTTTTTGAATGACGTACTCAAAATTAGCCTCAGAAACCAATAATGAGTCATGCTCTTATATAGCCCTGCTTAGGAAAACTTTATTCCTAATGGCCATGGCCTCAGGTGCCAGAATATCTGAACTCTCGGCTCTCTCTAGGAATCCAGACCATATAGAATTCCTCCCGTTGGGGGAAGTATTACTATTCCCAGATCGGAGGTTCTTGGCTAAAAATGAGGACCCACAAAACAGGTGGGCTCCATGGAAAATCATCCCTCTGACACAGGAGACATCATTGTGCCCTGTCACTACCCTTAAATCCTTCTTAGCCAGAACATCCGAAAAATCTTCAGGCCACCTTTTCATTAGAGAGAAAGGTGGTACGATTTCTCTTAAAGGTATTAGACAACAAATACTCTACTTTAATAAACAGGCCAATCCGGATTCAGTCCCACACGTCCATGATATCCAAGCAGTGGCTACCTCCATTAACTACTTTCACAACATGAATTTCGAGGACCTGAAGAAATATACGGGTTGGAAATCTCCAGCAGTTTTTAAATGCCACTATCTAAAAAACCTAGAGGCCCTTAAATTTCCAGCAGTTGCTGCAGGGAGCATAGTCTCCCCTGAAAGATGAATTTTGTCTAAATCCTTTCCTTAACCTTTGGTCACTTCCTTCCCCTTAACCCTTAAACGCCGAAGGGGTATAATAAAAATCGTCTCCTGTATGCCGAGGGGGTCTCGGAGTGAGCGCCGAAGCAGAAAATTTTTTTTCAAAAAATCACAGCGCGCTTAGTTTTCAAGATTAAGAGTTCATTTTAGGCTCCTTTTTTTGTCTTTGCCTGAAGTTGAGTATGCAACCATCAGAAATGAATAAAAATATTATTATCATATATAAATACTAATGCGATATATGATAGCGTGAAAACAAAATTTCATATATAATTGTATTCAAATCGCGCTGTGAGCAAAACGGTTTAAGCTAAAGAGTTAATTTTTTTTTTGTATTGTACAATAAATTGCGATCATTTTGGTATACAACACATTGTAAAACGATTAAAGCAACACAGAGAAAATATTATCACAAAATGATGCATGAATTCGTAACGCACGGACGTAAAAACATTTTTTTTTCAAAAATTCACCATAAATCTAAATATTGTTCTAGAGACTTCCAATTTGTTTCAAAATGAAGATGAATGATTGAATATTACTATACTGTAAGAGTTTTAGCTTACAATTGCAGTTTTCTACCATTTCGGACGAGTTAAAATTGACCGAATGTCGATTTTTTTTTTATACGCAAATATTTTGAAAATGAGAAAAGCTACAACCTTCAATTATTTTTTGTTGTATTCTACATGAAATTGCACACATTTTCATATATAAAACTCTATGAAATGTCTAATATGAAACGGAGCAAACATTCCAAGAATGCGACGTACGCATTTCGGAGATTTGCGGCGGAGAATCGGCGCGCGGAGGGAAGGAAAGTTTTTTTTTTAAATTCACCATAAATCTAAATATTGTGCTAGAGACTTCGAATTTGTTTCAAAATGAAGAAAAATTACTGAATATTACTAGCCTGTAAGCTTACAATTGCGTTTTTCTACCATTTCGGTAGAGTCAAAGTTGACCGAACGTGGTTTTTTTTCTATTAATCGTGATTTGTATGCAAATATTTCAAAAATTAGAAAAGCTACAACCTTCAATTATTTTTAGTTGTATTCTACATGAAATTGTGCATATTTTCATACATAAAACTTTATGTAACGGCTAATTTAAAATGGTGCAAACATTACGACAATCGCACGTATCATTTTTTTCGGGAGAGTTACAGCGCTGACTTAAGGAAATTTTTTTTTTTCATAAATTCACCATAAATCGAAATATTGTGCATGAGACTTCCAGTTTGTTGCAAAATTAAGGTAAAGGATTGAATATTACTAGAATATAAGAGTTTTAGCTTACAATTGCGTTTTCCGACCATTTCGGTAGAGTCAAAGTTGACCGAAGGTTGAAATTTTGGCACTTATTGTTATTTATATGAAAATATTTCAAAACTGAAAAAAGCTACAACCATGGGTTGTTTCTATGTGCATGAAATTGCACACATTTCCATACATAAAGCTTTATGTAACGGCTAATTTAAAATGGTGCAAACATTACAACAATCGCACATGTGATTTTTTCGGAAGGGTTACCGCGCGGCCGTAAGGAAAAAGTTTTGTTCATAAAGTCACCGTAAATCGAAATATTGTGCTAGAGACTTCCAATTAGTTGCAAAATAAAGGTAAATGATTGAATATTACTAAAATACAAGAGTTTTAGCTTACAATTGCGTTTTTCGACCATTTCGGTAGAGTCAAAGTTGACCAAAGGTTGAAATTTTGGCACATCATTATTTATATGAAAATATTTCAAAACTGATAAAAGCTACAATCATGAGTATTTTTTTTGTTGTATTCTACATGAAATTGCGCATATTTTCATATATAATCCTCCATGTAACGGCTAATTTAAAATGGTGCAAAAATTATGTTAGTGACGAAATAATTTCTGAGATGTGTCACTGATACTTTTTAGTGCGATAAGAAAGAAATTTGTGCTTGCGCGCCTGCATAACGATTGTAAACAAAACAACACCTTGATCCGTGAACTCCCAGCATCCCCCAAGGCGCGTGATTCAAAAGTTTTTGGCTGGTAGGCCTATAAGTATTTTTCTGCAAATTTTTTTAAAAACTTTTCTATGTCGACGTAAAATACGTCCAATCGGCACCTGACAGACAATTTATCTCGACATAAAATATGTCCAATCAGCGTTAAAGGGTTAATACTCTCTCGTTCCTACCTGCCTCGCTCGTATTCCCTACCAAACCCTCTCCCCCGGGTCGTGACGGTTTGGTTGTCATCCTGCCACTGGAACATGTATATAGTGTTGAGACCATAATTGCTTTATGGATCTGTATGTACATACCCTGTATATTTCTTCAGATACCATGCTTAAATTGTATTATATTATTTCATTATTACTAGTTCTAAGCCATAGTTTTAGTCCTAGTATAATTAGTAAGTAAATTCCTACCTCATTATGCATTAAAAATTATTCTTTAAATGAACCTTAGGTTTCATTAACCCCCTTTTATATACTTATTTGGTATCTGTTGAGCTTGGATGGGGATTCTCTGATACCTTTTCACCGGCAGACACAGGTCGAACCCAGAAAAGGGATTTTGACGAAGGAAAAATCTATTTCTGGGGGAAGACCTGTGTCACCCGGTGAACCCAACCCTTCTATTTTCTTTCCCCACCCTTAACCAATCCAAGCTAGGGTGTCTATTCCAGGAATGCAGATGGCACGCAAGTCGGGTAGTAGTAGCGAGAGCGAGGAAGAAGGTGTGACCGTTGCAACTGCTCTAGCCTTTGCAACGGCTCTTACCGTGAGAGGGATTTTGGAAAGGAATCTTCTAATTGGCAGAAAACCTGTGAATAGTGGCTTCCACTCGCCTTGTACTTTATACCCACACCCTTTGGGTGCTCGCGCGAGAGTAGTAACCTCAGCATACCATGCTAGCTTTTTTCTCTGGTATATTTAGGATCTATTTATACTTAAAAAAAGTGAGCTACACGAACTTTTTACCGGGCGACACAGGTCTTCCCTCAGAAATAGATTTTTCCTTCGTCAAAATCCCTTTTATCCACCGCCAGAAAGGAGGGGGAGTGATGACAGTTTGATATACAGTAGGCCCCCCGTATTCGCGTTCTCCGGATTCACGGACTCACTGATTCGCGGATTTTTCTCTGGACCATATCTACCCATTATTTGCGGTGAATCCGCCTATTCGAGGGATTTTCCGACGATAAATAATCACTAATTTGTGTATTTTGATGTTATTTTCATGCTTAAATACATTTTTATGATACAAAAATTATTTACTAATTTTAAAATATTAATATTGATCAAAACTGTACTAGTAAGTTTAATAAGATTAAATGATATCACATAATAAACTAATAATTCTCTCTCTCTCTCTCTCTCTCTTACAGAGATGTATACTTTTTGTATGATAAATGATTTACTAATTTTTCAAATATTAATTTAATTAAGTAAAGAGGCAATCACTTCAATAAAGAAAATACTACCAGTGAATTTAGTGAAGTTTTTAGTTCTTTCCAACTCCAGGTCTCTCTCTCTCTCTCTCTCTCTCTCTCTCTTCTCTCTCTCTCTCTCTCTCTCTCTCTCTTTTTACTGAGATGAGAGATTTTTATGGTACATGTATGTGTAATATGTTTTATTAATATTTTCAAATAATAACAACAATAATAATAATAATAATAATAATAATAATAATAATAATAATAATAATAATAATAACTGTAATTACAAAAATCATATGTGAAAGTATTTTATAAATACTACGATAATCTCTCTCTCTCTCTTCTCTCTCTCTTACAGAGATGATGTATTTTGGATGATGATTTTACTAAATTTTCAAATATCAATATTAATGTAAACAGCAATAATATAAATCATTAAAGAAAATACTAAAGTGAATTAGCAAGATTTTAGTTATAATAAAAAGAAAATTATGTAAGAATAAAAGAAAAAATGCACTTTACCCGTGTCTTGTTTGAACACGTAGCCAGTCAATCCAGTCGGGGAGCGAGTGTTGCCATCTGTGTGTTTCCATAACGGCTCCTTGGAAAATTCTCTCCCTCTTTTTCTCTTTCTCTTTTACTGATATGAGATAATTTCTATGGTACATGTGTATGTTTATTAATATTTTCGCATAAAAATAATATATATAACTAATCTCAAAATTCATATGTGATAGTATTTTAAAGAAGTACAATAATCTATCCATTTCCACTCTTTTTTAAATATGGATAACCCTCTCTCTCTCTCTCTCTTCTCTCTCTCTCTCTCTCTCTCTCTCCTCTCTCTCTTTTGCCACACGAGATACTAGCATGCGCCAGTGGTAACTCTCGCCCTCTGTTTGGGCTGGAAGTGTATGTATAAGTATATCATTAAGGACATTACTACATTTTATGGTAAAATAAATTAATATACAGCACTAGTTTACAAATAATATTAAGTTTAATGAGATTAAACAGTAACAATAACATCTCTCTCTCTCTCTCCTCTCTCTCGTCTCTCTCTCTCTCTCTCTCACGTTATGTTTATTGTTTTTTGTAGTGTAATAAATGATTTACCTTATAACTAATAATTTTTAAAATATTAATAAGATTAATTAAAAAAATAGCGATTCTCAGTCTTTTTATCCACTTGGAGGAACATGGGCGGGGGCGTAAATTGAGTTTTGATATACGAATTGGTGGAGGGGAGGAAGCGGAGTCTAGGAGTTTATTCTCTCTCTCTCTCTCTCCATTATTATTCTCTCTGTCTCAGAAATAACTTCATAATTTCACTCTTGAGGGTCAAATCTATGATGTTGCCCATTCATTGGTCTCTCTCTCTCTCTCTCTCTCTCTCTCTCTCTCTCTATTATTTGCTGTAGGTATATATTTTTAATGGTAAAATGTTTAAGATGACTTTGAAATTATATTAACCCTTAAACGCCGAAGCGGTAAATAAAAAAATGACTCCCGTGTGCCGGAGGGGTTTGAGAGTGCGCGCGTTAAGCGGAAAAATATTTTTTTCAAAAAAAATCACAGCGCGCTTTAGTTTCAAGATTAAGAGTTCATTTTTGGCTCCTTTTTTGTCATTGCTTGAAGTTAGTATGCAACCATCAGAAATGAAAAAAATTATCATTATCTATATAAATAATGCGATATATGATAGTGCAAAAGAAACGAAATTTCAATATATAATTGTATTCAAATCGCGCTGTGCGCCAAACGGTTAGAGGTAACAAGTTACTTTTTTTCGTTGTAATGTGCACTAAATTGCGATCATTTGATATATAACACATTGTAAAACGATAAAAGCAACACAGAGAAAATATTATCACAAAATGATGCATGATTGGGGAAAATTTTCGTAGTGCGCGGATGTAAAAAAAAAAAAATAATTTTTAAAAAATTCACCATAAAAAATCGAAAAATATTGTTATAGAGACTTCCAATTTGTTTTTCAAAATGAAGGAAAACAAATGAATTGAATATTACGATACTGTAAGAGTTTTAGCTTACAAATGCAGTTTTCGACCATTTCGAACGAGTTAAAGTTGACCGAATGTCGAATTTTTGTTTAAATTTTTTTTTTATATGGCAATAAAAAAAATAAAAAAAAAAGAGAAATGCTACAACCTTCCAATAATTTTTGTTATATTGTGCATGTTTTTGCGCACATTTTGTTTCATATATAAAACTCTAAAAAAAGCGTAAATATGAAAAGGCTCAAATATAGGAGAATGTGACCTACGCGTTTCCGAGATTTCGGCCGAGAATCGGTGCGCGCGGACGGAATAAAAATATTTTTTTCAAATATTCACCATAAATCGAAGATATTGTTTCTATACTTGCAATATGTTTTTTTAAATTGAAGATAAATGATTGATATTACTAGACTGTAAGATTTTTATGTTTACAAATGCGTTTTTTACCATTTCGGTTGAGTCAAAAGTTGACCGATCGTAGTTTTTTTCGTACTTATCGTACTTTATATGCAAATATTTCAAAAATGATAAATGCTACAACCTTCCAATAGTTTTTTGTATTGTGCACATTTTTGCGCACATTTCCATATATAAACCTTTAAAAAAAGCGTAATATGAAAAGGCTCAAATATTAGGAGAATGTGACCTACGCGTTTCCGAGATTTTCGGCCGAGAATCGGGCGAGCGGACGAATTAAAAAAATCAAATATTTTTTTCATTCCATAAATCGAGATATTGTTCTAGACTTGCAATATGTTTTTTAAATTGAAGATAAATGATTGAATATTACTAGACACTAATATTTTTATGTTATAAATGCGTTTTTTTGACCTTTTCGGTTTGAGTCAAAGTTGACCGATCGTAGTTTTTTTCGTACTTATCGCACTTTATATGCAAATATTTCAAATGAGAAATGCTACAACCTTCCAATATTTTTTGTTATATTGTGCATGTTTTTGCATCACATTTCCATATATAAACCTTTAAAAAAAAGCGTAATATGAAAAGGCTCAAATATTAGGAGAATGTGACCTACGCGTTTCGGAGATTTTCGGCCGAGAATTGGCGCGCGGAGGGGAAAAAATTTTTTTTTTTAAAAATTCACCATAAATCGAGATATTGTTCTAGAGACTTGCAATTTGTTTGGAAATGAAGATAATGATTGAGTATTACTAGACTGTAAGATTTTTTATGTTATAAATGCGTTTTTTGACCTTTTCGGTTGAGTCAAAGTTGACCGATCGTAGTTTTTTTTCGTACTTATGGTACTTTATATGCAATATTTCAAAAATGATAAATGCTACAACCTTCCAATATTTTTTGTTATATTGTGCATGTTTTTGCGCACATTTCCATATATAAACCTTTAAAAAAAGCGTAATATGAAAAGGCTCAAATATTAGGAGAATATGACCTACGCGTTTCCGAGATTTTCGGCCGAGAATCGTCGCGCGGAGGGGTGGAAAAAAACTATTTTTTTTCAAAAAAGTTCACCATAAATCGAGATATTGTTCTAGAGACTTGCAATAGTTTTAAAATGAAGATAAATGATTGAATATTACTAGATTGTAAGATTTTTAAGTTATAAATGCGTTTTTTGACCTTTTCGGTTGAGTCAAAGTTGACCGATCGTAGTTTTTTTCGTACTTATGGTACTTTATATGCAAATATTTCAAAAATGATAAATGTTACAACCTTCCAATATTTTTTATTATATTGTGCATGTTTTTGCGCACATTTCCATATAAAAACCTTTAAAAAAAAGCGTAATATGAAAAGGCTCAAATATTAGGAGAATGTGACCTACGCGTTTCCGAGATTTTCGGCCGAGAATCGGCGCGCGGAGGGGGAAAAAATATTTTTTTCAAAAATTCACCATAAATCGAGATACTGTTCTAGAGACTTGCAATTTGTTTTAAAATGAAATTAAATGATTGAATATTACTAGATTGTAATATTTTTAAGTTATAAATGCGTTTTTTGACATTTTCGGTTGAGTCAAAGTTGACCGATCGTAGTTTTTTTCGTACTTATCGTACTTTATATGCAAATATTTCAAAAATATGAGAAATGCTACAACCTTCCCAATATTTTTTGTTATATTGTGCATGTTTTTGCGCACATTTCCTATATAAAACTATAAAATAAGCGTAATATGAAAAGGCACAAATATTAGGAGAATGTGACCTACGCGTTTCGGAGATTTTCGGCCGAGAATCGGCGCGCGGAGGGAAGGGAATAAAAATATTTTTTTCAAATATTCCCCATAAATCGAGATTTATTGTTTCTAGAGACTTGCAATTTGTTTTAAAGTGAGGTAAATGATTGAATATTACCAGACTTTAAGTAATTTGCTTACCCAAAAAAAAAAATATTTATAATATATATATATATATATATATATATATATATATATAGTATATATATATATATATATATATATATATATATCTATATATATATCTATATATATATATATATATACTATATATATAGATATATATATATATATATATATATATATATAATATATATATATATATAACTTTTTTTTTATACGTAAAATATATATATTACATTCTTCGATTCTGGTACCAATACATAAATAAAAGGAATGCAGGTGACACTTCTCTTTTTCGCATACAATGAAATGTCTTATTATTATTTTGTCATGCACACATTCAGATATATAAAAAATTGTAATAAATATAAAACTAAATATAAAATAAATGCAGAATACTCACTCGTAATCCTGACTCTTCGTTCTATTCTTGTTTTCTCCCTCCTCCATTGAAGAGTCTTGTATTTTTTTCCACTCGACATGACGAGGTACAGGTGAGGAGAGACCCGCGCCCCTTACTGCTGATGGACCCGGCGGCCCCGTGCGCCCTCCGCTGTCGGTTTAGGGGGCGCGCTCCAATACATGACCTTAGTGTGGTACTTTCGGTCACACTGGCCCCTATCCTGCAAAGAGCAACTTTGCAGAGACGACAGAAGAACCGTGTGTCTCTCCTTCTGCCATTCATATGGCACACCCGGCACCGTTTTCCTCTGCTTCGCCCTTCTAAGGCCTCCAGTATGTGTTCCCCTGGCTGCAGCGACACGCAGGGTCCACTACCCGACGAGAAGCGGTGATGGCGGGCCGGCAGCAAGAGGGGCGTCGTCAGCAGGGGCGGCGGCAGCAGGGGCGTCGTCAGCAGGGGCGGCGGCAGCAGGGGCGGCGTCAGCAGGGGCGTCGTCAGCAGGGGCGTCGTCAGCAGGGGCGGCGACAGCAGGGGCGTCGTCAGCAGGGGCGGCGGCAGCAGGGCGGCGGCAGGTCAAGCGAAGTTGGCCCTCCTATCTCCCCTTTCCTCTAGGGGCAGATCTGCAGCTCGGGGCAGGGGGTGGGGGTCAGTTATGGAAGGCCAGGCCAGTCATCGGGATCGAACGTTGATGAGGGCATTCCCGGCTACCTTCTAGGAACTGTATGTGGGTCAACCTCGGAAGATTGTCACCGCGGTCCCACAGTACAGTATGTAGGCATTTTTGGAGGGCCAACTGAAGGATGTATTTGAGGAGCTTCTGTGTCCACCTTCTGGTTCTCCTGGCGAAGGGATAGTACTGGATGAGCTGATCAAAGAGATCAACTCCTCCCATGTGACTGTTGTAGTGCCCAATGACAGTAGGCCGCTCGGTACGAAACTCCTCAAACACAACTCGGCCCTGTCGACGTGTCTTCGTCCGCTGTACGATCTCTTCTTGGATGGGTTCATGACTCGTCGTAATCATGGGGGACGAGTCGGACACCCTTCCAACAGATGACGAAGACAGCGCCCTTCGCCGCCACTCTGTCTCTCCCTCTTGCCAGGTGTTTGGGCGGTGACTAGCGAACCTCTTGAGGACATTCGGGGTCCCCACGCACCAACCGAAGGGTACCACTGACGTGAACACCTGCTTCATACAGTTCCTGGGCCAGGATACCGAGTTATAATAATTATCCATAAACAGGTGATATCCCTGGTTACGGAAACGTCCCACAAGGTTGAATACAGTGTCACGCAGCGTGGAGAAGACCCCGGTATACACTGAAAAGTCCACAACGTATCCAGTGTTTGGCCTCGGTAATGAGAAAGAATTTCACACCATATTTCTTTGGCTTCTTGGGGTTATACACTTTTTATACTAAGACGTCCTTTGTAAGGCAACATCCCCTCATCAAAGACAGGTTCTTTCCAGGAATCACGAGATTACTAACACCGCTCACGGATATAATCCAACACTGTACGCACTAAAATGAGGCGATCACTGTTATTCCGGGTATGGCCCCTTCGGTTGAAGGCGTTGAAGTACCTGTTCCCAACGCCAGGAAATTATCACGGGACATAACGCCAGACACATTCGGCATACATAAAAAAATAATTTCTCCTCCAACTATTGCCTGACGTCGACAGCAGGTGTCATACCAAATAAATGTGGAGCCCCAAAAAATGCGCCATGTCAATGAGGTTGCAAACCCCGCCAGTAATACGACAAGGTCGTCCTCAGCTCATACCGGCAGTACCGAGCGTAGTCCACCGTCTCATGTACCAGGTATTCCAGCATTCCCGAGTCAGGAAAAGCTGGGGATGAACCCCCAAAACAGTCAGGGGTACTGGTACGGTCATCCCAGGGGTTGCCATGAAGGGGGTGCATGTTAGGAGGGGTGGGGTCCCTCCGTCCACCCCTCGTCACTCTCCGACGAACCTACCTTCACCTTGGCTGGCGCGACGAGCCGACCTTCTACGTGCCCGTGCGCACGCACGCGCACGGGTGCGGGCACGATGCACACTACCCCCCCCCACCCCCCCCCGTTGGCCCATCACCCTCACTTAGGCCCTCACTTTCTGTATCGTCCTCTGCGATAAAACTTGAGCCCGTATCCCCACCCTCCCCCTCCTCCTCAGATTCCCCCTCGTATGCACTGAACCCACTGAATTCGAGCTCACTTTCGGGATGTGAGCCTCGAACGGACATTGGGGGCAATATTCATCCTCACTTTCATCGGGACTGATGTCCTCATCACTCGATGACCCATCCGCCATCAAAATGAGGACTTGCGACATGTTCCCGATCAAGCTCCGAAAGATATTCGTCTATGTCCCTTGGTTGGAGGCCTCCCAAATGCCTACGAATGCCCCTAAGGACGCCCACATGCTTCCTAGGGGTAACCAAAGGCATACGATGTGTTCCCGAAACACTTTCAGCCACACGTGGCCGCACAGAACGGCCTTGAGGCGCGGGGGGGTCATGCTGGGTGCTTGGCCCCTCGCCAGCATCCAGGTCCAAAACTCGCCTTACACGATCCCTTCCGACGGTAAAACGCGCCTTTCACGGTTCACACGTCGTTGAGACATATCTAACGAATGTCCTGTAGCAATACAAATGCTCAAAGTCTCGCACAAGTCCAGAAAAACACGCTTTTCACGAAAGATCGCTCTCGGATGGTGCGCTACTGATGCTGGCTGAAGCGAGAAGAAGGGATATCGTGCATGCGCACCTGGGTCACGCTTCAAAACAAAAAACAAGGCTTGATCCGTGAACTCCCAGCATCCCCCAAGGCGCGTGATTCAAAAGTTTTAGGCTGGTAGGCCTATAAGTATTTTTCCTTCCGCGAATTTTAAAAAAAACTTTCGTATGTCGACGTAAATACGTCCAGTCGGCACCCGACAGACAATTTATCTCGACGTAAAATACGTCCAGTCGGCGTTTAAGGGTTAATAATATAACCTCAAAGATTAATGCAGTAATAGGTAAGTGATTTTAGGTATATTTGAAGTAGGATGTTATTAAAGGTATACATTTGGTATCTGAACTTTCAAGATAGGCAGTTATAAGCATTTTTAGTGGTAGTTTGAACTATTCGCGGGTTTTAACTACTCACGGGGGTGTCTGGTACACATCCCCCGCGAATACAGGGGGAACACTGTAGTACTATTGGTGGAGGGGAAGGAGGGGAGAGAGTTGGAGTTATAAAGACTTATTTTCTCTCTCTCTCTCTCTCTCTCTCTCGTCTCATACTTCTCCCTCTCCTCGTCTCTCTCCTCTCTCTCTCTCTCTCTCTCTTCTCGTCTGTGTGTTTTATTGGCTGTATGTATATTTTATGGTAAAATGTTTAAGATGACTTTGAAATTATACTGATATTATAATCTCAAAGATTAATTTTATCTTCTCTTTTGTCCTTGGTGGCTTTATTAGTTTCCCTTACTGTCACTGTTGCCATTCACTAACCAGCATCTGGGAGATTTCTGATTTCTTCCCTTGAAAGTTCAGTTCATTGAGGTGTTTCAGGGTTTTTTCATTGAGAAAGTTTCCAATCAGCTATAAATCTGTCCCATAAGTTTACAAACCTAACTCCTTTTTCTTGGCATATTAGTTCCAGTCTGTCACTGATTCCAATTGCCTTGCTAAGGGAGTATTGGCTTACATTGGTTCTGGGCAAAAGTCCTATAAGAATTCTGTTATCAGTTTGCTCTCGCATGTTCTCTACAATTTTAGTCAGGTTGGCTAAAAGACCTTCTGTCTGGCCAGTTCCTACGTCTTTTAGAAAAAAGTCATTTCCTCCTCCCTGCACTATGACTGCACGTTTTCTATTATTTACCTTTATTTCTTTTCACTGACTCATCTATCTTCTTTGCTCTTGCACCTGGATAAGAATTAACTTTTCTCTTACTTCTGTTTTTGGCCACAAAATTTAAGCCCTGCTCTTTTACTAACGAGTCTCTGATTAAGACTGTTTCCTCTTCTGCTTCTGAGAGCAAAGCAAATATCACAATTTTTTTTAAGTAAATTGTATTTTTCCTAACTATACAAACCTGAGGTCCTTTACATAAGGAGAATTACTTTCAGCGTCGCTGGAAAATCAGTCTTAAGAGAACAACAAGGTAGTTAGGCAGTAACTGCTTGTTCAATAGTCGAAAGTTCCCCCCGACTGGATGCAACATTCCACTTTGCTTTAGGCCCAGGAACAGATTGGTGGGAGGAATCTGAGTCATGTGAAAAGACTGGTGTTTGCCCAACCAAGGGAGGGAATCTAGCCTCTGTACAATTGATCGGAGTGTGAGAACTGCAAGACCAATGGTCAGACCTCTGGACCAACTCATAAGAGGGAGGCAAGGGTAGCCTCTTATGAATAGCAAAACAAGAACTTATAGTCGGAAACAAGATGACAAATATATATAGTATTGGGTTTGTCTCATGCTAGTGTCCACTTCCTCCTTGTTAGGGAAGAGATGGATATATACTTCTATACCCTAATGAAAGGGAAAGAATGTAGCTCAGTAATATAGCTTACTTGCATCGACCGCCCTTTCCAGCTTGTGACGACCACAGCTCTCTGCCAGTAGGAGGAGAACTGAATGAAGGAGGAAGAGAAGCCAGTCACACTCTCATTCACACCTATTCATATGGTTACACAAAGGCGAGATGCAACCCTGTCCAGTTAGAGGAGCTGGGTAAGCTAAACAACTTGTTGAACAGCCACCACGGGTCCCAAGGAAAAGGTATCCAAGGACCTATGGGTAACATCCCAAAGATAGAAGGAGGTGAAGGTGGTCTAAGCTGGACCACACCCCTGTCTGCAAAACCTGTGAAACAGACAGGTTCTTGTGGAACACAAGGGTACGACCAATACCTCTGACCTTATGGGCTCTCGGATGAAAGGTACCAGTGTCGAACCTCGCTTTGGAGGAGTACACTTTCCTAATCACCTCACGAAGCCAGAAAGAGATAGTGTTCTTGGACACCTCTTGGACACCCCAGTGCTAACAAAGAGGCATCGACACTCGGGCCGGAGATGACGAGTTCTCTTCAGATAGCGCCGTAGCACTCTAACGGGACAAAGTAGCATCTCATCTGCATCATTACTACTGAAGTCCTCTAGGGAGGGGATCGTAAAGGACTCAAATCTATTGTCAGGGACCAAAGGATTCTGAGTCTTTGCTATGAAATCCAGGACAAAATTGAGCGTAATAGATCCCCATCCCCTCAAGTGCTTCACATCATAAGAGAGACTGTGAAGTTCACCTACTCTCTTCGCCAATGCCAGGGCCAGCAGAAAGACGGTCTTGAGGGTCAGATCCCTGTCTGACAACTCTCGGAGAGGCTCGTAGGGTTCAATTCACAAGTCAAGCTCCTTAAGATGAGAGTCACATCCCACTCAGGAGGCCTGAGTTCCTTGGATGGGCAAGACCTCTCGAAGCTCCTCATAAGGAGGGAAATCGCCATAGAAGAGGAGATATCCAGTCCTCACAGCTTCAGGACCAAGCCCTTACCATCTGGGTCAATACCACAAAAATACTTTAGGGAGGGAATCATAAAGAGCTCGACTCTAGCATCAGGGACGAAGGATTCTGAGTCTTCACTACAAAATCTGGGACGAAATCAAACGTAAGAGATCCCTATCCCCTTGAGTGTTTAACATCACAAGAGTGACCAGGAAGCTTGTCTACTTTCTTCGTCAATGCCAGGGCCAGCAAAAAGATGGTCTTGAGGGTCAGATCCCCATCTGGCAACTCTCAGAGAAGCTTATAAGGTTCAAGCGTCAAACTCCTTAAGACAAGAGTCACATCCCACTCAGAAGGCTTGAGTTCCTGGGTGGGCAAGACCTCTCGAAGCTCCTCATAAGGAGAAAGATCTCAATAGAAGTGGAAATATCCACTCCATGCAGTTTCAGGATCAGGGCCAAGGCTGACCTATAGCCTTTAACTGCAGAGACAGAGGGGAGCTTCTCTAGGCGAAGAAAGACTAAGAAGTCAGCGATCTGCTGAAGAGTGGCTCTGAGTGGAGAGCAACCCCGTCCACTACACCAACCACAGAAGACTGCCCACTTTCCCTGGTAAACTGCCGCAGAGGACTGTCTGAGGTATCCTGCCATCTCTGTTGCTGCTCAGCAAGAAAAGCCTCTCACTCGCAAGAGATGGTGGATAACCGCCAGCCGTGAAGACACAAGGACTGTACAGCCGAGCGGTACCACTTTATGTGCACCTGACATAGAAGGTTGTGCCACAGGGGAATCTCTTGCGGTGCCTCGGAAAGAGGAGTCACCATAATCACCCGAAGATTCCTGGTAACCAGCACTATGCTGATCACCTTGCGAATCAGGCAGAACAGGGGAAAGGCGTAAACTTCGAGATTGTCCCACAGATGTTGGAACAGATCCTCTGTAGGTCGAACAACCTTTCCACCACGTCTGGGTGTAGGGACCATTCTGTCCCTATCACCTGATTCTGGCGACTGAGCTTGTCTGCCACTACAGTCCTCTTGCCTGGCATGTACCAGACCAACAGCTCTACCAAGTGCGCTGCTGCTCACTCGTGCACCTGCACTGTTAACTGATGCAACGGGAGAGACAGTAGGCCCCCCTGTTTGTTGACAAATGCCACTATACTGTGGTGTTGTCACTCATCAACACCACGGAGTGTCCCATCACTCGATCCTGGAACTCTTGGAGGGCTAAGAAAGCTGCCTTGAGTTCCAGAATGTTGATGCGAAGGTGCTTGTTGTGTCGGTTCCACACTCCTGCAGTCAGCAACTCCTCCAGGTTTACGCCCCAACCCTTGTTCGATGCGTCTGAGAACAGAAGCATGTCCGGAGGGGGAGTGTGCAACTCCACTCCTATTAAAAGGTTCCTATCGTCTAGCCACCAGGTTAAATCCTTCCTCACTTCCTATTTAGAGGGACGAGGAAGGATTGAGGATCCCGGGCCTGTGACCAACACTCCTTCAGTCTCCATTGAAGAGACCATAGGTGAAGATGCCCTTGAGGGACAAGCTTCTCTAGTGATGACAGGTGACCAATCACAACCTGCCAAAGCTGAGCTGGCTGTTCCTGCCAAGACAGAAACAGTTGAGCTACCTTCCTGAAATTGCTGATTCTTGAATCTGCAGGTAAGGCCCATGCTGCTACCGTATCGATCAGCATGCCCAGATGCTTTATCTCTGCTTGGGAATGAGATTTGACTTCTCAAAATTTATCAAAATCCCGAGATCGCGACAAAAATCGAGAAGGCGATCCCTGTCCTGTAGCAACTGCAAGAGCTTGCTTGCCAGGACTAGCCAGTCATCGAGATACCTCAACATACGTATCCCAACTGTGTGGGACCAAGCAAATGCCAGGGCAAACACTCTCATGAACACCTGAGGGGCGGTTGAGAGTCCAAAACAGAGTACCTTGAATTGGAACACCATCCCCTCAAGAATAAAGCGAAGGTATTTCCTGGAGGACTGGTGAATGGGTATCTGAAAATGCGCATCCTTCAGGTCCACCAAAAGCATGAAGTCATTCTCCCTGATAAAGGCGAGCACAGAGCGTGCCATCTCCATTGTGAACGGAGTCTGGCGAACAAATCGGTTCAAGGGAGAGAGATCTACCACCGGTCTCCAGCCCCCGTAGCCTTCTCCACCAGGAAGACTCAGCAGTAGAACCCTGGTGACGGATCTCGTACAACTTCCACAGCTCCCTTGCTCAGCATTGATTGCACTTCCTCCTTCAGTGCCAGATCCTTGGCTGAACCAGGGATGTAAGTTCGTAGTTGGACCGGAGTTTAAATGAGAGGTGGCCTCAACTCAAAGGGAAGAAGATATCCCTTCCGAAGGACATTCACTACGTAGGTCTCGGCTCCATAGCGCTGCTGTTTTACCTAATGGCTTGCCAGGCACCCCACTACCAATGGCAGCAGCTGAGGGGGAACGCCGTCCCTAGTGTGTACCTCTCTTCTTCTTTCACTTACCTCCCTTCCCATGAGAAAGGGAGTTGAAAGGGGTGTTCCTGTTCCCCTTTCGAAGCAAACAAAGAGGGCTGGGTCTTTCCTCGTGCCCCCTTTGAAGGAGGAGTCTTCTTGGAGGTGGAAGAAGAGCTAGCTTGGCTCGAAGGCCTAGCCGCAGTTGCCCAAGACTGCCCAGAAGTCTTAGCAATTGCCTAGTGGAAAAGTTGATCGTTGTCTTCAGCTCATCACTTGTCCACCATCTCTCTACGGAAGAGAGAGGAACCCAGCACCAGTCCATTCCTTAAACCCAATGCCAATTCTGACCCAGCAGACCTAGCTACACGGTTTCAGGACAGTGTCCCTACCCCTAAGAGCCAGGTTGGCCCATAGGTTTGCTATCTGGTGGGCCAGGTAGGAAATAGCCCTACCTCCAGACTGGCAAAGTCTCCCGAAAGCCAAATCTTCTCCGGGAACTATTGGTCCTGAAGAGGAAGCGACTTTGGATACTGTGAGGGACCACAGATCCAGCCAAGAGACCACTTGGAAAGCTGCCATAGTGGTAGCTTCCAAGGCGGCTGCCTCATGCTGCAGTAGCAAGCCAGGAGTTAAACAAACGAGCTCCAGGTCAACCTGTTTGGTCGGCGAGGGGTATTCCAAGGGTGTGTAGAAACGCCTCTGTTGAGGTAGAGGAGGTGGAAGCAGCTTGTCCAATCTGTTGGCCCTAAGTGAATTCTCTTGCCCCAAGACAAGATTATTCACCTTCAAACAACGAGGACCACAGTAAGCCCACAGAAGCCCTGGGTTCCTTCTTAGGACACCAGAACAACTTCAACTGCGAAGGACAGTCAGAGGGAGCTACCGCAGACCCTTCTCCTGGGTAATTGTGCTGATGAATCAGTGCGATGACCTCTGCAAAAGTCCTCTGAATCTTGGGAATGACTGCATCCTGAGGAGAAGGACCGTCAAGTCCTTCCAGGATGAGTACTTCTATCGATCCTCTTTCTTCAGAAGGAAGAACCTTAATAGACCCCTTATGATCTCCAACCACCTAAGACCATGCCGTGGATTAACCCTGGGAAGAACATTCCCCAGGGTTCCCCCTGGTCACCTCACCCTGCCCCTCCCAGTGTATCCAGAGGAAGTTGAAGGGACAGGTGAGGAAGATTGGACGCTCTTGCTCGGCCTGCTAGCAGAACTAACAGACGGAGCAGGCCACGATCGATCACCAACCTGCAGTGAAGATCGATTCGCAGGTCAACAGGAGTGTTTTCCCTGTGGAGAAACGCTCCCCTGAGAACCAGAACAATGCTCACGCACATCAGGAGAAACACTATGCGACACCTGGATCGGTACCGACAATCAGGCGAAGAATAGCAACCACCTGTGTGATGAGAGCAACTACTGTCCACACGACGTGTCCCAGTCCTCAAAGAGGTCGAGACCTCTGGAGAGGACTGAACGGGGGATCTCCTACCAGTCTCACCGTGTGCACGGTCTCGCGAGACCGTCACATCAATCCTGGGAGCCAAGCAATTGCTATGTGAGCAATCATCAGCAAGGCATGAGTCACTGAGGGACTCTCATCTTCCCTCTGAACCATGCCTGAGTCGTGACGGTGAGCGGACTCAGCATCACCAACTCTAGCTGCACGCTCATCTGTAGATTTGCGTGCACTCAGGGAAACTCGTGAACAAGAACCAAAGACAGTACCACCCCTAGAGGCAGAACCTCTCGGACTAGGTGTAGAAGCACAAGACGAAGCCTGAACTCCTAAGGTCCCCACCTCTGGGGGTGACAAGGCGGTTCCCGTTCCTTCCAGTGGAAGGCCCACCTGTCTCACCAGAGCAGTGAGACAGACCCTTAGAAGTCCCAGAATGAGACTTCTTAGGGAGGTGGGAGACAACCTTCTTCCTCGGGAGGGAAGCCTCGGAAGAAGTGGAGGAGGTGGCAGACGACGACGATGACGAGGAAGACAATGACACCTTATGCTTCTTCTTGGACTTCTTCATCAGCTTCCTCAGCACAGCAGTCAGATCCCCCATCCAAGATGCCACTGAAGCGGCTGCCAAAGCAGCAGGCTCTAGGGCAGCTGGGACTGGGGGGACCAACACCACAGCAGCACTCACACGGTCAGGAACTGATACAGCAGCAGGCAGGAGGAAGATCTACCAGGGATGGTCTCTGGGGCCAATCGTAAGTTGAGGAGGGAGAGTAGATTGCATAACCTGGAGGAGGAGGGGGCAGAAATGGGTCTGCCCTCGAAGTATGTGGCACTGATGACATGACCACCAAAGGTGTTACCGTGGTCACGTGGTGGGTGTACACTAGGTGAGGTAGTGCCATATACCCAGGTATGGACAGAGTCGTCGTCGCCTCCGCAGCTGCCCCACGAGTCACAGAGGCCGACAAAAAATTATGCATCAGCCCCCATAGAGACAGGACACCAAGCAACCCCAACTTCAGCCAAGCCTGCTGGAAATACCAAACCGCGGAGGCAAACACACATGAGGGAGCAAAAGTCGAGTTAGTGGG
Source organism: Macrobrachium nipponense (assembly GCF_015104395.2). NCBI lineage: Eukaryota > Metazoa > Arthropoda > Malacostraca > Decapoda > Palaemonidae > Macrobrachium > Macrobrachium nipponense. Next base: position 35,181,375 of record NC_087217.1, on the reverse strand, counting down.
AGGAGGTCTTATTACCCCCGAAGGAGAAAGATCCCCTCCAGAGCGAGCAGAAACCCCTGAGTACAACCCCGAGTCGGCATGCCTCCCCCCCCTTCTACATTGACAAATCAAGCGGAGAAGCGGAGGGAGACATTTCCCCTGAAGGGGAAACAGCAAGGCGAGGAAGCTTACTTCTCCCGAGATCGCTTCCTCCCCCCGTACCTCCCCCACTGCTCCGCCAACCATGAGGCACAAGTATCACGCCCTCAGCACTTTACACAGAGGACATGAGGGGCCACATCAACTTTCGAGCGGAAGCTACTGCACTTCTTTCCCCACCCCTCCGGGGCAAATGTGCTGAGAGAATGGGGGTCGATTAGGCTTATTTAATTCCTGGGTTTGCATGTTGCAAAAGTCATAAACAGGCAAAGAAAACACACAATCATAAAAAAAGAGAAAAAGACAGATTTCAGAGTTCCAGAACTTCGTACAACAACAATTTACAAAGAGCAAAAGCACGTCTGAGCACCAATGGCATGCGAAAGCAATGTGGAATGTTTACGTCCAGTCAGACGGGACTCCCAACTATTGTACAAGCAGTAACTGCCTAACTACCTTGTTGATAGTCTTCTACGACCTATTTCCAGCCTACGCTGAAAGTAATTCCTAATGTAAAGGACCAAGGGTTTGTATGACGTGTAGGAACAAACATGAAGTAGAACGGCAGCTAGCAAGGCTATCACAAAAAGTGGGTTTGTTAATTATTAAAGTCAATTACCTTAATTATTAACATCAAACACAGTACAGTGGTACCTCGAGATATGAAAGGCTCAACTTATGAAAGGCTCAACTTACGAAATCACTACGGCTCTACATACGAAAATTGCTCAAGATACAAAAGGTTGTTGCTGTAAAGTCCGAGATTCGCCCAGACCACCGATAACAATTTTGAAACTCGCGCGCCGCCAACTGAGTAGACTCGCCACCATCCTCCCACTCTCCCATTGGTTCCTGATGCTAGTCACCGCTATGAAATCCTTCTCTCCTATTGGTCAGCATCCCTCCCATGATGCATCTACGTAGCGGCGTGCTTTTTCGGCCACTCGGTAGGAGCATCGTTTCTACGTATACACACGCGGTATTCGTTCGTTCTAACAATTTTGTTTATTAATGTAAATTCGTTAGTGATTTCATTGTAGTATACTTTATCGTGTTATGTGAGAACTTTACTACATACGTATATGTACTACATAACATAATTACCTACAGTATATACGTAGTCATGGGTCCCAAGAAACTTGAAATTCACGGAAAGAAGAGGATGCTCTCTTTGGAAACGAAGATGGAGATTATCAAGAAGTATGAAGCTGTTATGCGATTGAGTGTGATTCGCCAAGGAATACGGCTGAAATCCATCGACAATAGGCACCATCCTTAAGCAGAAGGATGTCATCAAAGCAGCTACACCTTCCAAGGGCGTCACTATTTTGTCCAGCAAGAGGACCCACGTGCACGATGAAATGGAAAGGCTTCTTCTCGTCTGGATAAAAGACAAAGAAATCGCTAGCGATACAATAAAGGAGACGGCAATCTCCCACAAGGCTAGCGCTATTTTCGGCAATTTGATTGCCCAGGCCGAAGACGACGGAGGAGAAGGGACATCAACGCCAACCCCAGGGTTTGAGGAATTCCGTAAATGGACTGGCATCCATTCAGTGGTGCAGCACGGGGAGGCGGCCAGCTCGGACACGAAAGCGGCCGAAGCCTTTAAAAAGACGTTCGACGAGATGATAATCAAGGAAGACTACAGTTCTCAGCAAGTCTTCAACTGTGATGAGACTGGCCTTTTTTGGAAAAAAATGCCTCGTCGGACGTACATCACGGAGGAAGAGAAGAAGCTACCTTGGCATAAGCCTATGAAAGACAGGCTTACGCTCGCACTTTCTTCCAACGCCAGTGGGGATTGCAAGGTGAAGCCCCTACTTGTCTATCATTCCAAGACTCCTCGAGCCTTCAAGGCCCACAAAATGCTTAAGGAGAAGCTTCCAGTGATGTGGAGGGCTAATGCGAAAGCCTGGGTAATGATGCTTTTGTTCACCGAGTGAGTAAATCTGTGTTTCAGCCTGACAGTGAAGAAATTCTTGGAAGAGAAGCGCCTCGCTCTGAAATGCCTGCTGGTGTTGGACAATGCCCCAGCTCACCCTCCTGGCCTCGAGGAAGATATCCTAGCGGAGTATTCGTTTATCAAGGTTCTTTATCTTCCGCCTAACACCATCCCTCTCCTCCAGCCCATGGACCAGCAAGTGATATCGAACTTCAAGAAGCTGTATACAAAACATCTTTTCAAGAGATGTTTCGACATCACCGATACCACAAACCTCACCTTGCGTCATATTTGGAAGGAGCATTTCGATATCGTAATATGCATCTGACTCATCGACCAAGCTTGGCAGGAGGTTTCGAGGCAAACCTTGAATTCCTCGTGGAGGAAACTCTGGCCTGATGCCGTATCCACCTGAGACTTCAAGGGATTCGACGTGGGCGAAGCTGGTGCTGCAGATTCAGGAACAGTTGACGATCCTGAAACTGTTTCGCAACCAGATCTTGACAAGATCGTTGCACTCGGCAAGTCCATGGGGCTGGTCGTCGACGAGGACGACATCAATGACCTTCTCGAGGAGCAGCAAGAGGAGCTTACGACAGATGACCTGAAGGAGTTGGAGGCCATGCAACATAACGTTGTTCAAGAGGAGTTCTCTAGCAGCGGCAAGGAGGAGGACGAGGACTATATGACAACGGCAGAAATTAAGGATGATCTAGCTGCTTTTCATAAGGTGCAATCATTCGTAGAAAAGAGACACCCCGAAAAGGCTTACACAGGTTGTATGCTTGCACAGTTCGATGACGTTTGCCTGAGTCGTTTCAGGAACATTGTCAAAAGTAGGCAGAAGCAATCTTCCTTGGATAGTTATTTTTTAAAGATGCCTTTAGTAGGAGTAGTAAGCAAAAAGGAAGAATCAAGTGATACTAAAAAACATAAAGTTGAAAGTGGTGAAGAAGTTGAAATTTTGTATAAAAAAAAAAAATAAAGTATAAAAAAGTAAAAAAAAAATTTTAATAAAAAAAAAAGACTAAAGAAATTTTTTTATTTTAGTTTTTTGTAAAGTTAAGTGTTACAGTTTTGTTAATGTGTTTCGTAAAGTTTAGTTTATATTTTCCTTACATTTTTTTGTGTGTTTCGTAAAGTTAAGTGTACGTACGTATCTGCCGTTTGTCCTCCTCCTCTGTCGCCACTTTCAGAGATAGCCTCACTCGAAAGGTAAGCTTCCACATTTTACTACATACGTACATATGTACGTACAGTATTTCTTGTATACCATGTACACTAATACACTTTATTTACAGGTATATTAGCAGTACGTATTAAGTTAGGTATTGAATGGTCCAAATTGTTGTAGTATTTCATTGTTTATAGGTCAATTTAGCTTTATTATGAAATTTACTGGGGTGCTTTTGGAGGGCTTGGAACGAATTAGCCATTTTACATGTAAAATGCGGTCCAAGATACAAAAAACTCATGATACGAAGGCCGCCTCGAACCGGATTAATTTCATATCTCGAGGTACCACTGTTCACATTTTCATTCAAAACAACAAAATAAAGCACAACACATATATTCATTCAAAACAACAAAATGACAATTTGTCCAAAATTGCATTTTTCCTAACTATACAAACCTGAGGTCCTTTTACAATAGGAAGGTACTAGCGGCAGCTGGATAGGTCGTAAGCTTTCGAACAAGGGGTTCGGTAGTTAACTGCTTGTCCGACAGGCGCGCGCGGCGCGACTGGGAGGTAAACAAATCACTTTTGCTTTTGGCCCAAGCAAAAACTGCAGAGTGAGGGGTGGCATGAGGTGGGGCTATGTGTAAAAGGACCTCAGGTTTGTATAGTTAGGAAAAATGCAATTTTGGACAAATTGTCATTTGTTCCGACACGGCATACAAACCTTCGGTCCTTTTACAATAGGAAGACTCACTTCTTGGTGGGAGGAATCTGAGTCTTTTGTGAACAGACTGGTGTTCGCCCAACCTTGGAAGCCTCCCTGGTCGTAAGAGCGAGGGAGGGATCCAAGCCTCTGTCCGATTGATCGGGGTGTGCACCGCAGGATCAATGGTCAGACCTCTGGGACCGATACTAAGAGAGAGGCAAGCGTATCTCTTCGTACCAGCAATGTAAGAACTTGTTCCTGTACAGGAGCAAATATAAAGTCATGGGTTTGACTCTTGTAGGCATCCACTTCCCCCCCCTTGTAGGAGGAAGTGGTGGATATTCTGCTCCTATCCCTAGTGAAAGGGATAGGATGGGGCTCTGTCATATAGCTCACCTGCATCTCGTCCTCATCCAGCGTAGTGACGACCGTGGCCCTCTGCCCACAGGTAGAGGAGGAGGAAAAGACGGGAAGAGGGAGCCAGTCACTCACTCATTCACACATCCATCCACACAGTCACACCAGGACTCGATGCTGTTTCAGCCTGCGAGGGTCTGGGTTAGCTACACAACTTGTTGAGCAGCCACCACGGGTCCCAAAAGGAAAAGGTATCCAAGGACCTGTGGGCAATATCCCGAAGGTAGAAGGACGTAAAGGTAGTCTGGTTAGACCAGACCCCTGCCTTCAGGACCTGCGCCACGGAGAAGTTCTTACAAAACGCCAACGAGGGGCCAATACTTCTGACTTCGTGAGCTCTCGGACGGGACGTACGGATGTCGTCACTACCATCAGCCTCATACTCCTCCTGATGACCTCACGCAGCCAGAATGAAAGAGTGTTCTTGGATACTTCTTTCTTGGTTACCCCGGTGCTAACGAAGAGGCGTCGACACTCAGGCCTGAGGTGTCGAGTTTTCTTCAGATAGCGCCGTAGCGCCCTCACAGGACAAAGCGGCATCTCATCCGCATCATTATCGGTGAAGTCCATTAGGGAGGAATCGTGAATGACTCGAACCTGTCGTCAGGGATCGACGGTTTCTGAGTCTTCGCAACGAAGTTCGGGACGAAATCGAGCGTCACAGATCCCCATCCCCTGGAATGTCGTACATCATAGGAAAAGACCATGAAGTTCCCCTACTCTCTTCGCCGATGCCAGGGCCAGCAAGAAGAGGGTCTTGAGGGTCAGATCCCTGTCTGACGACTCTCGGAGTGGCTCGAACGGCGTTCGAGTCAAACTCCTAAGGACGAGAGTCAACATCCCACAGCAGGGGGGGGCCTGGAGGGGGCCTGAGTTCCCTGGGTGGGCAAGACCTTTCGAAGCTCCTCATAAGCAAGGAGATCTCGAACGAGTTCGAGATGTCCAATCCCCTCAGTTTCAGGACGAGCGCCAAGGCGGCTCTGTATCCTTTGACTGTGGGGACTGAGAGGAGCTTCTCTCGCGAAGAAAAACGAGGAAATCCGCTACCTGCTGAAGAGTGTCTCTGAGAGGATAAGACCCCGTCTACGACACCAACCACAGAAGACGGCCCACTTCCCCTGGTACACAGCTGCAGAGGACTGACGGACGTTTCCAGCCATCTCTGTTGCTGCGCTACGAGAAAAGCCTCTCGTTCGCAAGAGATGGTGGATAACAGCCAGCCGTTGAAGACGTAGGGACTGGACTGCTCGGTGGTACCGCTCGACGTGTGGCTGGGCGAGAAGGTTGTGCCAAGGGGAATCTCTCTCGGTTCTCCTTGCGAGAAGAGCCAGCAGGTCCGGATACCAAATGGCCTGTGGCCATTTGGGAGCCACCAGGATCATCCTGAGATTCGGGGTGACCAGTGCTCGACTGATCACCTTGCGAATCAGGCTGAACGGGGAAAGGCATAGACGAAGAGGTTGTCCCACGGGTGTTGAAGAGCGTCCTCTGCAGCTGCCCATGGGTCCGGCACGGCCGAGAAGAACACCTGGAGCTTCCTGTTGTGCCGGGTGGCGAACAGATCCACGACTGGTCGCCCCCACAGGTCGAAGAGCCTTTCCGCCACGTCCTGGTGTAGAGACCATTCGGTCCCTATCACCTGATCCCGACGGCTGAGCGTGTCTGCTACTACATTCCTCTTCCCTGGAATGTAGCGTGCCGACAGCTCTATTGAGTGTGCCTCGGCCCACTCGTGCACTTGCCGAGTCAACTGGTACAACGGGAGAGACACTAGGCCCCCTGTTTGTTGACGTAGGCCACTACCGTGGTGTTGTCGCACATCAACACCACTGAGTGTCCCATCAAGCGGTCCTGGAACTCTTGGAGAGCGAGGAACGCTGCCTTGAGTTCCAGTACATTGATGTGAAGGTGCTTGTCGTTCTCGTCCCACACTCCTGAAGTCAGCAACTCCTCCAGGTGTGCGCCCCATCCCTCGGTCGATGCGTCTGAGAACAGCTGCATGTCCGGGGGGGAGTGCGCAGAGGCACTCCCTCTTAAGAGGTTCCTGTCGTCCAGCCACCAGGCTAGGTCCTGCCTCACCTCCGGTGTCAGTGACACTGGAAAGCTTGGGGGATCCGTCGCCTGTGACCAACTCTCCTTTAGTCTCCACTGAAGAGACCGCAGGTGAAGACCCGCCCGTGAGGGTACTAACTTTTCGAGTGACGACAGGTGTCCGATCACGACTTGCCATCGCTGAGCTACCTGTTCCTGCCGAGACAGGAACTGGTTGGCTGCCTCCCTGAATCTGCTGATCCGCGAGTCTGCGGGGAAGACTCGCCCTGCTACCGTGTCGATCAGCATACCCAGGTACTTCATCCTCTGCTTGGGCTCGAGATCGGACTTTTCGAAGTTCACAACGATCCCCAGATCGCGACAGAACTCGAGCAGTCGATCCTGTCCTGTAGCAACTGCGAGCGGGAGCTCGCCAGGACTAACCAATCGTCGAGATACTCATCAGACGTATCCCGTGCGAATGGGCCCAAGCAGACACCAGAGTGAACACTCGCTGTGAACACCTGTGGGGCGGTTGAGAGACCGAAGCAAAGTGCCCTGAACTGGTACACCGTCCCGTCGAGGATGAAGCGGAGGTACTTTCTGGAGGACTGATGAATGGGTATTTGGAAATACGCATCCTTCAAGTCCACCGAAGCATGAAATCGTTCTCACCTGATGGAGTCGAGCACTGAGCGTGCCGTCTCCATCGTGAACCGGGTCTGGCGAACAAAAAAACCGGTTCAGAGGAGAGAGATCTATCACCGGGCGCCAGCCTCCCGTAGACTTTTCCACCAGGAAGAGTCGACTGTAAAAGCCCGGTGACTGATCCGTGACGATTTCTACAGCTCTCTTGCTCAGCATGGTCTTGATCTCCTGTCTCAATGCTACGTCCTTCGATGACCCTGGAACGTACGACTGCTGTTGGACCGGGTTGGAGGTGAGGGGTGGCCGAGATTCGAAGGATAATAGATATCCCTCCCGAAGGACATCTACAATCCAGGTCTCGGCGCCGTAGCGCTGCCAAGTTGCCCAATGGCTGGCCAGGCACCCCCCCCCCCCCCCACTTCCGGCAGCAGGTGAGGGGGAACGCCGTCCCTAGCGTTTCCCCCCTTTCTTCGACTTCTTCCCAGAGCCTCCACGGGAGGAGGAGGGCTGGGAGGAGGGCTGGTTACGGCTCCCCTTGGTAGAAGTCGAAGAAGACAGTCTTGTCCCCGGGGCTTCGACGCAGCTCCGTCTTATCCACCGAGGAAGCGCTAGCCGAGCTCTTAGACTTGGCCGCAGTCCGAGGCTGCCCAGAAGCCTTCGAGACTGCCTGGTGAACCAGACGGTCACTGTCGTCAGTGCGCTGTCTGTCCACCGCAGCGTCCACCATCTCTCCTGGGAAGAGAGACGTGGAACTCCGTAAAGGTCCGTTGCGAAGTCCCAACGCCGCTTCAACGCCCGGCCGCCCTGGAAACCCGAGTAAGGACAGCGTCCCTTCGTCCGAGAACCAGGTTGGCCCACAGGTTCACCGTCTGGTGGGCAAGGAAGGAGATGGATCTTCCTCCAGACTGGCAAGTCTCCTAAAGGCCGAGTCATCTTCGGGACAAGGAAATTCCCCCGGAGTTGGCTGCGACCTTAGATACTGTGAGGGACCACAGATCTAGCCAGGAGACGGCCTGGAAAGCTGCCATGGCGGTCGATTCCAGCCGAGTGCCTCTTGCTGCGAGAACCATAGGTTCTTGACAGGAGCTGCTGCAGAAGACACACCCGGAGTCAGCCTGGCTAACTCCGGGTTCACTGTTTTGGGCGGCATCGGGTCTTCAGATGGCACGTAAAAAACGCCGCTGTCGCAGCAGAGGAGGTGGAGCAGCTTGCTCGACCTGCCAGACTTGAGCGAACCGTAAATAATAATAAAATAACTCGTGACTTGTCCGGAGACAAGCGATTCAACCTGGTCCAGCACTGAGTCTGCAAGCTCGGAACGCGGCAAACCCACCGTCGGTCTGGGTTCCCTCTTCGGGCCCCAGAACGACTCGAGCCGCGACGTGGGCTCGGATGGTGGGAGCGGCGATCCTTCCGCGAAGTCGTTGTGCTGACGAATCAGCGCAATAACCTCGGCAAAGTTCCTCTGGATCTCAGGAGTGACTGCGTCCTGCGGAGTCGGACCATCCAGTCCCTCAAACAGGAGCATCTCCCGAGACCCTCCTCCTCGAGGGGAGGAACAGCGACAGACCCCTCTCGGCCCCTCTCCTCCAACCACTTGTGCGTACGACCTGGCTGGTCCGGAGAACCGTGCCTGGTACGTACGACGACGTGGTGGGATCCTGAGGGGCGCAACCCCTCACGATCACTCCTCAATACCTCGCCCCTCCCCAGGCCCGGTGTAACCCAAGGAGGTTGAATGGTGGGAGAGGCAGACCTGACGCTCCTTCCTCGCTCGCTGGCAGAACCAGTGGGGCTTGGAAGACTGCAGGCGATCGTCAACCCCCGCGGTGGCGATCGAGCTGCAGACCTAGTCGAGCCGTCTCGCTGTGGAGAACGGCTGGACCGAGAACAGCGCCCCGGTCTCGTGTGTCAGAGGAGCTGGTGCTGGTCACCGTACCCGATCGCTCTCTGTGAGGAGTGACGGTCAGTGGCGAACCGGCGAGCTCCACTGTCACGGTGAGACCGCGTGTATCCTCACGGCGCGTCAGTTCGCTGGTACCAGCCGTGGCTGGTGCCGGCGAACGGGTGGGACCTCTTCCCAGCCTCAGCCCGTGGCCGGTCATGGACCGTCACGTCCGCCCGGGGTAGCCAGCTGCTCGCCGCGAGAGCGAGAGCTGGTCTGGTGAGAGTCGCGTGAGCGGCTGTCACCAGTCCTTCCGCTCCGTGCCGTGAACCTGACGCTGAGCGGACTCAGAGGTCCTGGTTCCTGGCTGCACGGTCGCTGTTAGGCGACCGTACACTCGGTACCTCTCGCGAACGAGAGGCCGAGACGGATCCTGCTGCCGTGGCCGAACCACTAAACAGCAGGTGAGGAAGTGCCGGTGTTAGCCGGCCACTCCTCGGTCCCCGTAGTCTTCTTCCTTGCGGAAGAAGAGACGGGTCCTGCCCCCGAAGGAGCAGGGTGACCAGCGGAAGAACCCCCCGTCTCACCAGAGCGAGACGGGCCCTTAGAAGTTCCCGAAGGAGACTTCTTAGGGGGGGGGGAGGCGACCTTCTTCTTCTTCGGCGGGGGAGCCTTAGAAGAAGAAGGGGAAGGAGGCGGCAGACGACGACGACGACGAAGAAGACGATGAAGACGACGACGGACACCTTCCTTTCTTCTTCTTCTTCTTCGTCAACCTCCTCAGGACCGATGTCAGATCGTCATCCAGAGCGGAGCCGGGGCTGCTGTTGCCGAAGCAACAGGGCCCGGACGCACCTGTCCGAACAGATCAGCATCGGGAGCAGCGGAGCCAGGAACAGGAACAACGTCAGCAGGTGCAGGCATCACAGGAACAGCAGTAGAGACGGCAGGAGCAGGTACAGTAACGGCAGCAGTGGTCATCAACGTCACGTCCGTGAACGGCGGCTGGGCAGGTACGGCAGGTACGGCAGGCTGTGCAGGCTGTCCAGTTGGACGGACCAGCGGCACAGACATCCTTGGTACTGGTGGGAGGTCCAGGGGCGAGCTCTTCGGGCACACGAAGTCCGGTCGCGGCAGCACGGCAAACCCAGGTGGCGGCATCACACTCCCCCGTGGTACGGCGACTGGCCCCTGCACCGATGTGGTAGGTGTTACAGAGACCGCGTGCGGGGTGTACACCAGGTGAGGAGGTGAAGCGTAGCCAGGTGTTGTAAGGGTCGTGGTGGTGGTCGTAACCGTCGCATGGGTGACCGCCACGGAGCCAGCAAGATGGTAGAGCAGCCCCTGGACACTCGGCACGCCCTGCAGCCCCAACGATGCCCACACCTTGTCGAGGTCGTCCTTCGCGGCAACCGCACCTGAGGAAGCAAAAGTCGGTGATTAGCAGGATCCTCTACCCGCATCGCCTGCGAAGACTAACGGATAGAGGACCCAGAGTACAACTCGACGTCAGGGTATCTAGCGCCCTCCTCCACACTCGACAAGTCAGGTGAGGAGAAGGACCTAGAAACCCCCCCCGAAGGGGAAGGCGCCAAACGTGGAAGCTGAGCGGGCGGCAGGAAAGAAGACGAAGTGTCCGTAACCAAAGGAGTCGCGGGAGAGCTTTCCGACGACTCCTTTGCAGGCCTTCGCTTCTTCCTGCCCTCATACAAAGTCCACTGCGCCTCCGACCAATTATTACACACTTCACAGGGCTCGGCTCGGGTGCATTCGCGCCCCGACACCGAGCGCACAAAATATGTGGGTCAATTTCCGGGAATGAGCGGTAACTTTCCGCATTTAACGCCCTTCGGTACCCGGGCATAGTCTCCGTGGGGTAGCGAGGCGAGGAGATTCCATGATTGACCAATAAATCACAATTAAATGAATAAAGAGAAATGATTGTACTTACAATGATTCTTTCATACACAAACACAACCATATACTCAAGGAAAGCAAACGACGAGAAGCGGGGCAGAGAGCGTCGAACACACAAACGTCTACTCGCTGTGAGGCCGAATAGCAAAAGTGATTTGTTTACCTCCCAGTCGCGCGCGCGCGCCTGTCGGACAAGCAGTTAACTACCGAACCCCTTGTTCGAAAGCTTACGACCTATCCAGCTGCCGCTAGTACCTTCCTATTGTAAAAGGACCGAAGGTTTGTATGCCGTGTCGGAACAAATAAAGATCACACTGGGAAAATCGTGATTAACAGCTAGTCAGCAAGAGCTCACAAACATACGTCTTCATTGAGAGACCCCCAAAAGCAAAGTAAAGTGCTTACATCCGGGCAGGTGGGCCTACCCGACTAGACGGTAGTTACAGACTAACCACCTTGTTCAAGAATTTTAATGCCCGTATTCCAGCCTACACTGAAAGTAATTCCTAATGTAGAGGACCGAGGGTTTGTATATCGTGAAGAAACAATTCTTGCTTGGGAGAAAACACTTATTTTGAGAGAAAAGAAGAGGTCTTGAGGTGTTGCTTCCACGGACGCTGGCTCATGACTGAAGTTTATCTTAGGTTACTGGAAGTGCTAAAGTTATTTTTTGGGAAGGTGGTCACACAACTGTAGAGGTGGTCGCCAGAAGTCACTTTGTTTACCCTAATCGACTGTGCATGTGCACTGAAAATGCTGGGTACTAGGGGTAAACGACGCAGTGGATCCATCGTCATTGCGTGGATCGGCCTTATTCACTCGATATTTAATTGGTGAAACAAGAATGCAATTACATCTTTAAGCATACCATTCAAAAGATTGAAGTTTCGTCAACATAATTTAATATATGAAAGCGCCATACAAACTAAAATTAGCATGCGAGATCTTCATAAAATATGTTTTCAAGGCAATTTTGAAATCCAATATGGAGGCACCCATGTGAGGTGCCGTTCATAAGCGCAGCGGAGCCACCATCTTTCCCACCCTTCCCAGCACTCATTTGAACAATGTTAGCTTATATATATGTAATGTTTATTGATCTTACTCAAGATTACAGTTTGTAACCACAGCACAATAAAACAACATTTTGGTTGCCTATATTAGTGAAAGTATGGAAAGTTCTTATTACCGGGGTCATGGTTTTGAACTGAAACATTCATTTCTGGGCTCAGCTCGTGTCGGCCTATGAAAGTATCCTTAATATCATTCTTTCTAGGTAAAATTAGCCTAAAATTACCAGAGAAAAACAAAATTAAGAAAAATGTCAGTAAAACTGACTCGCTCACTCTTAAAAAGAAGTGTCGGTATGATATAGGGGCGAGTGTGGAACACTACCACGAGACAGACACCAATTAGAACTTCCTATCAGAATCCCCCCAAGAGAGAGCTGATACTAACGGGCGATGCAGCCTCTACTACTACTACTAGAGGACGCCACGGACAGCAGCGCCCCTAGCGGACATCCTTAATTTTAGCGCTAGCAACAAGTCGCCATTTTTCTTGTGCTGTGCCTTTTTGGGATTTTTCCTTGTAATCCACGATGGAACGCTCTGGCAATTGCCACGGCTAAGTTAAGTAACTCATAAGTAATATTTTACCACAGTTTTATCTTCCGGGTACCAGTATTTTCCTCTTAATAGGTCATATACGGTTCCCCCGGTTGTCTCGTGGCGGCCCATGCTGCCTCGTAAGAATTCCCGGTCCTCCATACTGGGAACTCTTCTTATTCTTATGGGTTCTTACTTTATCACGTTCATTGTTTTACATCGAGTTTTAGATTAGTTTAGCCCTTCCTAGCCCTCCCTCCGGCCATTCTCTTAGCTTGGTATTTAGGGCTATTATTTTATTCTGTCCCAGCATCCCGGCTCTTGCTCTACATCGGCTATCGCTGGCTCCGAGTAGGCCTCTGTTTCTTGGAACAGTCTGCCTCCTCCTGGGCTTCTTTCTCTTTCACTAAAAGTGTCTCTTCCGCCTTTTTCGATGTATATATTTATGTTATTTAGGGTGTTAGGCTAGCCTAGGTGCTTGTTCCTTGTATTGGTACAGCTTGGTTCACGTGGCCCTCTCACGGTTGTGTTGCTCGCGGCCTAGGCCACTTGCGGTCACGTGTTCCTTAGCACCTTACCCTGCCCCTATCCTCCCTTTCTGGTATAGGGAGGAGCCGGGGGACCCCTTGGTTGTTATAACAACCTCAGTCACCTTCTCTCTTCCTCTCGGAGGTGACCAAGGGTTCCTTCCAGCGGGGGGTATAGGGCGACCACTCATGAGGTACCGGGTCTCCATGCGGGTAGTTGGTGAGGCGGGGAGGAGTAGGCCATCCCTCCCCCCTTTTCTCGCTCCCGCCGTGTTTCGCCGAGACCTTCCTCCCCCCCTCCCCAGTTGCTTAGCCACCTCCCTTGCTATACGAAAGGAGCCTTCCGTCGCAGCCGGGGCACCTTTGTTTATAGGTTACTGGCTCCGCTAGCGGGCGGGGTGGGTACTACGAGTGGTCGGTTGCTTGCCTACTATATCCTTATATCTCTCCCCCGCTACCGGAAGGGAGCTTACTCCTTACCTACGCACTCTTCTAGTAGACGGGCGGAGAGAGGTTGTTTTATTATTTTTAAGGATATACCCTAATTGTACGTTATTTTACAATGAATTGTGTATTATTATTATTTTTCAACCATCCCCGCCTTTTTTTCCGTTGTGGTTTCCATTACCACCACTCCTGGTTGGTTGTCTTTTTGTGCCTCCGCCATCAGCGGAGCCATAGCCTAGATACCAACCTAGTTACCACACGTATTTTGGGGGGCGGGGCTCTGGTTTAATCTACTTTATCGCTCCGGCACCAGCGGAGCATATGTTAGACTGTAAGTGTTTCTTGGTACTCATGTACTTTTTCACTTACAGGCTACCAACTGCCAGGTCCTAGGGTGTAACGCGACGCTGTTCGACCCCTGTGGACATGATGAGTGCAGGTCTCACGCCCTGTGGCCAACGTCGTTCAACGAGACGATCGTCTGGCACCATGAAGCCTGCGCCATAGCTACGACCTGTCGGTCAGCTGGGAGATGGGTAAGTCCACTATAGGCTTAATTATCATTTTACTAACAACTTCTAGTCATAAGTTTGTTAACCCCGTTCCACCCATTGGCAGCTAATCACCTTTCTTTTCAGGCTTTTTTTAGGCTACCGGTGTGAGGGAAGTCGCCCTCGCCACCCTGAAAGCGTGGGTGGGTCGGCTTCGGGAAGAAACGCCGCCAAGGGCCCAGCCCTACATTTTGGACGGAAGCTGGCCGTCCAGATCTTCCCCGCGGGCCAAGTCCACGGGTTAGTTGACCCCTTGTCCCGCTGCCCCGCTGATAGCCTCCATCCAGCAAGACCTCCAGCAATCATTTGGGCGTAGCCTCCCAGGAGTCGGTCCCGGACGTCGCTGCCTTGGACCTTAACCTTGAACCTATGGCGGTAGGGGGGGAGGATTTGTTGGTTGAGGTAGGTATGTCGAGCGCCCAAGGTCTTTCCTTGGTGCTCCTGGATCTTCTCCTGTACCCCTCTTCTTCCGCTTCTTTCCAAGGCTTTTCGGGATCTGAGATCCCTATTCGCCCTCCCGCTCTCTCTGTACCTCCTAAGGAGAAGGGAAAGAGAGAAACCGAAGACTCTAGCCAAGACGACTTCTAAGAAGTCGTCTTCGTCTTCTTCGGCTAGGAAGTCGTCGACTTCCTATGCCGATGCGGTGAAGGCAAAGCCGAGCTCTTCTCAATCAAAGAGCTCCAGAAGCAAAGCTTCGAAGGAGAAGGCTCGCGCTCCCGCCGAGTCACTGCCTTCTCCCGCCTCCCACCGCTTCCACTCCGGCTACGCCGGTAAGCGGTGGCAGGCACTAGCACCTTTTGATCCCTCTACTTTCTCAGCAGGGGTGATGGAACAGGTGGGCGCGCTGGTAGGCTCGCAAATCTCCGCACTAGGGACACGGTTCGAGCAGATGTTTGCGCAGTTATCAAACAGTTCTGTCTCAATCTGGACAGTCAATCCAGGATCTCTCTAACAGAATGAGAGAAAATGAGGACCGAGTAGCTGGCTAGCTCAGGTTCCTCCCCCAGCCCTCTCCCCAGCATCTAGCACGGGGATTCTTCAACTCCCGCCATATGACTCCTTGCCAGCTTTCTCTATGGAGAACCCATGGAGAGTAGCTGCCTACGCTCCGTTCAAAGATGGAATGATCTCTATCTCGGAGTGTGGAACTCGAAGGATTGAGGACTTCGAGTTTTACCCTCCGGGCCTGACGCAGCCTTTCATCGGATATGCTAGGCTGACGCCAACGGCTCTGACGAGGGAAGAAACAAGATCTCGAAGGAGTCGGTCCTGTACAGTAGAGATCACGCTCAGCGGGAATGGGTTCACTGCCTT
>NC_087217.1:35111215-35165562 GCF_015104395.2 Macrobrachium nipponense | reverse complement strand
GTAATCATTTACATGACCCAATCCATGCACACATCATGAAAATAATATAAGATCACTGTATATATATATATATATATATATATATATATATATATATATAATATATATGTTGCGATAAATACAACAAAATTCAAATGGCTCTGTAAATAATGTTTTTCCGTACTCACCTTACTTGGCAATACGGCCAGGGGAGGTCCGAGACCGTGGAAAAAACGCCTTCCCTTTCCTTTTAGTTTTTGCAAAGGGCGTCACTTAAGAAATAATGATAATTGCTTTCAGGAAATCCAAAATCTAACTTTCACTTGTTTCCGCCCATCCAAAGCCAACTTTACCGTACCATACTTCCCGCACAGAAGCACGACGAAGGCCTTTAAGCACGCCCCATAACAACCCTTTCCGTTTCGCAGAAAGCTTCTGCCTGACATTTTCAGGATCAGCAGGAGAAGCTTTTAAGTCAAAAGCAGTTATCAACGTGGTGCATTTCTTTGTCTCCATGCGAGGGCCTGCTTTCTAAGAGACTGAACGTACGTAAGCACTGAAAAAGTGTCTTAGTGAGCCCTGACAACCTTTCAAATCTTCCTTTCCGCTCCACAAAATCCCCGATGTAGGAATAATTAATTCTACTTATTTCAAAAGGATTAAGCAACTATATGATAAGGGACGGAGCGGCAGTTGCGGGAACCTTTCCGCTTTGTTGATGAAGTCAGGAACAATTTCTTTTTTTTTTGAACTCCTCCACTTTTGATGCAGGTTAGCGGTTTCCTTTGAATTGACAGAGGTTCTCGACATTTGATTTATTTTCCTTTAGGCGGAGTTCTTTCCCAGGATTCTTTTTTCTTTTTGTCAATTCGGGTGGGGGATTGGAGGTTATATTTTTATTCTTTTTTCTTTCAAGTTGGGGAGTTTCACCATAGCAAGGCTATCAGAATCTTCAATTTGGTTGCATAGCAGCCCCAGCTTTGGACGAAATGTAGGTACTTAATTTTTTGGTGTATGTTAGGGCCCATTTTAACAATGGGTCGAAGTAGAGACAAGTCAATGGAGCAAAGTGGACTGCTTCTTTTAAAGGCAAGTTAGCAGCCAGGGCAAGCTTAGCTTACCAGGGCATAGACTACTTTCCAAGTAGTCTATGGCATTCTAGTACACAAAATCAAGTTGAATTCAAGCAACTAGGCCTCCTTCAATTTGGTGCTGTGATTTATTTGGAAACATTGCACATACATTCTTTGTTTTACAATTGGATCCTTACGAAAGACTGTAATTAAAAAACGTGTCTAAGTTATTGGTACAGTGAGGAGTTTAGATATAATTTGAGGAGGAGGTTACTCAAGGAAAAAGCGAATTGGTTAAGCGGGAGTGGATAAAAAGGTAGAAATGACATTGGGGCTTCAGGGCAACTCTTTTTAAGAAGAAACTGTATTGTTTGGAAGATCCCAAATGAATATGGATTCCATGCTTAAGAAGGTTCCCCAAGAGTCTTTTCGAAAAAGCGTACCTTAATGCAGGTGGCCCAGAGATACAGAAAAATGATACCCTGATGAGAGATGCATTATAAGTTAAAATCAAACTAGACATAACCCTCACAGACCAGGCAACTGCATATTTATTCAGAAATCTGCAGCACCACTTTTGGGTTTCAGTTGCTTCAATTTCTAAGATTATCCCAGAAGTTTGTAACACAATTTACAACAAGCTGCATGAATATATGAAGGTAAGATTCACAAAATGAAAATTGAAGTTTTATTATTCCAATTTTTATACATCTTGTTTGTATGATGATTTGCTCTACCTTATTTTTGAAAAATAAATTACTTTTCTAGTACAAAAATATAAAAATATATTGTTACAAAATAATTTGTTACTTAAAAAAATACAAAATAAATATTACTATAAACATTTATGTTTCAGTATAAAATTGTTGTTTCGATGGATTTCAGTATGCATGTTCCACAAACTCATGCTCCACATATAATAGAACAAACTTCTATGTTACATCTTCAGTCCACTTTCCAGGCATTCCTGAATATATAAAACAAAACAATGAGTAAAATAATCCTGTATTCGGCACAACGTCTGTCCTGCAACTGAGCTGGCATGGAAGATGATGAGGGTTGTCAAGTGCATATTCACACGGGTCAAGTAGATAGCAAGTAGCCTACCACTGGTGAATGGAGGGGAAGCAAATTGCTTCAGAATAGACCTCGTGTCTATTCACTTGAATTGCTCTTCGTCTTGACTGTCAACTTGCTTCTTACTTGACTTGCACAAAACATTGGTCAAGTGTAATGTTTACCACGTCAAGTTACTTGAAGCGGGTTACTTGCACTCTTGACTTGCCTCTCTACTTGACTCGCGTAAATGAGGCTTTAGCACTATTACCATGATGAACAGGTTGCATATCCTTATTACCCTGCTGTTTGATATTATGTTGATTCAAATTTAGGCTTCTTTAGCTGTCATTCCTGGTCTAGTCATTCATATTGTATTGATAAAAGGGGCACTCTTTATCTTTAGCATGATGAGCTAGCCCACGATTGGCACACTTTGGAGGATTACAAGTCCAATTTGTAGTATGCTCTTCAGATGAGCAGGCTGCACATAGTGCCTTATTATGACATTTCTTGGTCAATTTCTTGGTATGGACAAAGGTTCAATAATTTTTTGTTCTACAATCGCGGTTAGAATTTCATTTTCTGGTTTAAGGACTAGAAATCTGATTCAAAAAAGGTGGTCAAAATGCACCAGTGTAGGGTCCAGTCGGAAGTTTCTTTTCCTCCTTGAACCTTGCTTTTTTCATGATGCCAGTATTTCAAATGCGACTTGCTTTCCTGTATCACATACCAAAGATCGAAGTGGAGGAGGGTTGGGAGGGTGTTTTGTCTCCAATTCAGAGTTTTCATTTACCATGTATGGCTCCAGTGTTACAGCATTGGAATCTACCAAGTGGTTTTTACTTTTTACAGTTTTAATGTCGTTGCACCATGAAGGGTGTTCTGATACTTCGCTTGAAGTGGGGTGTTCTATAACTGGACGTCTTTTTCATGGAAATGAAGAGTTTTACTTCATGAGTGAGGGTCACTCACGAAAAGCATTAATTACAATTTCAGGGTGTGACTTAATTGCTTACCTTTTATTTGCAGCTGAAGCACTTTAAAAGTATCTAACTGCAAACAAATCCTCTAAATGGAACGAAAGAAATATCATGCCACGGTTAAGTATCTGTAACAGCAAGAGTTGCAAGGATATTAATAGAATAACGATCAAATCACCTGTCGAAGACTCCTCTTCGTATTACAGTCAGTGAGAAATCTACTGATTTCAAGTGAAGCGCGAACAGCACATAAGATTACTTCTGGTCAAGATTATCCGAAAACCATCAACCATCAACGAACAAAAGATTGCCACTTATCCAATGGTTTTGGATGACAACTGATTGTCAGGCAGATAGCCAAATCCCAAGTATTGCTGCTGCCTCAGTTCACATTATTTTTGCTGACATCTTGGAGATAAAGAAGCTGTATGCAAAATATGCTCCATAATTATTCATTAATTGATTTATTTGTTTGTCCAAATGGCATCACAATATCAGATGCCATCAACAGCAAAAAAAAAAAAAAAAAAAAATGATTTGATACTAGTTGAAGTAAACTGCCATATAGTACACATTCACCCAATATCGACACTAAAACACAAGCTGAGAAGAGGTGATACTTTCTGAACATTTTTGAACAGCTTGGAGACTAAGTCAGATAGTTGCTACTAAAAACTAGTAATCAACGATGACACATGGCTTCAACATCTTGCCTGAATCCAAGATTCAAATCGACAAGAAGTGGGCATACCTTGACGCCACACCTAAGAAAAATTCAAGCAAGTAATGGTCTTTTTTTTTTTTTCTATTTTGTGGGCATTCCTTTGAATGACAAGTGAAAAAGTCCAGTAAGAATATAAAGTAATTCTGTCAACGATAAGGCACGAAGAGCAATTAAAAAAGGGAAGAGAAATGAGAGTTAAAGTTGGTAATTATGAACCCCCTTTCATTTCATTCTGTTAAGAAAGGAAACAAAATTGGAGACATCTGACATATGAAAGCAATATTCCAACTAAGTACGAGTAAGGACTTATGTGATCTCTTCAAGACAGCTTTGAATAAACATAAGCACAAAAAATTTTCAAACTATAAAGAAATGTTTGATTTCATTATCATAGCATTCAAGACTTGTACAATAATAAAAGAGGAAAAGACAGTACAGTCGACCCCGCCGGACTAGTAGTATCACGAGATAGAAAACAGGTAGTCCACGTGCAGGTCCACTGTATTTTTATGTAACCGACCATAATCTGTGATGTCTAACAAACCGGTCGAAGCGACAATTAACTGATGTAAACAGGGATAATTGACTTTTTTACATTTTGAGATGCGTTTTAATAAATATCCCTCCACAGATTTCAGCGATGCATACGATTTTGGACACATGAAATATTGTAGTTCATGGATATTGAAGAAATCGAAATAGCCAAAATTGCACAAATAAGGTGTTTTTTGTGTGAAACTTAAAGGCTGACGGGAACCTGGAGACTGAGGTCACGGGATTTTTCTACGGCTTTTTTAAACTTCCCTGTCTTGTCCTTGTGTGCATTTGGGACCTTGTCATCAATTGTGTTAAAGTTGATTTGTGTTAAAGTTGATTTCCTTTTATGAGTTGCCCGTTGGAGTGAGTCCGCCTTTCAGTTCATGTACTTTGTTAACTTTACATAGCTTAAATTTGTGATAAAACTGTGAACCCCAATATTATCACAAAATCAAACTATGCTAATTAAACAAAATGCATGAAATGAAAGGCGGACTCGCGCTAACGGACAACTGAGAAAAGGAAATCAACTTTACAACTACTGATAACGAGGTCCCAAATGCACACAAGGACAAGACAGGGAAATTAAAAAAAAACTGTAGAAAAATCCCATGCCCTCAGTCTCTAAGATTTCATATGTCCAAAATCATATGCATCGATTAACTCTGTGAAAGGATATTCATTAAAATGCGTTTCAAATGGTAACAAAAGGCAATTATCCCTAAGTTTACATCAGTAAATTATCGCTTCGACCGGTTTGTGTGACGTCACAAAATCACACGCAAATGAGTCCCAAATTCGTCGCTAAACGGGACTACATTGCCATTACTATGTGGTGAGTAGTATCACCTGTTCTCGGATTTTATTAATTAATAATGGACCATATAATATGCAAATAATTCGCAGAAAATTCGCATATTTGCGGTATTTTTCATAGAGAAATATTCACTAATTTCTGTATTTTCTTATCATTTCTGTGAGTAGATGCATTTTTTGTGATAACACTATGAAAACACTCAGGTTTAAGCCTTGTTAGAGTGTTGTTTTGGCGTTTGAACCATCAAAATAGGCATTTATTTCTAAGCGATTTGCGAGGGGTTTTACCTATTCGCGGGTTTTGTGGTAAACATCCCTCGTGAGTGCCGGGGTCGACTGTAATGGTGTTGTCAGGATCAGATGTAAAGTAGGATACTTTGGGTCGAAAACTGCCGCAGAATCAATGAAATCTACAAAACTATAGCTTGGAAGTTAATTTAAAAAAGTATGGCAGTGGAACCATGGACAAAGCATGGTATCGATAGATCGGTAAACTGACGATCGTCAACGAAGAGAAATAATGTGCAAAAACACAAAACGTTCTAGGAACCTTGTCAGTAAGTGTAGATAACGGTGCCTTATGCTGCACCCTCCTGAACGACATTATCACCGTCAAACACTAGGAATCCTAATCTCAAGTCCACATAACCAGACTGCTCTATAACCCATCTTCCCTGATCTGTTTACGTTTATTGGTTGACCCTATTTGGGAAAGCGTCAGGTAACTGATTATACGTGCTTCTATTAACTAAGTAAATAACACGGGTAAGTTGTAAATTGCTTTTTTTTATCTTTCAGTTCAGATAAACTTTTTGTTCTCCCTCTCTTTAAGATAAAAAATGATCATGAATTAACATGAGGGATGAAAGCTATTGCAGCAAACTTGTTCAAAGGTAAATAGACATGCAATGGCAGATTTACAGTAATGATGGTAATGTAATGTAAATGATTAAGCAAACCATATACGCAACGGTGTACATTTTCAAGAAATTTCCCAAAAGAAAAACCTGCGCAGATCCTACTGAAGCACTGCGCATGAAAATGAGCAAAATCTTCACTTGTGAAGTAGATTCTGGACCTTTGTTGTTGTAGTGTGGTGGTTATAATAAGGGTAATGAAGCCTTCCTTCATCCTCCGCTCCTCACTCCGAATGTTGGCGTGGAAGGAGAGTTCCTCCCTTCACTCCCAACCACAAACTTCAAGCTTTATGTGCGTGGAGTGGAGTATAGAGTTTAGGACAAAGGCCAAGAACTTGGACCTATGAGGTCACTCATCGCTGGAAAGAAAACTGAAAGTAAATAGGTTTGAAAGGTATTACTGAAGGCAAACCTCGCAGTTTGTTAGGAGAGGGTGCATAGCAAGAAAGAAGAAAGATAATATGAATGAAGGTAGAGTAAAAAGAATGAAAGGGGTTGTAGCTAGCTGCCGAAGGGGCGATGCAAAGAACCTTTACCAGTGCCTACAGCGCACCCATGAGGTGCAATGATGGCCCTACCCCTCTACGGGGAGATTTTATGTGAGGTCGAATAGAAATATATCCGAGAACCTAGAAGTTAAGAGCTCATTATGACTTGTGGCCGTTTCATTTCCATACATTAGATGATCATTAGGTAAAAGGGACCAGCAGCTAACGTGCATAGCAAAAAAAAAAAAAAAAAAAAAAGTTAATAGAGTTAAAATAAGTACTATGTTCTGGGTTAAATAATTTATGATAAAATTCAATCAATATAAGCTGAAATAAATTCGTCTCCTTAGCAGTAGCATGGTGGTCAAAGAGCTAGGACACTCGTCCTCCCCCTACCAGTTTCGAACCTTGGAATGGAAGTTTCTTCTCATCTCCAGCGAAGTCGGATTTCAGGGTTCGAAATGTTAAATGTTCGTTGTGTGTGCTCACCAGTTTTAGATAATTCTGGTGGATGTGACAAGTAGATTTCACATTACAGCACAAAAACAAAGATATGCATAGCCTACCACTGTATTACCAAGAAAGACTGGGACTACTATTTCAAGCAAGATTAATCTAAATTTGATACGTTTATGAAATGAAACAAATTCTTATCCTTCCTAATGAGTGATGGTTATAGCACTGAGCTGACCTCTTACAGGAATAAGTGGTGAAGTGAAGAGATTATTGTACATCTGCTGATCTAAGCAGTATATTTTTAAGTATGTTAGTCAACTGAGGTGGACTACAATCAGGGTCGAGAAGGGCGCGGGGCTAGTAACCTCATCCCGTTACCCAGACTTGCCAAAAGCCAGAAGTATATATATATATATATATATATATATATATATATATATATATTGTTTAATCATATGAATAACAAATAATGATGAATATAAGATTCATTTGCGCTTGAGCACACTGTATGTGCGTTTGTATGTGCGTGCAACAGCTCTTATTATTTAAACAAACAGTCTGTGTATTTCCGTAGGTTACTACCAGTTAAAGATTGGCTATTAAAACAGCATGCTGTAATGGCACGGAATTTTCACCAGCACTTGCAATTTTATTTGAAGAAAAACTAAAAATGTTAGGGATTAAATGAATGTTACAAATAGATAATTTCACAGTCTTTCCTATCTTCGCATGACAATATTGAATTTTCCTTTGTTAGTGCTTGAGCTCTCTCGCATTTGCTGCTTGTTTACCCTTCCCTCTCCTTTTCCAGATCACCAGCTGGAGTTCCCTTTTGTATTAGCAACGCTCTTTCGCCTCTCTTTCCTCTTCTTCTTTCGTCCTTCTCCACTCTTGGGTGGTCACGTTCACACACCCCAAGCAGAAATCTTCCACTTGCAACCAACAATTAATTCTCATTTTCCATCGCGCCGCCTTGGTAAAAAGGAGAGAAGCAGGCCATTAATTGAAACGAAGTCTCCCTAAGTTGTTGTAAAGTAGACAGCTCCAACAAATCCTACTAGAACACCCGCTTACCGTCTCGGGCGAGCCCCAGAAGGTAGTGTTCTAAAAGGTTTCGATCGCATTTAGACTCGCCGATTCCCTTTTTTATAGAACTCATTTTCTTTGTAATAACCCAAAGGATTCGAGAACCATTCTTCGAATACGCAAAGAAATGATGAGTTTGTTTAATATTGAGAATGATGTGGGGTTTATTAGAAGGTGGTTTGGACCAAATCTGGTGGAAAATGTCGAGAGTGGTGTTGCCAATTCCCCCTCCCATCAACGGGGCTCAGCGGGACCATTATCATTAGTGAACTTGGAGCGAAGCCGCCATCTTGGTTCCAACATTAATTTGCTGCAAATCCCCAGCCGATCCCACAAGTCTTGTACAAAGCTCGAGGCGGCTGATAGCGAAGACACGATGTATTGTTGTTGTCGATATCTTCTTGTTTCTAGATTTATTTTAGTGTTTTGGCTGTTACCTTATCAAGGAAATGACTATTATTGCCAACATTTATTTGATAAACGACGCGCATTTGGTGTTTTTCCAAGGAAAGGTTTCTTTCATTTTCTATTACGTTTTTGTAATGGAGTTTGTCATTCTGGACAAAGGAATCCTAAGTTAATATGATGAAATACGCTGCACCGTGAATGAAGATTATTAACATTATTATGTACTTAATGAATTAAGTGAAATTATTAGATTTGCGTCATGGTTATTGCTGGCATAACCCAGACATACATTCGTCAAAATAAATAAATAAATAAATAAATAAATAAATAAATAAAGAGATATCAATAAAAATAGATGTTACAGCTTGCCATCGCTTGTTTACGATGAAATTTCTTTGATCGATTTTGTAGCCAGAATCGTTTTGAGATGATACATTTTTTATTGCTGTCATCTCATAAACATCTTGGCAGTTGCTCTACCGCACTTTAGACTCCATCCGTCAATCAGTTTCGGACTTTGGTCAGTAAGCTTTTCCTTGTTCTCTTTACATGACCAAACCACTTTACGCATATCTACATCATTATTTGAGTTATCCTAAACGATTTACTATAATTTCTCTTCTTCCTCTTTTCGTCTTTCTTGTCAGAGAGAAATTTTGTGCCTATCGTTTTGTTACTGCTTGCGTACGAACGGTTTCAACTCGTGGTCTTGTCAAACGTTTTCTTTCATACACTATTATTTGTCTTTGAAAGGTTCCTTGTACTTACAGATTTCTGCTTAACTCCATGCACTGTTACAATTATTGTTTGATAGTTTTTTTTTCTTTTTTTTCCTGCTCTGTAGAACTCCGGCTGCCATTCTTCATGCTCTTCATCTTTTGTGACCGACCTCTCCGTTAATCCTACTTATCTAAGTGTACTTTTATTATCTTTTTCATGTTACGCAGTTTTCTTTAATCACACGTATCTGACCTTTGCATCTTGCACGATCTTTTCTAAACGGATCTCCTTCTATTTATTAAAAATCTCACTTCAGGGGTTCGAGCCTCTCTCTCTCTCTCTCTCTCTCTCTCTCTCTCTCTCTCTCTCTCTCTCTCATTATGCACCTGTTCCTAAAACTTTAGTGCGAATACTAACAGTAGAGCTTTTCCTATACTAGTGACTACATATCCTGGCAGCAGAGATACCTAGTAGTCTGGCAACATCAAGAGAATTATAAGCTCATCTAATCTTCGTCATTCAGTTCATGCATTTTCCGAGATGATTCAGAATTAGCCTCTCCTGACAAAGGCAGACGGAGCCGCTTGCACTTCTTACCGTTCTGTTTTCTATTATAGTCCACAAAATACCATTCTTTGTAAGGAAACCCATATCCTAGTTATGCAATTCTTTCCTTTTATACATCTAAAACGCATGTGCAGTCCTCACAACTATAACGCTTTTCTGCCCAGTGCTGAATCAGAAACGCTACATTATTCTAGTATATAATACATCATAATCGATTCTCCTCACGTCGTCTAGTAATGAGTTTCTCTCTCTCTCTCTCTCTCTCTATGTGCGTGTGTGTGTGTGTGGTTTACAATTATATCTTACATTGTTATCTTAATTCAACAAGATAAAAGCAACCATGAGGAGCTTCGACTCGTTCTCAAAAATTCGTAAATATCAGAGGATGCTTTCCTGCTCGTGTTTTCTTTACACTTCCTGCCATGGGTGGTTTAATTGCAGGAGCTAACAATTTCATGTTTATTAAAAAGAATGTAGTCAGCATTATCTATCCGGTGCTTTTAGAGCAAAGACACATGGATGAGGGAACGTCATATCCTTGTCTAGCCGCAGCATGACGAACGAAATAATGGAAAAAAAAAAAGGAAGAGGATGGGTCTTAACCTCAATGGGAGCAGAAATAGTCCTGCTTAGGAAGAACGGTTATAAGAGTTATGAAAAACAGAAGCACGAAAAAAATTCCAAAGTTTGGCAGTAGAGGGAAAGAGATAGTTACTGAAGGATTCCAGCTAAACCACTCAATATAAGAGGCTTGACGAATGTGACGGGGCCGTCTTAGACGAGGAGTAACATATCCTCTCAGCTCTAAAGAACAGTGACTGAAATAGCAACCATAAGAGAGAGAGAGAGAGAGAGAGAGAGAGAGACGAGAGAGAGATAGAGAGAGAGAGAGAGAGAGAGAGAGAAGTGGGTGGGGGAGGCGCGGTAAAAGGATTAAAGGATTGAGAGAAGAGTGAAACTAAATCACAGATCAAACGTCTAACCTTAGATTCATTCCCATCAAGGAGGGAGACCAAACAAGTTAAAAATACGCCGATGTTTCTTCAGCGCAATCGAGTTTTCTGTACAACGTATACTGCTGTATGGAACTCTCAGTCACGGCCTACGACCCGGTGGTGGCCTGTGTTGTTGGCACCTATAGTGGTGCCTGACACACGATCATGGCTAACTTTAACCTTAGATAAAGTAAAAACTACCGAGGCTACAGGGCTGCAATTTGGTTTGTATGATGACTGGAAGGTGGATGATCAACATACCAATTTGCAGCCCTCTAGCCTTGGCAGTTTTTAAGATCTGAGGGAGGAAAGAAAAGTGCGGACGGACAGGCAAATAGCATCTCAATAGTTTCTTTTACAGAAAATGGAAAGCAGCACTCTGAATATGACAGCATCCTACCAATAAGGACAGAAACGTCCAACACGAAATTTCGACAGCTGAGACACCCAAGTCTGTAGAGACAGATCTAACAATCTGAAACACCAAGACCTTGATCTCCCAAAAGTAAGTTAGAGGCAGACTGAACTCCCTGATTGTTGATGAAAACGACTTCGTGAATGGTACGATTCAAATGCGTTTGATCAAGTGTCTGATTTCAGATACAAAACTGTTTTCATTTTCAAATAAAGAAATAACAACTACCAATTCATTATCTCCAGGCAAACTTCAGTAATTCGAAATTGCAGTGACGGCATGATTTATGGTAAGTATCGTTTATGTTTAACTTGTTAATAGACACGTTTCATCTTTCATGAGAAAGGGAAATTATTGTTGCATCAAAGGAGTCGCCGAGTCTTTCGTACCTTGAGAGAAGGGCGATGTCAGTTATTTCATGTTCTGCATGATGTAAGACGCCTGACATAATTGTAGAGATGAAGTTGATTGACACAACTGAAATTTGCTTTTGTCAAACACCGAATAAAAAAAAAATAGTTTTAATATCTTCATACTGAGAACATTCTTTATCAGCGAAAAAAAAAATAGTATAGTGTAAGACTTAGAATTAGATAGACTCCTGTAAGATCAGATCAATGTAACCGAAAGAAGATTTAAATCACAGTTAACTCACTGACCGGAAACACCTCAGGTTCACAAGGGCGCAGGTCAGCAGACCCTGTTCGAGGTGCAAACCTTCCCAAAAGCTCTCGTTTCTGAATTTACAAAGATATACAACATGCCCCCATTTCTCTCGAGGAGTTTCTGGAGTTTGGCAGAACTTAATTCAATGGTTTATAAGCAAGAATGCTTCTTCTGCCAAAGTTATCAAAATCTCGCAAACTAAAATCCTCCAAATTCTCACTTTTCTCTCGAGACAAAAAGTTAGCGAAGACGGAGATATTTTTCTCTGACGATTCAGAGTTAAAATCTCGATTACAAAGCGATGAAATTATATCTGTTCTTCGTAGGGTACTTTTGCTTCTATTTCAAGAATTCTTATCATATATTAAGAAGTTAAAGCACGGAAAAACCAACTCCATTACTTTTGTTATCAAGCATAAGTTTGCGAACAAACCACGTTGTCGGATTTCCTCTTCGTTTAAAAAGATAAAAGAAATCCCAGATGGCGTTCTTCTTCCTCGTGACAGTCGAACACTGGCCATCATTAACCGTTTCTTATGACTTCGCACGCACGCCTTGTAAGCCACGTTCTGAGTTTTGTACATTTGGTTAGAGGAAATTGACAGTTTTGTTGAAGATTGATCATAAATTTGAGGTAAAGTAAAAATGATCAAGCAAAACAGATTTTGGTCCAAGAGAATGTTTTTTTATTTACCTGCTTGTAACATGGGAAGAGTCTTGCGTTAGTTTATGGGAACATGAGGTGGTCACAACTTTTTTTCTCAAAACCAAATAAAAAATAAATATTTTTGCCATATTCCTGTTGACATAGGATCAACATTTCAAAGGATCAGTCGAAGTGATCAGCCGAAAAGGCCATTTCTTCCTGATATGAATTATATACATTTTTTATATGATCTTGCTAAGAAAATGGTGAATTTCCAAAGACAGTCGAATTTGTCATGATCCGTATCTTGGCAAAAGAAGCAACGCTCAAAAAATATTTGGTGAAAATAAAAAACTGAAAACAAAATAGCTAGTTAGAAATTCTTTATTTTCAGTGGACGATTGCTAATTTACTATACTGATATTATTTAATATATAATGAATCATTTATAAAATTATCATTCCGAGTGTCAGGAAGAATATAGCCATCTCAACGGCGAAACTGTCGGCAAAAGATGTCTGAAGGAATTCACTTTATTTCATGTCTGGGAGCAAGGCAAAAAAAGCCGCGGGTTATCCTCAGTCATCATTCTGGCTTATTCTGAGTGAAATCGGATTGGTCCTGACCTCAGACTGAGATCTTGAACTTCAGGTTAAGACATTACTTCTCGCCCCATATATTTTGCAAACGGCACCCGTTATCCCCTACTTACACGGAGATGGGCACCTCCTCACCCACCCAAAATAAATACATGTCTCTTCGCAATGGTTGTGGGATCATACTCCTCGATCGAATTTAAAGTGAACCTGTAGTGTTTATTTAAATCTCTTTAGAAATCTGAATTTACATGAGAGACAACCCCTTAGAGACAAACTAGGAACCAGCAAGTATTAGCGATAGGACTAGGACCAATGAATTGGTCGACTCTTAAGCAAAGGGTTATTCAGGATACTGGATACGTCATGATGGGACGTGAGAACAAGTTGGACGTCATTTTGTAGACACTGCTAAGAAGTCCCACACAAAGTATTTTTTTCTGAAAATGTTTTGCGCTCACATTAGTCTGGAAACACGTTCAACTGTCTCATGTATTTAGCATATTACACATGCAACACTGACAAGTCTTCTTTATATCTTCCTCGAAGGCTCTAACATCTGGCTGAATTTAAGACAGTATCATCTGACTCAGAACAAGCAACACACTGGAAAAAAACCTTTGCTCATTGGAAATAGAACCACCTCCCTTAGTACCCATGCAGGCTTCACAACCAAATGGAGTACCATTTGTGGTAGGTGCCTCGTGTCATCTGCATGTTTGTTTCCCAGTGGCGCAACTCAACGAGAGAAACGATAGCGCTCTCTGTATTATGAACTCTGTCACCCTCTGAATAAGGATATTCTAAATCTCCTTCCGGAATATTCTCACACTTATTTCAATATACATAGAATTGCCAACGAAAGCTAAGGGCAATCTGATGGCTACTCAATGGAACTATACAATCTAACAATCTTTCACGCCAGCTGTCATGCTACCTTCTACTGAATCGAAAAACTGGATCATTTGCGATGAAATCAATTCGACAATGACCTTATGACGTAGTTAGACTTGAAACTATCAACCCACACAGGAACTAGATCGAAATCTCACTAATAAGCGTTGCTCTCGCAGGGAGGTGTGTTAAGATACCAAAATTGACACCGACCAAAACTGACTCAAATTTGCCGTAAATCTAGAGAGAATCCAATTTCCCCAGTGACCGTCAGCTTGGACATTTACGAGTAATAAAGCATCAGGACCTAAGTTCACTAAGGTTGGATCAAGCTACTCTCTCGAAATTATACGTTGCTTTCTCTGCAACCAGAAGACGACCGGATGTTGCAATTCATGCCGGAAAATGACACGAACGGAAGCCTTAGGGGAATAACGATGAAATATACTAATGATATTCATATTTTCCAAGAAGTAACTTGAAGTTTTAATCAACTCCTTTATTTGTATATTTCTTAATTACAATCGTACATTTCATAATAATTAATATAGAAACCGCCAAGGTAATAATTAAATGAAAAGAAGAAGCCGAGATTATCAACTGTCAGCAGCTGCGGAATTTACAGTAGTCATGCTAATGTTAATAACGGTGCAAGTACAGTAATGGAAGATAATTATTTACACAATGAAATTGTGTTCTCAGGTATTTACAAATTCAGGATCCGTTTCCTTAAGGTTATGAAAAAAAATTATAAATATTTTACGAACTCATTGCATATTAAAAAAAATTTTTGAACAAGAAATCTGTCACAAATTGTGTGAGTTTTGCAAGGGGCAACTGAAATGAATGTAAGTGGATTATTATTACTCTAAAGACTGATATTTTGTAGTCACTTCGAAGACAAAATTGTACATACTACCGTTGAACGCTATGTATTGATAAATGATCAAAATTATGAATATTTTCATGAATTAAGTTTGTAAAATGACTAGCGATGACATTTTATTCAAACACGCACACGCATATATATATATAATATATATATATATATATATATATATGTATATACGTGTATATACATATATATATATATATATATGTATACACGTATATACATACATATATGTATACACACACACACACACACACACACACACATATATATATATATATAATATATATATATATATATATATATATATATATATATATATATATATATATATATATATATATTTAGCCAAGGCCACAGGAGAAATGAAAGAAGGAGTACCGAGCGCTTTTGTGTTATTTCAACACATTTTCGAGGTACAATGTACATGTACCTCGAAAATGTGTTGAAATAACATGAAAGCGCTCGGTACTCCTTCTTTCATTTCTCCTGTGGCCTTGGCTAAATATATTGTCACACGCCATTTAGTGACATATAAGCATATATATATATATATATATATATATATATATATATATATATATATATATATATATATATATATATATATATATATATATATATATATATATATATATATATATATATTTGTGAAAGCGAAATACTCACACAGACACACACACACACATATATATATATATAATATATATATATATATATATATATATATATATATATATATATATATATATATATATATATATATATATATATATATATATATATATATATATATATGTGTGTGTGTGTGTGTGTGTGTGTGTGTGTGTAAGTATTTCGCTTTCACAAATTTTGGTGAGGCGATCGTCTTTGTGGAATCAATTTCTTTAATACCGACCTTTTCATATTTTCTCACTTCTGCTGTTATCCTTTCTTCAAAATTCACAATTGTGGTGTGGTGTCCATTTATTTCACTTGCTACGGTCCGTTTCACCTGTGTCACAAGAGGACGGCAGTTTGGGTTTGGGGGAAGGGGTTGCTATGTATAACCTTTATTTATAATGATTAGTTTAAATGTATGTATGTACGTATGTATTATGTATGTAAGCTGGTTCTCCTAGTAGGGGTTGGAGGCTTCAGAATTAAAAGCAAGGTATGGTCACTTTTATACTTTAACTGCTGAGACTGGACGAATCCCGTGAAGAAATTCCACATGAGCCACTTCATCTTTCTAACTGAAGACTCACTAGTAGTGCGTCAAACCCTGGTTACCTAAACCTCACGCAAACTATTGTGCTTCTCGATACTAAAGCCATTACTTTCTAGTCTCCTTTTTCAAACGATCTACCAACTCTTTGGATGTCTTCCTCGCCTCTTTCTCTTAACACTTCCGATTGTACACATATTCATCTCTTATTGTCCTCCATTCTTTCCACATGACCAACACTTCTCAAAATACTTTGACCTCACCCAACAATTTTTACCACTGTACTAGTCCCCTATTTCTTATATTTATAGTTTGACTTGCACAAACAATGCGTCATATCATCTTCAACCTTATTTCTTTGATCTTTCACACTTTTCTTCCATAACGAGAGTCGGCTCAACAATCTCTTCAAGCGTTCCCAGATTGGTTAGGACACATCCAGTTACTCTCTCTACTGCCCCTTTTCTGTGACTCATCTCCTCTCATTACAATGTCATGTCCTCTCAGTTAATTACGATATGCAAAGGCTTAAGGCTTCTGTTTCCTATCATACACATCAGCATTTGCCCCGGCATCTTTCTAGTTTCCGTATACCCATAAAACAGTGCTCTTTTCCCTTCATTATTCTCACATGCAAACATGTAACATTTCACACAAATTTTACAACTCAATTTTTATCGCACAATTTTGCACCTACATGTAATGTCTTTTTTTCTGACTTTCATATTTCTGCATTCACCCGATATAAATAAACTATAATATATATATATATTATAAATAAATATATATATATATATATATATATCATATATATATATATATATATATATATATAACGTAATTATAAAATATATCTTTATTTATATAATTATAATATATATATATATATATAATATATATAGTATAGTACATACATAGGATCTTTCCTAGATAGTGACCCCAAGGGTTTTAACCCGGTATGTATCCACCTTTGCGACGTATTTAGTACAAGTCCAATGGGTTTTACCGTTAAATCATAGACAAAAAATTATAAATAACGTAAATTATAAATAACGTAAAGATAATGACTCCCAAGAAATATTAGTCCTAGATAACGACTCCCGAAAACCCTTTTAGGTCACTATCTAGGAAAGATCCAATACACAATCACAGACACACAGACACACACACACAGATATAATATAATATACTATATATAGTATTATATATATATATATCATATATATTATATATATATATCTCTTCCAATGAACTGACAAAAACTGAAGGTAAACGTAGACGAATTTCCAGGATGAGATGACGAATGCCAGTTAGAGCACTAAGTTCTGAAGTGTTGCCAGTGAAACTTCACAAACAGGGCAAATAGCCTGATGAGCTCACAAAGCTCTGCATTCAGGGAGAACCCACAAAATCATGAATGAAAAATCCGCGAGGAGAAAGAAATACCTATAAATGGAGGGGTGCTCAATAACATAAACAGCTGATTAACATTCAAGTATGTATAAATATTTTTTACTGTGGTTTATAAAATAGGGTTATTTACCAAGGATGAATACTCATGCATTATCGTAAGCCAATGTAAGTCAGAATATCTTGTAGTGCCATCAACAGCCTCTAATTAGTTATTTTTTTTTTTTTACCTGGAAAGTCGCATAAGTAAAAAGCTATTTAGCACTCACAAAAGAAGTAGTAAATACAGCATGAATTAAAGATTGATGTTATATAGAACGAACTGTGTCTGACCAGAATAACTTTAAATTTGGTAATCTCGTCATCTGACACCGTAACAACTATGACCATCGACAGTGAAAATGTAATTTTGGCTGTACACAATTTGCAGAAAATTGAAACAAATCCAAGAATTTCGAGGAAACACCCACTCACATCATGTATGTTTTATATAGACATCTTCTTACCTTAAAATTCTAAAATGATATAATGGAAATATTTTGTAAAGGGCAGTAAATTAAGTCTTGTATAAGGCTGCTTTAAAATGGCAGTTTAGTAGATTGGCTGAAGAGGTTTACATCGTCCACTCAAGTGAGGCAAAATACTGCCTGGCAGTTTCTTGGAAAATATCTCGTCTCTAATCAGACAGTCCTGCTTTCTTCAACAAATGATGATTATCAGTACATTATATTTTCAGCTTATTCAGACTTTAGCCTTCTCAGTTAATATTTGAGGGAACTTAGCTGCGCAAATCTCTGTAAACTTCAGGTGATAACGTATGTAGTGGAGGTCAGTTCAGTATTAATAAAAACTCCCTATCCTATAGCAAATCTGACTATAAAACCTATTATTTTTCTTTGGTACTGAAATGCCTTGCGTGTTCTGTTTTTTTTTTCCATAGCATGCAATTATAGTGAATAATATACTCTACTGTTATGGAACTTATTCTAGATCTTATTTCCAGAAGATATTTCCCTCCTTCGCAAAAATGTAACAATTTATATTACGTTATTATCTAACTATACACCTCTTATACCCAAGTCCGTAAATAACGTTATGAGCATATATATATATATATATATATACTTATATAATATATATGATATATTATATATATATATATATATAGATATATTACTATGCAAATAAACTTATCCAAATGAAAGTAGCCTCAATTCAGGAATAGAACGCAAACAGTTTTTCATCCTAGTCCTTACAAACATAATTGGCAATACTGGTTTTCCCATTTAACTTTCCTAGAAGCCAGGAAAAGTTTCCCCTACATTTCGTCACACTTTGTCTTCACCAACTGCTACAGTACGAGCCAGCGCTACATCTCTTGAGAAATACCACAATTTACCCCAGCATTGGAACGCAGCAGTTTACAGAAATCAGTCCGTTATCTAATTTGTAACACTATTATCCAGAAGATGAACCCCGTTCATATGCAACAAGCTCACAGGGGCTATTGGCTTGAAATTCGAGTTTCCAAAGAATATGGAAACGTTAATTTGGTGAAAGGCGCTTTACCCGTGTCGCAGCATCTCCCAAATGTAGAGATAACCTGTGGACTGATTTAGCTTTATGAGCTGGCGTGACATCAGCATTGGCAATCATCATCAGCACCTTAACAATACAACTTGCAAAGCCATCTACGTATCTAGGCCTTCAGTGTGTATTGCAATGAAATCGAACTGAACATGATGATTAGAGTAATGAGAAATATTTTGAATAGCGAAAGAGCGTTGTCATGATGTATTCTTGAGCGATTTCCTCAAATAGCCTGTTAGGGGTATCAGACAAAACAACTATAGGTTATTTCTAGTATTCAAAACGAAATAAATACACGTTTTGTAAAATTTAGATCAAAATACTGACAAGAATTGTGTTATACGCAGCCGCGCGTGCACAAACGCACAAAACAGAGAGAGAGAGAGAGAGAGAGAGAGAGAGAGAGAGAGAGAGAGAGAGAGAGAGAGAGAGAGAGCCTTAGGTGTTACCCATGTGCAGCGGAAGCTAAATTGCACTGTGATTGTAATTGCCCTGTGGGGAATATCACACAGCGTTACGTCCCTCTTTCTCTACTAACAACGTTACCTCAACGCCTCTTAATTATTTGCTCTGTTACGTTCGTGAGGTCATACGTCTCTTTATTACCCTTATATGGCAAGTTTTAGGCCGACCCTACCTCACGTCTTAGGCTAACGTTGTCTTCTCTATTTTGCCGTGTTTATGCTTACAGTCACTCGTTCGCTAAGTGTAATATGCAGATAGTTCATTCGTCACAGCCATGCTATGTTCAGGCTCAGTCACTGATGATGTTCACCAAATCAATTGTTTTTCTTCGCTCATTTCTAAATAAACAAGAGGAAAAGCAGTTACAGGGATCAGTTTTCGGGTTGAACATTCACATACTTTACTTGTCAAATTCGTGCATACGTAAAACTCATTAGTTATGCAGCATGTAATGAATCTGAGGGTAAGAGGCGAGGGGGATTGGCACTTTTAAATATAAAGCGGAATGAATAACGCTCGTTCAAAACAGGGTGGAAACCGTTGGAAGCAACAAACGAGCATCGGCAGGAGAGGAAAAAAATGATGTGCGGTTTGTATGAGTATGAGCCACTTGCAGCACATGACATTTCCTTCCATGAATATATCACTTAAGATTCTTCTATTTTTACAGATGTTGCTGTTTACATACGTACATTTGTTCTGAATATGATTTTTTTTTCTATTACTCCAGTTTTGATAACACTAATTCGTCCATAATTAGCCTCACTGTGACCCAAAATCTGCTTGCATCAGATCCTAACCCTCGCTTTGTTTGGCGACTTCTAAATCTGGTCAACTGGACCTTCGGCATCTAGTGAAGGTCAGCCTTCCGGAAGGTCCTCTTCCCGTCAACATTAGGCAGGGGCTGGCCACAGTAGCTCTTACCCTTCTTCGTGGCCTTCATCGCCAGACATGGGATTTTCACCTTCTTCAAGCTTGCTTGGTGTCTTTCCTCAAGCAGCTTCTGGGATTTCATAACTGACGAAATTAGCCGTTGCTGTGCCATGACTATCAAGCCATAAAAATTTCCGATAACTTCTCCATGTTTTAGATGTTTCAAAATATCATAAAAGTCTTCGTGATGTTTTTCTGTCATATTTTGCGTAAGAATACTTTTCCATGAATCGTTAAAGGACTTTATACAATGTATCCTTGCTACGATTCTCGGGGAGGATTGCAATATAGGGCATTTATGTATCTTTGGTAAGTAAACGGCCCTCCTCCACAAAATTTAGATCGTATAACAAAAGCAATGATTGGGTGAAGTATAGTATATATGAATTTACGGATGTTATATCTATAATCTTTCTATAGACATTTCTTACATGAAACGCATTTAAATTTCTATTAGTTTCCTACTTAATTTCATGACGGCTCCAATAACCTACATGTTGTGACTCCAGTTAAATTGAGTAACCATAAATCGATCAGTCTGGTTGAAAGGCAGCCTCTGTTGTCTGAAGGTGGCTAAGGCTCTGCTGCTATTCCGGCCCTGTGATGCTGTTATAGTATACATTCTGAGGTAAGTGGCTCTTGAAATTCCTCTCTGTTCATGCTTGGAAGCAAACCGTAATAACCTGATTTGTGACAGTAATATCTGCTGATTAACTCTTCGTTTTATTCTTCAGTATTAACAAGTTCAATTTTATTTGTTAGTTTAACATTTTCAGAATTTCTCTGTATATTCAGCTGTAATTGTTGACTGTCATCCTTCGTTATCTTCATTATTTGTCTCTTGTTTTTTAACTTCTATTAGCTTTCTAAATGCCGCTTACTTGAATGGTTGGTCCATTGTAAGGATTCGATGCTTTGTTTGGATTATACAAATATTTCGGCTTTATTTCCAATGGCAACATATCCATCGCTAAAAATTTCATTGTTCAACAATATTTATAGTCTCCAACTATTTTTCTATATATATATATATATATATATATATATATATATATATATATATATATGTGCATATATATATATATATATTTTTTTTTTTATTGACAAGATATACAAAATATAAGTACAAACTTGTCCCAAAAAAGATACAATACAAAAAAATACAGAGTAGATAGCTATCTCTTCTTTTTTCTGTAAGTACAAGGCCCATAATGACAAAAAAATACAAACATCAAGTACACATTACATCAGCACATAATATCATATACACGAAAAAGTAAAGAAAAAAACATATCCACCTATAAACCTTGGCTTATTATTGTTAAGTCTCAAACACAACGCTTGCAAAAGAGAGAAAAAACCTACTTGAGAAAAAAAAAACATAAAACAGAAGACAAAGACGCATATTATTTATAACTAAGAAGAACTTCATAAACATATGCACACAAATCAGTAATATAATTACTTTCATTTAATAAAGTATTCAAAGACTCGTAACTTAAGTTTGGATATTTATGTCTACACGGCATTGACAGAGGACAATTGATGAGAGCGTGTGACTCGTCCTGAATAGAGCTATTATCACAGGCACACACCCTTAACTCTGGAGGAGTTCGGCTCTACCTACCCGTTTCTATACAAAGGTTATGGGACATTAACCGTAAGCGACTGAAAGCTACGCGAATGTAATCAGCGACATATAATTTATCGGTATATAATCTATGAACTTCCAAGTTGGGATTCAGTTTGCTTCTGTAAGTAACATATTTAGTTGCTGAAGTTGGTCTATTTCTAATTGATGATACGATGTCGTCTAGTGGGTCAATTTGGTCATTAAAGGTTAGGGAATTTTGAATAAATCTGTACCCAGGGGAATCTGCATCCCTACACATTCCATATACAATATGAAAAGGCTCATCCATATCAGGGTCAGACAACTTTGACATAAGAAAACGTTTCCGTTTTTTGGCCACAATGAATTTCGCTGGGGGTATCCCAGACTCAACCAAACACAAATCTGTACAGGTATTTACCCTCACATCTAGCAAACTTTTGACTAAGTGATTGTAATTACTTATTGGTTTTTGTAATACATTTGTTAACCATGTTTCTGACCCATAAAACAAGGATGAAGTCGCCGCTGCTTCAAAAACTTTCTTCTTAAAATAGAATGGCATCTTGGTATTCGTGTTACAAAATATTGAGAACTTGTTTAAGGTTGATTGCCAGTTAGGCTGATGTAAAGAGAGGCAAGTTTTCAACTTCCCGTCATCTGTGAACCAAGTTCCCAGATAGAGATAATGGTCACAGTAACTCACAGTTTGACCTTGAGCTGTTATTGGCAACTGGTCACCTACATTCTTGTTTATCACGAAAAATTTGCTCTTCTTACCATTAAGCTGCATGCCATATTCATTACAGTAGTTCATCATAATGTCAAATTTTTTAATACACATTTCTCGAGAAGTGGCAACAATCACTGTGTCATCCACCAACAAAAGCACATGTAAACTACCCAAAAAACCATCGACTGGAATTGCATCTTTTAACATCCTAACCATTTTATCCATATAAATGACAAACAGTAAACAACTAGTGGTGGCTCCCTGCCGAACACCGACAGAGCTTTCGATCACAGCTGTTCTTAAAACATTTTTAGTGTTACTGTACATCTCTTAATTGCAGACAACATTCTTTTCCCACATCCTAGTTCCTTCAAATAACTTATAATTTTTCTTCGGGGAACTCGATCATAAGCTTTACTGAAATCTACAAACATTATATACAGTTTTTTTCTTCTTGAAGATAGCCAAATCTATTAACAGTCTTAATGACAATATTTGTTCTATACATCCTCTTTTCCTCTGTGCTCCAGCTTGACACTTATCTATACTGACCATAATTTCAGTCTATTTAATAACAATATGTCATATATCTTACCTACAGTATCCATGATACTTATACCTCTATAATTCCCACAATCCATTCTGTTTCCAGATTTAAAAAGTACAACAAGTTTACTGTATCCCCATGATAATAAATAATTTAAATTCAAGAACAAAGCATTAAACACGGCCAAGAAAAACATCAGCCACAAGGCGGGCAGGCGAACGAACAATCCAGGGCACAGGCCACAGAAGCTCTTATTCATATTCACGTCTTTCCGAGCCTCGTCCAGCTCTTGTGGGGTAAAAGGGTCGTCAAGAACAGGGATGTAGGGGGCGTCATCAAGAGCACTTATACCTTCACTTTGATTATCATTATTACCTGGGTTTAAAAGTGATTCGAAATGAGTCTTGAATTTGCCGTCGTCTGGTTGCAATGTATATGCCTCTAATATCTGTCCCTTCCAGTCTATAGCTCTCCAGATTGCTTTAGAATCGTTAGACTCAAGTAAACGCTCCCATCTAGGTTTTGTTACATCCCAATCAACACTTCTGCCCTTCACGTTACATTTTTCGGCAACTCTCCTGATCGTCTCTAAGCCTTCACTCATTATAGTTTCTATGTGGCCCCTGTCTATATTAGTCACATCAGGAGGTTGAATCTGACTCATGCACTGTACGTACAAATTTATCAATATCAACATTGTTATGTGAAATAGTTTTTTTAATCAACCGATTATTATCATATTTTTATATAAGATAGTCCTAAATTTTCTGCTCTTTCTAATAAAAATTTAAATGACAGATTTTTGACACCTGTGGCAAGCACCACACTTAACGGGGCGTGATCAGACCCCCGTATGCCTTGATGCACTTCCAAACTTTCTAACAACCGAATACATTCTCCTGACATTATACACAAATCCAATTCTGATACCCTTCCTCTCTTTCTATATGACAAATTTTCACCCATTTCTTTCCCTTTATATGAAAGATGATTCACCACAACCAACGATCTATGGTTACAAATGTCCAGAAGCTTCCGTCCATTGTTATTAACGTGATTATCTTGAATATTCTTATATACTAAGGAACACCGTCTTTATTGACAATACTTGGATAGCCTACACGGGAATTAAAATCTCCCATAACAACTATTTGTTCATAATTGTTCATCACAGACTCCAGATTACCAAATTGCAATACATCAAAGTAAGGAGAATCCTGTGGTGTAATGTATACACCACCGAGAAGGACACCTGGCCAACAAGACAACTGAACCCAAATTTGGCCTTCACAATCAAGCTTTACGTTTGTTATCAATCTCATGATGTTGCTTTTAACCAACAAGAGTACGCCACCCCTATGTTTGCCTTTCGAGAAGGGTTGTGATATAAACAAAAACCTGGCACACTCAAATTACTTACTAATTTCGCTTCTAAAAGCCACACAATATCGTAATTCAAAACAAAACGAAAAATATCAGGATCCTGCAATTTATCTCTCACACCCGCAACATTCCAGGAACATATTTTTATTTCATTTTTCCAAGGACCTAGAAAAAATTTACAATATATTTATCAATAACTACATGGTCTCGAAGAAGAACACGATTTTTCCAGTCGTACCTAATATTAGTACCAGCATTTTCTGGCTTACTCTTCTCTTCTCGTTCTCTCTCTCTAAGTCGAGCCATCTCCTTCCTTACTGCTGGATGTAGGTCCTTCTTGATGAATATTCTAGCAAAAGGTCCGTCACAGTTCTTCAGATTTTTTGCTTTCTCCAAGATATGGTTCCGTTGTTGCTGGCTGTTAAGCACGACAAGAATGGGTCTATTACGTCGATCGTTCTCCTTTCCAAGACGTCTTATCTGCCACTTTTCCGGCTCCATTCCCATGTCGTCTGCATAGCCAGTTGCCTCGATCACCTTCCTAACCTTGGCAGCATCGTCGTCTCCGATCTCGTCGCTGTTCTCTGATAACCCAGTTACAACAATATTTCTGCTTCTTTCTCTTGCATCAACTGCTTCTAAAAACCTTTGCTGCTGGCTTATAACCTTGTAAGCTTCGTCCAGTCGGGCTGAGAGATCCTTAACCTCTTGTTTAATTGCCTTTACTTCACTGATTTCGCCTCTGAGTAGCTTCAACTCATCCAGTATCTCGGTATTGGATGGCTCTTGATTTCTACAGGCATTAATCATTGTGCTTAAAGCTTCTTTCAACTGAGGATTGGTAAGTTTGCTTAACTGGTGTTGTGATAATGCTGTCATGGACTCCACACTGTCATAGGTAGGCATTTTTCCTGAATTTCAGCACTAGGCCCAGTGCTTAAACTCGAGTTTATTAATCAGCGTTTTTAAGGACGCGAGCTACTGCGCATTCGCAAAAAATCTAGAAACTGAACGGGGGGCGTGTAGCATGAATTTCAAAATTTTTCTCCTCAAATTACGGCTAAGTCCAATATAGACTAAACTGCTTTCTCACGTCTAAACAACCACTGGACATTCATGCATTCGGAAATAGGTTTCAATGCTTACAGAACCTTGTAATTTCCTTCAAATCTCGACAGAACATCAGAGCTTCCTTAGCCTGTTTGTTTATGTACCCAAAAGCCCATCTACACACACATATATATATACATATATATCTATATCTATATATTACATTATTATTACCATAACATATATGAGTTACATACCATATATTTAATACATCTCAGATATAGATAAGAATTATATATATATATCATATAATATATATATATATATATATATATATATACTACTATATATATATGATATATATATATATATGACATTTACCAATAGGGAAATTTCATTTTTTTAATATTTGGAGTGTCTATTGAACAACCTTTCATTCATTGGCATTTTAGTTCTGCCTTGACCGAATAAATGTATTATAATTTGTTTAAAAATCTCCGTCTTTGAATGGTTTAGAACCATAGCAAAATTATAGAGATTTTTCTCCTTTGTAATTTATTGGCTTAAAGCCTAAGACCATCAGCTGGTTCTTTAGCCGTCAAAGGTTCGAGAGAGAAGGTTCAACCAAACCATTTTCATGGTCATTTGGAAATTTTCTTACGGCGAAAGTGTATTCACTATTCATTCTCTCAGCCAGTATCATGATATATACCAACCTTCACTGAGAAGAAGTTTACTTTCTACTCTCCCTTGCAAGCGCTTCATTTGGTTCCAAAGCTTTTCATGAAATGAACGGTCCAGAACCGTTTCTGTTCTTGCTATCTGATGTCACCTTGTTACAAATTAACAGTCGTCAAAGGGGAAGAGTTCGACACAGGGTTTCATTTCTTCTTTAAACTCCTCCGCCTTCTGAAATGTTATTGCTTTCCTCTGGTCACTTCTTTATCATTTCAACTCTACGCACAGATTCATAGAGGTACGGCCTCAATCCCCTTTTACATTGATTTTTTCTTCAATGTAATCCAATGATTGTGAAAAAGTCTAGCGAATAAAAGTCTTGCTTCCTCAGTCCAGGATTAATCGCACTTGAAATTCTGTCACGATTTCTCCCGCTTTCAAAGGCTGAGTGGATTGAGAACAGCCTCGTTTTTTTTTCTTCCAGTAATTTTGCTCTTAATTCAGACCTTCTCAGCGAAGCAAGGATTCAGGGTCACTCTAATTCATTTTCCAATGAATGTCATAGCTTGAATATGCTTATAAAGAAATAATTTGGTCTATATTTACCATTTCCCAAGTCTACGATCATTGAAGGCTTGCTTGTTTTCTATAAGGATATTTTCCCATATTAAAAACACCGTCACTATGGCCTTACGTCTTTAATTTTTTTGCTTTCAAGTGTTAGTAGAGGAAAGATCACAAACGTCTATATCTAAGATTTGCTATTCTATCAGGGTGCAATCATCTTTATATAAAAAAGGCATAATGGCACTTTACTTACTTATCTGGCATCGAATCGGCTTCCCTTAAAATATTCAGAACTCTCTCCTCTCAGCTGTTTCACATTATTTTTCGATACTTTTTTTTTTCAGTGGGAAAGAACTTTGAATTATGTATAAGAAGAAAATGTTTAGCACAAATTGTTAATCATTTGAAACCTTTTGGAGGAGAAGAAAGTTTTGAACAATAGCAATTGGCTGTCCAAATCATCTGATTCGTATTTTTAAACTTCCAATGGAAGAAGATTTTGTCCCTTGATCAATCTCTTCTCTTCAGGTAATTGACTCCTGGAGGGATTTTTGTCCGGAGAGAAAATAATTCAGGCTCTCACAAGTTCACTTTTTCCAAGATAACTGAAACAATTTTTTATAAATCAAGGTTTACAAGATTTTCATTTTTCTTGGTAGATTTCATGATTACGTTAAAATAGATAAAGCTTTAGGATACTAAAGTGGAATAAATAATTTAGTTTAACTAAATTTATTATGCCACTTTGAATTAGGCTGCTTAATTCCAAGTAACAATCCGTTTAACTTACTCGGGAATGGCTAATGAAGGACCGTTAGGCCTATTTTCCTGGGTGTCATACTCATGTAGCGTTGTGTACTACTCAGCTGGCATTGATATCCGGATTCTAAAGCGATTCAGATGTTAATATTTAATATCTCATTACATTTTTCCATCCCAGTCAAAACAAATGTGAGCAGCTCGAGTCATCAACGAATGGAATATATGATTCTTCTCTAAAATCCATCTGAACTGAACCATGAGAACAAGAAAGCATTTCAAGACAAAAATCCCTCATTCTATTTCACTATAAATCCTTTACTAAGGGAATCGCTAAAAAAGAGGATACTAAGGTAATCTTTAAAAGACGACGAAGAATACGAGAATGGTTCATGTTTGGCAATGGCACCACTAAGGCGACAACCCTCGACTACGGTCACCAACGAATGCAATATTACACTTTTCTATGAACATTTGTATTTTACCTTGATA
The DNA here is from genome assembly GCF_015104395.2 of Macrobrachium nipponense. Taxonomy (NCBI): domain Eukaryota; kingdom Metazoa; phylum Arthropoda; class Malacostraca; order Decapoda; family Palaemonidae; genus Macrobrachium; species Macrobrachium nipponense. Next base: position 35,137,222 of record NC_087217.1, on the reverse strand, counting down.
ACTTATTTTTATTTAAGAGACATTCACTCAGGCTATACATGTATTATAAATACTTTTACAAAATTGTCTCGAAATAAGTTCATACGGTCAAGTGAAGATACTAATAGTAGATAGCTGGGCGGATCTCGTGACCAGTATCGCAAATCCCTTTGTTGCTTGACACTGACCGCTCTCAGGGCCAATGCACAAACTATGACCGGGTTCAATACCACTGTTAATATTTAATACCATAAATGAGCAAAATTAAAATATAACAATGATATTAACGTTTAGAAACAGTTCCTACGGCATACATCGCCCAAATTTGAAGGGAGAAAAGGGAAAGAAGATAAAAAAAATTCTTTGCATGAAGAGACAAATGCCAAAAAAGAAAGAAAAAGAAAAAAGAACAATACATATCAGAATAATCATGTTAATGGCACAAAGAGATTCAGTGTAGCATTACAACTCCTGAACCTTTGTACAGTCTCTTAGATTTGATTATGATTTTATGGAATTTAGTCAGAAGCCAAACACTGGGGCACTTTCCACCATTCGGCGCTTAAGGGAGTGAAAAGCGGGAGTTGCGGTGGTTGGACAGCAAAAGAGAGATCCGGAAAATAAGCGAGCACAACAGTTGCACTTAGGAGTGATAGTGAGACTGGATACCACGATTGAAGAAAGGAAGCGGGATTCAAGCTTAGTTAAAAAGCGAAAAAGTGGGCGCAGCTGCGGGTTGAAGGGATGCTGCAAACATCCCTTAATTGATGATTAATGATAATGTCTGTAGTGGATCAGATGAAGTGCAGTGACGTCACTACTCCTACCCCACTCCCCACATTTGCACTAGAAAGTGATGTTATTGAGAGAGCAAGACACTTTGTAAAGCTGGAAATACCAAAGAGCGCTGGGAATGATTTCCTTGGTTAATATGTCTAAGCACTTCAGAGTTCAGGCGACTGCTTCTGAATCTGAAAGAAGGACGGCAGAAGGTGGGCGGCCTTCCGCTGATCACGGGGTTGTCAAATTCATAACAACAACTCTAACATAACAAGTAAAAAATGCAGCCATGGCCCATAAAACTTTCAGCCACGGCCTGGTGGTGGCCTATGTTGTTGGCACCTATGGCAGTGCCTGACGCATGATCATGGCTAACTTAACAACCTTAAATGAAATAAAAACTATTGAGGCTTGAGAGCTGCAATTTGGTATGTTTGATGATTGGAGGGTGGATGTTCAGCATACCAATTTGAAGCCCTCAAGCCTCTGTAGTTTTTAGGATCTGAGGGCGGACAGAAAGAGTACAGGCATCAGTGATAGACAAAGCCATCTCAATAGTTTCTTCTACAGAAAACTAATACGTGATTTTGTTGGTCTTGGTTTTGTTGTGCCTAGTTAAAATACCCTTCCAAAATTAGTTAACGAATGCAGGTCATTTATTTTAGTTTCACAACCTAGTTTTGAAAAAGATATACTTACCACTTTCGTTTTTAGAAAAGAATCATCCCAAACAAAGAAGGTTGACGACAGTCCGAAGAAACTCGTTTTGTTTACGAAGCTGCTTTGGAAGACAAAACCGTTTCCTGAGAGAGAGAGAGAGAGAGAGAGAGAGAGAGAGAGAGAGAGAGGCGGGGTGAAGGAATAAAACAAATGAACGCGAAGCTAGCAAAGAGGACTGACTGAGCGAGCGAGCGAGGAGCAAAAGTCGTAAAACAAGCGAACATCATCTTGCTAATCCGCGTAGGACGTCGAGTAGTGCTTCTTCATCCGGATCGGCGCGCGGTCTCCATTATGCTCCATCCATCATCCACATAATCACCCACGTTCTAATTTCCACCTGCAGGCCTGGATTCCTGAAGCGATTCCCGAAGGTCTCCTAATGTCCTGTTCCTATTCCAGCCGCGATTCCAGATTCCCATCATGGCTGACCATAATGGAAATCATGTCTGAAGATAAGGGCGGCAGGGCAGCTCGGCGTCTAGTTCCTAATTAATGACGCTCTGGTATAATTTCATTCGGACGGCCATTTGCCTCAAATTAATGGTCGGAGTGGGATTTGTGCGTAGGTAGGGTGAGGCCCAAAGAAGAGAGAGAGAGAGAGAGAGAGAGAGAGTTGAAGGGGAAGAGTTCGTGCGGGTGCGCATCTCCCCGCGTATAAATGAAAGGCTGGAAGGGAGGCTTGGTTCGGGAAAAAGAAAACAAGAGGTGGAACAAACACAAAGGGTTGCACGCGTGTGTGAACACAGTTATTCCGAAGCAAGATATGAATGACAGATATCTTAAGGACTTTATTTGAACGTGAGAATAAACATTCATTGGTCCCAAAGTACACCAGAATCAAAGAGCGCCTCAGTAAAAAGACTGAGGGCCTCTTAAATTTTCTTTCATTATTACAGATATTTAGTCAAATATCAAGCGCAGAGTGAGAGAGAGAGAGAGAGAGAGAGAGAGACAGAGAGAGAGAGATAGGTAGAAATAGCGAGTGGAGGAAAGTCGTGATAGAACAGCTTTAAATGGCAACATAGCGTCCGTAGGCGAATTTGCAGTTGTTAGGGGGATGTTCCGAAGATGGATTATTGTCAGGACTGAGAAAAGGCGAGAGTAAAGAGAAGAATAATAAAGATAGGGAAAGGGGAAAGTCAGGAAAAAAGGGAGAGTAATGGACAAGTAAAGGATAATAAATACGAAATAGAGGGAAAATTGATAATACAACTGACCAGTATAAATTTGTTGAGAGGATTTCATTTAAAGGTTGGGAGAGAAACCGAGAGAGATAAATCTGGGAGAGCACAACGGGATTCTGAAAGGCGCCTCCTCTGTATTGACTCGAATCGATCGCTCCTAAACATTCGCAAAAGGTTCCGATCCCACAGGCATCAGCTGATGGAACGCTCCAAAACACCGGGAAGGAAGACCATCCCGAAGGAGAGAGTGATAACGATAAAATGGTTCGAGATCGGACGAAATAATACGAGGAAAGGATTCTGGCACAGGTGAGGCCATTATAAAGATTAATCGGGAGATATCGAATGATAAGAAAATCGTCAGAGGAGAATTATCATCATCGAGCCACATCCGTATTATTTGCGAGAGACAGTTTTCGTGGAACGCCCTCGCCAAGGAGACGAATCACGAAAGTCTGCTCGCTCGCTCAGACATGTGGTACTTCGGCTCTCCCTTACGGAAAATGATTGAGTGGAAGAAGAAGAAGAAGAGAGAGAGCAATACTCACATACAAATATATATATGTATATATACATACTTTCATACATAAGTACATACATACATACACACACACACATATATATATATGTATATATATATATATATATATATATATATATATATATATATATATATATATATGTAAGTGAATGCTTGTATGTTCGTGTGTGCTTGTATGTTTTAAGGCAGCGAACTATAGGGATCCGAACCACCTGACCAATCAAGACAATTTGGCAAGTGGCCATTATTTGACCCAACTAAGATAATAGGGTAGGTTTCAAACAGTATTCCTCTCCCCTTCCCCTTCCTCCATCCCATTCCCTTTGTAACTTATGTGGCAAATAAACTGTATGGGTTCATCATACCTTATTTCATGTGTAAATATACTCTACGGGTTAATCATACCTCATTTCCTGTACTCGATCTTGTAGAAATATATTATTGAAAATACTGTCTTTTCCTGTGATTAATAATTCTGTATCAAGATTTAGACAACTACCACAATAATACCTGGATAAAATGGACAATCAGCAGACGACTTCTTGGATAAAAGGGACAGAACAGACAGTATAGTGATACCTGGATAAATGGGACAGTCACCACAGTAATACCACCTGGATAAAATGTTCAGTCACCACATTAATACCTGGATAAATGGATAGGTTGCATAGTAATACCCGGATAAAGGGGGCATACAGCACAGTACTGCCTGGATAAAAGGGACAGACAGCACATTAACATTTCAATAAATATGATAGTCATTACCGTAATACCTGGATAAAAGGGACAGTCACCACAGTAATATCTGGATAAAATAGACAATAAGAACAGTAATATCTGGGTAAAAGGGACAGTCAGCACAGTAATACCTGGATGAATGGGGCAGTTAGCATAGTAATACATGGATAAATGAAATGGTCGCCACAGTAATACCTGGGTAAAAGGGACATTCAGCTCAGTAATACCTGAATAAATAGGATAGGCAGGACTGTCATACCTAGATAAAAGGGACAGTCACCACATTAATATCTGGATAAATTGGACAAGCAGCACAGTAATTCATGGATAAAAGGGTCAATCAATATCAGGAGGTGCAGGGAAATTTTTCGGAGTCACTCAGAGATTTCCCTGGCAGTGCCGCGTTGGTCACCTAGTGTATGCATGTATTGTGGGTATTACACACAAATGTTATATATTTACATGTATATATATAAATATATATATATTATATATATATATATATATATATATATATATATATATATATATATATATATATGTGTGTGTGTGTGTGTGTGTGTGTATGTGTGTACGCTTAAAATTATTTGGAATAATGGCAATTTTTCTGTACATACGAAAATCAAAATTTTTAAGGTAATGGTTAGGAGTATTTTGATTTATGGGCATGAGTCATAGTAGAGGACAGTGACCTCGAATAATAAATTCTTAACATTTGAAAAGAAGGCGTTCAGAAGAATATTGGGAATACATTGGCGGGAAGGGATTTCAAATAACACAAGTAGAGAAGTAACGGAGGTGCAGCCGGTCGAGGAGTATGGCAGGTTCTCACGCTGGAAGTGGCTACGCCATCTGTATAGAAGACAGGGAATAGTACCTACGAGAAACACCGAGGTGGGTTGTCCTTCGTAGAAAAGGTACAACTAGGAGGTAGGCCAAAGGAGGCGGGGAGCAGGAGATGAGTGTTGGGGAGATCTTGAGGAGTTACCCCAGGACAGAATGTGGTTAAGTGAGTTCATGGAGACCCTGTGCTTCCCTGTGGGTGCCACAAACAATAATACAGCTGGTCCCCGGGTTACGACGGGGGTTCCGTTCTTGAGACGCCTCGTAAGCCGAAAATCGTCGTAAGCAGGAAAATCGTCAAAAATCCTAAGAAAATCTTACTTTTAATGCTTTGGGTACATTGAAAACTATGTAAACTGCATTCTTATGGCATTTTTCTTCAAAAAACCCTTCAAATATTGATTATTTTGCATTTTTGGTGTCATATTTCATCTCCCAGATGAGCGTTGTAGGTGTCGTAACCTGGAACATGTGTCGTAACCCTGGAAATAATGTCTATTGACAAGTGTCGTAACCTCGGAACGTCGTAAGCCGACACCGTCGTAACCCGGGGACTGCCTGTATATATGCTTCATATACCTGAAAAGAGAGACAGCAGTCTCTGAAATATAGTACTTTTCTCTCTATATTTTGTGTGTTTTATGGGCTCCTTTTATTAGATGGAATTCTGTTGTAACAGAACATTTTTACCAGTCATTTATATATACATATATTATATATATATATATATATATATATATATATATATATATATATATATATATAATATATATATATATATATATTAATAAAATGCTTACTCCCAACTGCATCTCATTTTGACATCACCAACACTTGCATATTTGCTGTTCTAATTTTCACAGTACACGTGTCCACCATATACCAAGTAATTTCAGTCCTTGAATGCCCTTGTTGAAATTCCAAAAAGCTAATTTTCGTAACTTCTAGGCCCTTTTATCCAGTGGAGGCAAATATGTTCTGTATAGATATGATGAACATTCTTAAACCTTCATTAATCTCTCTAGGGAGGCCGACACCTCCCGTTATACGTCTACTAGAAAACAATGCAGAGGTGTGCCAGGGTACCATGAAAATTCCATTGCCATAATGGGTCGGGAACTAACACTGCTTAGCCCAAGTTTAACAAGTCCTAAGCTTCGAGGTTTGCCCCAGGATCTCTGACGTCAGTAAGACTGTCTCAGTTCATACTGGGTCATGCTTTTACCCCTTCTGACTAGTCCGCTTTATGGACAAGGTCTACAGTTTTCTACTAGAATTTTAGAACCAACATTTCCTTTAGATACCACTTCTGTTTGAGTTGTATTGTTGTTTTTTCTGAAAATAAAAACTAAGAAAACATCGCCGGATGAACGATTGGTACAAGATTTGACTTACTACACCCATGAAAGTCTGTTTAACAGCAGCACACTTTGGAGTACTGAGACAGGCTATTTTTCTGGCTCTAGAGAAAGCATAGGTAATTGTATTGATATGTTTTTATTTATATAATTATACAGCCAAGATGAATTCCCGCGAACACATTGGTGAGGAGAGGGTGGATTTTGAAAATGAAGAGTAATATATCCACGGATTAGATATTCAAAGTCGAATGCTTGGCAAAAAACTGACTCAGCCAATCAACACCTCTGGCTAAACAAGTAAAAGATAATTTTTGTATTTCAGCTCTGAAGGGAAAGTTAATTGGCAGAGCAACCATTAAAACATTATGCTGTGCTTGAATACTTGATCATTTCATGCACTATAAAAGCATCACTAAACTATGTAGGGGTAGCAAATTCACAATGTGGTCCAGTATTATTTGCGCTTTCTAAATTTAAGAGTGACGTATTGTGTGGCATATTGAACTTGTATGTGTAAGCAACAGAACATGACAGTAGGTCCATTATCAAATTAATTTTCGACTTCACATGTTAACCAAAATGGATTTGCATTTGCACCACGGAGGACATAAATAAAGGTGAGACCTCAGTGGCAGTGGGTGACTAAATGTATTGGGTAATTGGATAATTTTTTCTTTATTTTGTACTTATTTTGTGTTTAAATTTTTTTGCTTCTCCAATTATAATTAATTTAATATTTTCCAAGCGCTCTTGGGGGTTCTCTGATAGTAAGGGGACCCCAAGCAGCCGCTTAGTTCAATGATTAGTTCCAAGGTCCTGTGTCTGATGAAAGTCAACCTCCTTGCAAAAGTGGATATGGAACTAATGGGAAATAATCTTGGAAGTGAACCAAGCCTTCGCTGAATGATACCAAATCACTAGGAGATTATCCATTAACTCAAACAGGGCGCAACGTTGCTTAGCACATTCTACTAAGACTTGTTTACAATGATGCTTGCCAGAACCATTTGAATATGACAAAGCAGACACCTGTTGCTTTGAAAACTTTCTGCTGAATAAATTCTTTACCTTCTCGTCAGCCGAGGTGTTACTGGGCAAGACGTGACAGAAAAAGCAAGTTTTGTCAGCATTGTACATTTTACTAAAAACAAGGCCTTTCATTTTCATCAAGTCTTTCAAATCCCTTTGTTCTATTCTTCAGAAGCATCCAAAGTTTTGCCATTAGCCTTCTTGATGGAAAGCCCAAGTTGAAATTGGAACTGAAACAATCATATTTTAGATGACCTCCAGTCCACAACCCCATGCAGAACTGCGACGTTCATTACATCAGCCTTAAATTCAGCACTGCACATGAGCATTCCAGCTGCCCTTTGCTGATGAAACCAATTTAAGATCGATCGTTCAATTTCCTCTTGACAGGGTTTTGCTATCAACTTGCAGGCCTCACTCCTTGGCGTCTTCTTCCCAAAGTCCCTCACATACTATTTCAGTCTGTCCTTGGCTGCTTTGATTTCCTGCATGGTATACCAGACAATGGCATACTCCTCCATGATACGTGCCATCGACCATCCGGCTTTAATTCTCCCACAAATTTTCAGCGTCTTCTGAAGTTTCAGCACCTTCCTAGACTTTTTACACAGCACACACAACACAATACACAGCACAACAACCATTCTAAAACACGAATGGTGAGGGCTGGCATGCAATTGGGCAAAGGAGTGAAGTGTGGTTTGCTGCAGAGTGCATTGATATTCTTTGAATGTAGCCAATTAGAGATGGAAAACTTTTTAATGTTATCCTTAAGCAAATCTCTACCACCCATTCAAAAGCAAAAAACCCTAATGATGTATAAATCCATCTGCTTTTTCACTAATAGCATGAAAATTTATAAAGAACAGGAGTGCTCGCCAACCCACACACCTTGCACCATATGTTATTATACTGATGACATATCTGTCTCAGCCAGTTAAGAGCAATAAACAAAGTGATGTGTGATGGTGTGTCAAATGACGTAATGCTTTTAAGCCAATGACAATTGTCAGGAAGTCAAACTGCCTAATAACCCTGGTCAGATTGCTTATATCTGTAAGAAGCATTACCGATGCCTCTTTATGACTGCACAGCATTGCCAACTACCTGAGTGCAGCTTGTTAATTTTTATGAATAGTATATACATATATATATATATATAATATATATATATATATATAGATAGATAGATAGATAGATAGATAGATAGATAGATAGATGATAGATATACAAGGTAGCACGAAAGTCCGCATGCTTAAGAATAACATAAAATCAAACGTAAGAAAGCGAGTGAAACCTGGGACTTGGAACAAGTACTTCCGTTGTTTATTCTGCATTTTATAGTTCACGACTGATCCAAAACTAGTGTACAGAGTTATATATATATATATATATATATATATATATATATATATATATATATATATATATTAGAGTTGTATCGGACGTCTGAAAATGGGATTTGCTGATGCAGATGTGGATATCAATCTTTTAAATTTGCGGCTGCAGATGCGGATATTTGATGAACATACCTCGTGAAAACGGATACTTTGTAAATCTAAATAATTTGCTAGATACTTAATAATTGTTAAAGACGATTTTCAGCCAAATAATTCAAAATTGTGTGCTACCACATGATGTCTGATGAACTAATAGAAAGTAGAAACATACGTGATACGCATGTATGTGTGTGAACTTTCATATAAATGTACAAACAGTAACAGCTATACACGAACCTTTTTAGTTGTCTTAGCGCCATTCTTTGCATGAGAGAGAGAGAGAGAGAGAGAGAGAGAGAGAGAGAGAGAGAGAGAGAGAGAGAGTGTTTCCTAAAAAAAGGCAATACCCTGCCTTTATGATTACAACTGCTGTAAATGACATGAAATTACTTAAACAAACAAATATGCTATAAAAGAGCTACTTTTAATGTATATACTGTATGAAATGTGTAATTGTGTATCATGTATTCTGTCTAATAAAACGAAAGAGCCAAATTCAGCAAAATAAAAAAAATAAATAAAAAATATCTACTTTTAGCTACAATGTATGAATATGAATTATTGAACACTGAGCAAGGGATGATGTCCTTATACCTGCAATTTCAAACTGCAGATGCGGAAGCGGATGCAAACGTTGCTCGCAATGCTAATGCGGATGTCGATATGGATATTATGAAATTGTCAATGCAAATGCGGATTTCTGATATATCTCATATATATATATACACACACACACACACACACACATATAAATATATATATATATATATATATATATATATATATATATATACTATATATATATATATATATATATATATATATATATATATGAAGCTAAAATGCCCATAAATCACTATTTGAACGTTGCAACCATATGTTTCGAGAACTGCCTTCTGTGCCCCTGATCACTAGGAAAAATATGGACATAAGGAACCTCTGAATGATGATGACTTACAGATAAGGAGAAACCATATATATATATATATATATATATATATATATATATATATATATATATATATATATATAAAGATAAGAAATGAGCATAATATCCATCAACAATATTTTAACAGATACAACAGCCTAGATAACTGGACTGTTGTATTTGTTGAAATATAGTTGATGGATTCTCCTTATCTGTAAGTCAACATCATTCAGACGGTCCCTAGCACCACAATATATATATATATATATATATATATATATATATATATATATATATATATATATATATATATATATATTGTGGTGCTAGGGACCGTCTGAATGATGTTGACTTACAGATAAGGAGAATCCATCAACTATATTTCAACAAATACAACAGTCCAGTTATCTAGACTGTTGTATCTGTTAAAATATTGTTGATGGTTATTATGCTCATGTCTTATCTTTTAAATCCGGAGTCAATATTTTCTTTTGGTTCAGAGATGAATCAGATTTATAAATGATACATTCTCTCGAAAAATTCATAACCAATCTTATGAAAACAAAAAGAAATTTTGTATTGAGTCTTCAAGAATCTACGGTAGGGATAAACCTGTTCAAGAGTGAATGGCAACCCAATGGCAGTATCACATTTGCTTTCTCCTTGTTAATTGTGAAATGCACATTTTGCTGATGGATGCCCCACGCCGGAATTTTATCAGAAAACAACAAGAAAGCACAGAAATGACCTTACAGTCTTGTCTGAAGTCAGAAAGGCTTAGAAACATGATAGTGATGTAAATACAAGTCGAGACGGCAAGCCCTGACTCTATGGACATGTAAACGACTGGAGCTCTGACAAGGTACCTTTCCTCTACATGAAATATAGGGCTGGTGGAGGTGTTGGCAGGTCCAGGACTGGAGAATGGAAAGTCTGTAATGGGGAGATCCGAACTCATACACAATCGAAGTTGCAAAAATAGAAAAAAAAGAAATATGCAAAGAAACTGTATTATGCACTATTATATTGCATTATACACTATCTATCTATCTATCTATATATATATATATATATATATATATATATATATATAATATATATACATAAATGGGTCCTCATATTCAATGATAAGAAGGCTCCTCTCACCAACTAGAATATGCTGGGCTTTACCGGAGCAGTGAATCAGGTACCTGGTAATTAGTCAACTATGCTTAGTTACAACGAGGATGAAGTGCATGGGGTTTGCATCCCTATACCAAAAGACATGCTGAGAACTGAAAAGCCAACATCTCTTGACATAAATGACAATTAGATTGTAAACTTACATTTCAGCCTAGAGCAATAGCAACTAAAACACTACGCTATGTTTGTGAGGATGGGTCTACTCAAGCTTTAACAAATATGTATCTGAATTCAATATGTGTTTATCAGCGGAAATAGACCTATCCTTCTTCCTCCCAGAGTGCTTTAGCCCAACCTCTTCTCATCCAATGCGCGTGAAGTCGAGTTGGGGTATTTTAATTAGATATACACTTCGGATTCTTGTAGTAACAACGGATCCTAAAAGTTTGAATGAATCAAGAATTTAAGAGGTCGCAGTTATTACAATTACATTTATATCTGTTAAGTCACCAGTAAATTCTTTACACACATTCTGTTTATATACATACTCACACATACACACACACATATATTTTTATATACATACACACACATGAGTATATATAATATATATATATACATATTATATATATATATATATATATATATATATATATATATTACCTTCTTCCATTTATAGTTTGAATGGTTGAGGGAAATATCTTCACTTATATAGACTAAAACGCATCGGTTTTCTAAGTAGCACAGTTAGTTTCTTCATGCTGGGTACTGAGTGACTCTGTGGCTAACCTTCTCAAACTCTGGGCTGTGAATTATCCTCAGTGAAATGACCTTCCAAAGTACTGCTTTTGTCTCCTTATTGGGAGTAGTCCGACAGTTTCCAGTAGCTTATCATTTGCAGTTACTTGCTTGCTACTTATTTTGGCAGCACTCAGTTTTAATAACATGCTTTTTCACTTTTTTCTACTTACTTTTTACACTTAGGTATTCTTTCCAAAGAAACTTTCTAATCGAATGACTGGACTTTTGTCTTGTCCCATAGGAGCGAGAACAAATTATTAGTAACATCAATAATGACAGGACACTAAAATACCTTTTTCTTCGATGTTGCTACAGGAGAGGGTTAGACGTGTTATAGTTGATCCCTTTCCTTGCAGTAGCCATGCAGAATTCCCTGATAACTGATATAAAGTATATCATCCATTATGCATACCTACTCATTGTAGAGTATTCTACACAAAATAATTTGTGAATTACAAACGCTGTGAATTGGACTTAGAATACGCTTGTCAGTCTTCGTTTCTGAAGTGAGGAACTCAAATCCATTTGAATGCCTCATTTGTAGCAGATGATGATGGCCTTATTTAGATGCTTACGGATAAATATTCTGACAGCCATGAAAGAGTCATTATGATCCTCATTGTTGACAAAATACAGACACTTTACACTGTCTTGTGATTTTTTGCAACGAAGTTCATTGTGCACTAAAACAGAATTCTTCTTGATACATTCAAAAGGCTCCTTGTCTAAAAACTGTATTATTATCATAGTTATTATTCAACATGTGCACCCATCCATTTGGAGCCACTTGCTAAACAAACTTCTACAAAACAGAATGTCCATTTATGAATATACACACATATATGTATGCATGTATGTACACATATACATAATATACAAATATACGTACACATACACAAGCACACATACACACACACAACACACACACACACACACATATATATATATATATATATATATATATATATATATATATATATATATATATATAATATATATAGAATAATTTGATCACGAAGTATATAAAACGTGATGCTATGTATGAATAAAGGTTTTTGCCACGAAGGAAAAAAATGGAAAAGCGAGATAGCCGAGTACTTTCGGTCTTGTTTCGACCCTTCAGGTTCGGAACAAGACCGAAAGTACTCGGCTATCTCGCTTTTCCATTTTTTTCCTTCGTGGCAAAAACCTTTATTCAATATATATATATATATATATATATATATATATATATATATATATATATATATATATAGTATGTATATGTATATATATATACATACAGGAAGGTTGGGGCATCTGGAGCGCCGTAGATTAAATATAGACAGGATGGAGAAAAGCAAGCGTAGCATTATATATTTATTGTCCAAATTTTCGAGACTTAGGGTCTCATCTTCAGGACTGTAAAATATACAAAATACATTTAAGCATTCCTTACTTTTTATTACTATTTTAGTTTATATTTAAATTATTATTTCTTTAGAATACTTAAGTTTTATATTGCTCCATTTTTATTGATATTAATACTGTCTTGTTTTAATTTGTGTATTTTGTATATTTTACAGCCCTGAAGATGAGACCCAAAGTCTCGAAAATTTGTACAATAAATATATAATGCTACGTTGGCTCTTCTCCATCCTGTATATATATATATATAATATATATATAGATATATATATATATATATATATACAGTGGTAAAAGCGTGGTGGAAAAACCTGCTGATATGTGCTTATTAATTCGAGTTGATAACGTATCGGGTGATGGTCGTATTTTCAAAGGTATGAAAATAATCTAAATGTTAATAAAATTAGACGTTAAATAGCAAGATCCCTTATGAAATACTTACAATAAGAAAAACTATAAAACTAATCAAAAGGTATTCATAAAAATTTAAGCGCAAATTGGTGGCGTGCTCAGCGGGAAACACCTCTGTGACAACTCTAGTTCAAGCATATTTGAGGAGTTGGATCTCTCGTGTGAAGGTTAATTCGATTTCTCTGAAAGCCTCCAAAATACAGCGAAAGTGTCTCGGAAGCTCATTGAAACCTGAAGCTCTGGATCTTTCGGTCAAGGTCTCTTGACTGGTATACACTCCTGAACCATCGCGAATGTATACCAGTTATATCTTCTGAAAGTACACTATGAATCACCAGTCATAAGTCATGCAGCCGTGTTAACAAGGTATGCCCTGGAGGGAAGGAGGTAGCGCCATCAGTGCACTTCACGCGGTGCACTGTTTGCATTACTTCAGGTTCTTAGCAACGTTCTTTCTGCCCCCAGCTACGACCCCATTCATCCCTTTTACTGTACCCCCGTTCATATTATCTTTCTTCCATCTTACTTTCCTAACAGTTGTTTCATTGTGCAACTGCTTTGAGGTTTTCCCTCTGTTACACCTTTCAAACCTCCTTCACTCTAAATTTCCCTTCAGCCTCACCCTTTGGCCTAAATATTATATTTCGGTTCCAATTCCATCAACGGTATGGAATTCCTAAGACGAATATAACTACCATTACCAAATATCTTTTTTCAACATTCAATATAGCAAAAGGTTATAGATTAAATGGGCTGAAAAATGCTCACAAATGGCTACATTGGAAAATTTTGCCTAAAGCATTCTATCTGTTTCGGGAAATACGTTGGATTTGTGAAAATCTTTGCAAAAATGAGAAACTAATCATCTCATGAAACCTAACCCATTTTGAACGTAAATTAAATGCGCTTGGCTGAACGAGACCATAATTTACTCTCGTCGTCAGAAAGAGCAAACAGTAAAAACGCTTTGGTCGTAGTTATCCGTGTTAAAGCCTAGTTTCATCTAAGAATTTCAAACTATAAATTAGAGTTTATAACATCTTCCAATCACTATGGTACATTAAACTTTACCAAGAAAGTACTGGATGAAATCAAAATACAGTATCGATGGCACTTTTGTGTTCAATGGTGAATTATTTCTCGAGAGCTTCTTGGTGTCAATGTCTCCACGTTGCAAGGCTGACAGGCAACTGTTTTGTTGAACGACTTCCATCTGACGGACTAAACGAACTAAACTTCCGCCACATCACCCACTCGCATATTTGAATAGCGAACACATCAGGACTCCTTAAATTTATCATATTGACAGTATTCATGTCCATCAAAGAATCCGTTTTTTCTGTTAGTAATAAATAATTTTTGTCACTGTTTTCTATCACATAATCTATCATCTGTTTATATATATATTACTAAATGTACTTGTACTATTACGAAAAATGAACTTATTGTGTAAGTATTGCTGTTATAAATTTTTTTTTTCAGAATTGATACTTTTTACCCAGAACAAAAAAACTAGATCGAAATTAATTTCCCCTAAAAAATGCGAGAATTGATATAATTTAACTTGCATCTGAAACTACATTCACTTAGTAATTCGAACCCAGCCCAAAATAGACGAGTTCTCCATGTACAGCCATTTGTATGTCACTATCACAAGTTTCAGTGACCAGTAAGTCTAAATTTGGCGTTTATCTGTTACTCTGCAATTTAAATTAGTTTTATGCAACATGAAATTTATATAAAGGCTGTGCCGTAGAAATTTTATAGCATTGCTTTTGGAGATACTTTGTTTCCAAATTTAGTTTAATCAAGCTATTCATCTCTACATCACAAACTGAAGTAGCTGCAAGTAAAACCTTTACTTGTTTACATTAATGTTAAGACAATTATAATTCCAAAGGTAACAGGAACACTGCTTCAAGGTAGACTACGTTGCAATGGGTGATAGTAACAAGGATACTAATTCAATGTCAAGATGACACTTTGATACACTACAACATGATTTACTTTTATATATAGTTAACCATGGGTGAAAGATCATTCATGTGGTATGACCAGTTGTTCATCTCCTTCAAACGACTTGAAGTTCCGAAGAAAGATGTCAACAGAAAGATTACTTATTTGAAGATATGATAATGCCAAATAACATGAATACTATTAAGCTGTTCATTTGGAGAACTTTCTTTTGGTCTGAAAGTTTATCATACAACAGCGTAATTAGGCAAATTTTCCTTGGACATAGCATTGTCTTTTCGCATAACTTTCAACATAATTTTTACTAATACTTACGATATGTCTCTTGACTGCAGGTGTTTGCATTCTATACGAAGTGTAATTTTCCTCATTCAAAATGGATTCAGGAGATATCATTTAATCTGAACATTTTATTTTTATTTTTTTATTTTTAGAGATTTCCATAACAGGTAATGGTTGGAGAGTATATCTTTACCAGAAATAAATCCAAAAATAATATAAAAAAACTGAAATAATTACCTGTCGCTATAAAAATTCCTATTTTGATAAGAGTTCTCTCAAAAATGCGGTTTTTAAACGTATTATAGGTAAAGATACACTCTAATGCAAAATGTTACGTTTAATTCACGCCAGCAGTCCTTACATAACAGATAAGAAGAAATTTAAAATCCTCAGCAGTTTACAACACTGAAATAATCTTGTATGTTCAGGCAGTTATCCTCGAGAACACGAGAACATCACAGCCCTTTCTCTTGTTATGAAGAAATCCAAAGACTAGAGCAGTTCATTAAAATGTGTAGTTGGTAGTAGGCCACTTATCATGCAGTGGCTGCAATGGAGCAACTAGACGCCCACGATTTATTTTAGTCGTTAAGGAAATTCTAACGAACCAACGAGACCAGAAACCTAGATTTCCTAAAGAAAAAATAGTAGAATTACAACAGGCTCAGTGTTGTTAATTACATGGAGCCTCAGTCTTTACAAGATCGTACAAGGCATCATAATTTTACGCCTGTGCGTCTGTGAGATACTTATCAGTTAAATCAACTTAGTTCACCCCGAACTAAAGAGGAAATTTACATAACTCGGAAGAAATGCTTAGAGAATATGATTCTTGTTACTGAATTTGTTTTGAAAAGAAATATATGGATTTGGGACTCCTAACAAAACTGTAATGAACACGTTACAGTTGTGACTAACATGAAAACTTACTAAGAACTTTATTTACCGACATAGGTAAGAATAAAAACGATAATTCTTCATACGTATGATCATACAATCGGTTAAAAATAGGCCTATTGAGGTTGCTAAACAAACCCTCACGTTTAGGATTGTAACAAGAAAGTAACCGTCAACGAATCGTCAGTCAGAAGGAAGAGGCCAGAAGGACTAAAAGGAATTTTTCATTTTTTCGGCATTCTGTAAAGAAAGCAATGGATAAAAAGATATTTAGCAGTAGTCATGTCAATGAACTCACTTCAGTAGTTCATTCTGCACTTGGGCAATGGCGCCTAACAACAGAAAATATTGCTTTTGATGGCGAGAGAGAATAAAGAGGCTTTATGATGACATTTCACTGGTGGCATTATAAATGGTTCCAAGACGACACCATTTATATTGCACAGAGATATAGCTTCTTGTAAAAACCACGTTAAAAATAACATTTCCTTCTTGAGCAATTGTACTGTTCATCAATAATTGTGACACTTTCATATTACATGGTAATTTTAGAGAAAGAGTCCAGATGTTACATAAAATGATGCGGTTTTCTAAAATATACAATAAATGATTCACAAAAGTTTGATATCTTAAAGATAGCAAATGATTTGCAAAAGGTTTTATTGAATTAAAGGTTTTATTGAATTAACAACTCTATTACAAAATTTAACAATAAACTGTTACTGGTTCCTGTAAATTTGTAACAACTATAACAATTAGATTAGCAAAGAATCAACTAATTGACTAATATATCTCCCACTCACCACTAAGGAAGCAATCAAACAAAGTGCTGAAGATGGCTCATGACGCAGTCAGCGGCCACTTTGAGATCCACCTCACATTTCAGTTAATACAATGAAGTGGCTTCATATCAACCTCTTGAAGCCATACAAACAAAGAACCAGAACAGCTGCAGGAAAGCCTGATGGGGACCATAGAGCAGACTCAAATGCCAGAAACAAACTCAGAGGCACTGGCTAATCTCACATCACCCCAAACCTAACCCACAGCCAGCACGTAAATAAGATTCGGAATCAGTGGCTTACTGATTTTGTGCGAGCTGCAACATAGATTCTGATCTCTGACAGGCAGAAATAGGGATTAAATACAAGCATTTATGTTAGTTCACAAAGAGAAATATACATGTAAAATGTCATGGTTTTAGGTGTGTGTAGGCTCACACATGTGGATGCCACAGGCCTCCACCCTTGAGAGGCCTACGGCTGTTTGTCAGTGTCTGGTATGTCCGTGGGTTTTAGGCGGTTGATGGAAGCCCATGTTGTTCTGCCATTTACCGTCATCTCATATGATGTGGTATGGTCTTGAATAGGGTAGAGTGAGGGTGGTCTGTGTGCATCTACCTATATAAACGTATATTTTACATTCTGCAGACTGTTGGGGATGTACACATTTCTGATTGGATGTAGGTTGCCTTCACTGGGAGTATCCTTTCTATCACTTTTCGGGTGTCGGATGGTGATGTTGGGCTTGCTTGTTTTTGGGAGAGGTCTGCTGGCAATGTCAATGGTTAGCTGCATAGGACTTCTGCTGCAGATGCATTGAATGCTGGGTGCGGCATCATTCTCCGGCCCAGTAAGACCCATGATAGCTCCTTCCTCCAACTTCTGCCTTGGCATTTATTGGTGAGTGATGCTTTTAGTGATTGGTGCACCTTCTTGGGTTCTTGGGTTCTTGGTTGTGGGCCATCATGTGCAATATCTTTGTCTACCATCGTTGATGAGTGCTTTTATGCAGTTCTCCACTGTCTGCTGTCATATTGGTATTGCTTCTGGCCACCTGGTGTGTTCCTGTCTATGATGGTAAACAGGTATCTGTGGGGTCCAACTATGTTGAAGTGAATGTGGC
The DNA here is from genome assembly GCF_015104395.2 of Macrobrachium nipponense. NCBI lineage: Eukaryota > Metazoa > Arthropoda > Malacostraca > Decapoda > Palaemonidae > Macrobrachium > Macrobrachium nipponense. The sequence continues at coordinate 35,118,821 of NC_087217.1, read as the reverse complement.
TGAGTCAGCGGTTCGTTGTTGTGAACTCTTCTATCCCGCTTTCGATGTGCCCTTGTGATTTTTGACGTCTGGCACAGGATTCATTCTCTCTTCCAATTTTTCACATTTTTTCTTATTCCCCACCAGATGTACCACTCTACTATGGTTCGGCTGGTTGGCCTGCTTGATGGGTGGGACAGGTGGTGGGTGTGAGTGAAAGTCCTTCTTAAACCTTCTAGCAATTAGGGACAAGTGCGTCCGGTACTCATTTTGCAGGTGATGGATGTCTTACCACTGTTGATTGACAGGTTGCTCCACATGAAGGCAGGGCTGATCCACCACAGTTGCTGCAGGTCAACATCAAATTTTGTGCCTCAGTTATCTTGGGATAGTCTATCCCGAGTTGGATAGTGTTGACGAAGTTTCTTGATAGTGCGTCTACCACGGTGTTTGCTGAACCCTTCAGGTACTTGATGGTGCAGGAGTGTTCAGCTATTCCTGACAGGTGATGTTGTTGCACTGGCCATGCGTCTGCTGACTTCGTGAAGGAGTTGCCAGTGGATGATGGTCTGTCTGTACCACAAACCATCATCCTTTGAGCATGTGACGGAAGTGGCAGACTGTTTCGTTGACTGCATGGAGCTCCCTCTCAAATGATGCTGTAAGCTTCTTGCTGAAGAAGGCCAGAGGGCAATGACCATCATCAGTGATCTGCTTGAGTATGGGGCCCTGAGTATGGGGCCCATCACCATATTGTTTGCGTCAGTTGTTAGTGTGAGGAACATATGGGGTAAGGGAAAAATTAATGTGGTTGCAGAGGTTTATTGCTTGTTTTGATAAAAGAAATGCCTTATCTTGATTTTCTGTCCAAGTTAGTTTCTTATTCTTTCCTTTAAGACACTTATATATGGGGATCATTATTTTAGCAATGTTATGTATGAAGCAATGGTAATAGTTTTTTAAGCCTGAAAATTCTTGCACTGATTTCACTGTTGTTGGTTTTGGGAAGTCTGTTTTTACTTTCACCTTTTCTGGTAGGTGTTTAATGCCTTCTGGGCTTACTTGGTGTCCCTGAAACTCTATTGTTTTCTTTGCCCAATCACACTTGTCCTCCTGCACTATGAGTCCGTTTTCTTTGAGTCTCTGTAGTACTTTCTTAATGTCTTTCAGATGCTGTTTTAGGTTGGGGCTGAATATTAGGATGTCGTCGACACAGACACGCAGAATGGAAGGTTGCCGAACATTTTGTCCATCAGTCTTTGGAATGTTGCCCCTGAGTTGCAGAGGCTGAAACAGCTGTAATTGAACGTATAGGTGCCAAGCGGGGTGATGATTGTGATCTCGATATCTGCTTTTGCCACTGGGACTTGGAAGTACCCTGTAGCAGCTCTATTTTTGTGAAGATTTTTGCTATGTTCAGCTGGTTGGTTATGTCTACTATATTTATTAGCGGGTATTTGTCTGGTTTTGTTTGGACATTTAGCCATCAATATTATCAACGAAAGAGATGGAGTGATAAGAATAGCTGAGGATTTCTATACAATGCTGTACAGTAGTGATATAAAAAATAACTTTGTCGGTAGAAATAATAAAACACCTGAGCCGGTACCAAAAGTAACAATAGGAGATGTAAAAAGTAAAGAAAGCATTAAAAGGCATGAAAAGAAACAAAGCCGCAGGAGATGATGGCCTAGCAACTGATTTAATAATAGATGGAGGAGATTTCATAATAGTAAAACTCGCTGAACTTTACACAAAATGTTTGCAAGAATGCTCAATACCTACAGCTTGGAAAAACTTTATCATTATGTTAATTCACAAAAGGGAGACACAAAAGACCTCAAAAATTACCGCCCAATAACTTTGCTCTCAGTAATATATAAAATATTTGCAAAGATCATATAAGGCCGATTAGAAAGACAGCTAGACTACTCAACCAAGAGAGAAGGCAGGTTTTAGAAGCGGGTATTCAACAACTGACCAAATAATTAGCCAGGAAAAATCAACAGAGTATAACAAACCACTAACTATGGCATTTGTAAACTATGAGAAAGCTTGTGATTCTGTCAAAACTTCAGCAGTAATGAAAGCTCTACAAAAGCAAGGAACAGATGAGTCTTATGTTAGAACACTTGAAGATATCATCTATACGAGTAGTACTGCAATCCTAAAACTACATAAAGACAGTGAGAAATTAGAGTTAGACAGGGAGACTTCATCTCTCCTGAATTATTCATAGCGTGCCTAGAAGAAGTTTTTAAGAATTGATACTGGGAAAATGTAGGAATCAATATTAATGGGAATACCTTATCAACTTGAGATTTGCAGATGACATAGTTCTACTCAGGACATATAATGAGAATGTCAGATAATAGATGGGTGAAAAGAATAACAGAATGGGTCCCTAGAGATTCCAAAGCAGATGAAGGAAGAGAAGACGATGGATTGACGAGCCAAGAAAATTTGCGGGTATAGAATGGCATAGGAAGACCATAAACAGAATGGAGTTTAAGGGCATGTCTGAGGCCTTTGTCCTGCAGTGGACTAGCAACGGCTGATGTTTTACTGATGTATATCATATTATATATATATATATATATATATATATATATATATCATAATCTTATATATATATATATATAGATATATATATATATATATATATTTGTGTGTGTGTGTGTGTGTGCAACGAAGTTGCAACTATGTGGAGACCAACTTCGACATCAGATCCATATTGACTAAGGAAACAGGCCGATTTCTACATTTGTCTTACCTTTACTCAGACGTTTCGTAATATTATCTTTATTACATCTTTTGGGAATCTGTCAATAAATATGATCTAATTATAAAACAATCTTAGATTTGTTAACAATTATAAAACAGTAAAAATACTAAAAGCTACAATTGCAAATATATATTTGAAAGCTAAGACCGCCGACCAGAGACAGGAAGACTGAATGACGAGGGGAAACAGGAGACACGTTAACTAGGATACAGTTGGGTGGAAGAGGTTTGGGTATTCAACTGGGAAACAAGGTGCTTGATGAGCAATGACTCTAGCCTAGTTCGTGAGGGTTTTGCGTTTGCTCTATGATGCAAAAATCGTCTCTTTCAATACGGGGTTTGCAAACTTTTGCATAATTCCTGATATTCGAATGTTCAGGGTTAGAGAACCTACTTCCTGTGCGAAAACCTGTTCCACGATGAGAATCTATTCTGACTCCCAGTCAACCTATTCGTAGATCTTACATGTGTCGCAATTACACTTTGGGAAAGTATATTTATATACTACATTAGAGGTCAAAAAAGCACTTAACCAATCTTTATAAAAGAAAAATTCAATGGTTAAGGGATTTTTCGGTATTAGTTTAATACCGACTGCACTATAATGATTTTGTATGATCTGGATAAACCTTTTCCTGAAGGAGGTATCATGTAAAAATTTCCAGAAACTTAGCATTGATAATTAACTTTTTTACCGTGAGAATTTTTTGGATATCGTTGTAGAACTGATTATTAAGGAAAGCATCTTATAAAACAGTTTCTGAGGGAAGCAGTTATTCTTAAAATATTCCAAAAGGTACTTTATTTCCTAGAAAGAATGCTAATTTGATGTGATAAAAATGTCCTATGGAGTAGAGTTGACACTGAATTAAGCTTAAAACAATAAAAAAACAAATAAACATGAGCAGTTATAATTAGTTCCTAAACATGTAAGAGTTTTCTTGTTACAAGTACATCGAAAAAAGGTAGTTGACCATTTTCCGCTTTTTCCACCGTGAATTTAATATTGTTATGTTAAGAACTAGCGTCTGCTAAAAAGGAGACAATATCCGAGACTTCTGAATAATGTGAGAGTTATCAACATACCTCACATGAAACCTGAGAGGGCAATCATCAAGTATGGGCTCCTCCAGCATATTTGTTTATATAACATATCTATATATATATAGATATATATATATATATTATAATATATATATATATATATAACACGAGCAGTGTTCCGCACTGCTAATTCTAAAAGTTTTAAAATGAGACCGGTTAAAATTGTTAAAAATAAAATCGGGTCCAGGAAATAACTTACCACCCAATATGATGTCAATAGTTTGCCGCAAGGGGACACTTGTGAACAGAGATTCCACCTCAAAACTGGCCATTAATAAACCAGAGTCATGTGATAAAACATTTTCTTTAAAAAGGAATGAGTTATTCAAAGTAGAATTATTGTTTGTTAATGGTTCTCGTAAGAGTACCAGAAATTTAGCTAATTTCTGGTACCTTAGGAACATCCCAGAAAAAAAACCAGAATTTTACATTTTGATGATGATTGGAATAATAATGAACAAAAGAGGCAATGTTAGTTGATTTTCGAAAGACGGAAAAGGTGAAATTTCTATCATTTCTATGGACTTACATCAAGAAAATTCAAATTACAATTTTTTGCTTCCTCTACAGTAAATTTCATAGAAATGACTAAATTATTTAGCTAAATCAGAAATTCCTAGAGATTTTCGTGAACTGGCTAAATACAGAAAATGTCACCCAGATAACTAAGCCATATAACCTTTCAGGGAAAAATTCATGGTAAGAATTTTGTTGGAAAAAATTCCATGTAAATATTGCTAAGGATAAGAGAAAAGGGATTACCCATAGCATGCCGAACTTGTGCAAAAAATTCACCATTAAAACAAAATTTACTATCTTTGATACATAACCGTGTAAGTCTTATGAGGTTTTCTTCAGTTAAAGGAATACCATAACTTTCTAATTCTTCCTCCAAAAATTCAAGTAAACCATTTACAGGCACTTTTGTAAGTTAAGAGACGATATCAAAACTAAACATATTAAAATCAAAATTCGAATGTAAACAATTCAATTTTTTTATAGAATCGATGCTGTTTTTTACATTCGTGTTAGAAAATCTATGTTTCCTACCAAAGGTGTAAGAATTTTTACAAGCCATTTAGATAAATTATACGACACTGATTCTGCTGAACTATAGACTGGTCAGATAAGTTTATTGATTTTGTGTGTCTTGACTAAACCATACAGATAAGGTAGGTAGGAGCACTAAGATGTAAAGTGTTCAATTAAATGGTCACAGCCCTTTAGAATGGATTTAATTTGTTTACTAAATGAAAGATCACTGTTTGTGTAGGATCAGACCTCAGTTTCGTATAAGTTTCCCTATAATTTAATAATACCCTCTTAACTTCTCGAATTCTTTGTGCTTTTTTGGATACACTTGCCACTATAAAGCCAAAGCCTTAAGATCCAAGCGCAAGAAATGTGACGAAATTATGATGTCTGGTAGCAGGAAACGAACTCGTCACTATAATCACAACGAGATCACGTTTCCAACCTCACCACCAGATGGATAAAAATCTATTGTCTCTCGTACATATATATCTGTCGTTTTCAGATATATTTATTAGAGCTGGAATAGACTCATCCTCACCATCGCAGACAAGTGGGCAATCGTTTTTATTAATTTTTAGGCTGAAACGTATATGTAGAATCTACCGGTCTATTTTTACCAGATACATTTGTAATTGTAATAGCCACATTGCCCTCTTAACTTCTTGAATTCTTCACGCTTTTTTGGATCCAAATGCAAGAAATATGAAGAAATTATGATGTCTGGTAGTGGGGAATGAACCAGTGTCACCATAATTACGTGATTTTTATATATAAAACACCACTGGGCAAATATGAAAAAGGTTGCAAATCATGACCGGTGTCGGCTTTATTGCTAAGCCATCTTCAGAGGGCACATACACAGTGGTAGAAATTCAACATATATATGTCAGAAAGTCGGTATATACGAATATACAATATAGACGGTTAGAAACCAAGTATTTGCACCGACAGGTGTTTTGTAGGCGGAGTCCTACCCTCATTAGTGACAGGCCAACTTCTTACAAACCACCTGTCATGTATTTTTGTATGTACCGTCTTATATCTCAAATATGCTAAATGTTGAATTTCTACCACTTTGTATCAGTTTCAGAAGATGTCTTAGCAACAAAGCCGCCACCTGTCAGGATTCGCAACCGTTTTTTATTTCTTCCCAGTGGTGTTTGATACAGACACACACACACACACACACACACACACACACACACACACACACATATATATTATATATATATATATATATATATATATACACTAGAGCTAAGGAAGTTTTAATAATGGAAAAAAGTCTGCTAGATAATATAGGTGAGAGTTTGATTGTTCGATATTATCATGGTTGTTGGATACCTTGATGGTTGGCGTGATGTGAGAAGACGGAGAAACGACATTAGATGTAGATGCATATCTGTGGGAAAATAAAGTCTTGAATGGTGTACGGAAAGGCTGGTGTTTGTAGATGATAACATTCTGATTGGCGATAGATACAGTAGAGTTTGAAAGAGTTCGTAAGAGGAGAAGAGCGACGGAAAATTCTGAACATGAGTTAGTTTGTGAGGATAAATGGAAATCATCAAGAATATTGATATGGCTGGAAGATGAATCAGCAGTATTTGGTTCTTATTAGTATTTGGGGGTTAATATAATGGACATGGTTAGAGCAAGAGGAGAGATGATATCCAGAACTGGTGAAGCAGAGACGCTAGCAAGAGGTTGGACAGATGGTTGGGAAGACACAATATCTATGAAAACCAAAGTTGGAATATGCAAAGTACAGATGTTGACCACAAATAAAAAAAATGAGAGTGAAGATGTTCTGATGAACTGCTTGCACAGTATATACATGCAGCGAAAAAAGAAATTAAATTAAGAAGAGATGGGTATACTTGTAGTAGAAGAGAGGTTCATGTAGTCGAAAGAATAGTGGGTGATAAGCTGGTGAAATATATCTTATTCAAACGTGTTTAAGGAAGGGAAGAGAGGGAGACCTAAAGTATGCTGCATTAATGGACTGGAAAATTTATAAGAAAGGAAGAGGAGGTTCGATATCCTAAATGCATGAAAGAACATGGGAGATACTGGTGAATGTCACTGAATAACTACGGCTTAGAGTTACTACTGAAGAGCCTTATGTTAAGGTCGATTAGTGTCGAACGTTATGAAAGTTTTCTAAACTGGTTTCCTCCCGCGATTCAGCAGTTGAATTATTAATGTGTCAGTGATTATTTTCATCCTTTTCTCTGGAGCCACTGCCATTAGGAGAACATTCATGCATAATATGCCGAGTACTGTATAAACCCCTATACTACAGTAAAACTCCACAACAGTAGCTTTTTAAAAACACATAAGGCTCACCAGCAGCATGTTATACCCATCTTTCAATCACTCTTTGGTTTCCTGGATGTTGAGGCTCCACCTTTCCAATACCTCTTTCACAACATCTATTCAGCCCCTTCCAGATCTTTTCCTTATTTCCACTTAACGATTTCGTATTGTACATAATTTTCAAGTATTAATCGACCTCTATTCTTTCCAAATGGCCAAACCGTCTAAAACTCCTTAAATACTCTCACCCACATTAACAATTTTACCACTTCTTCTAAGGATCATCACCCTTTTTTATCTCTTTCTCATTACCCCACAAATATTATACAAACACTTTATTTTCATAAAGGAGAGTTGGTTCAACATTCTCTCCATACATTCCCAA